>NW_024368818.1:1055329-1640523 GCF_014805655.1 Passer montanus
TTTTTTTTTTTTTTTTTTTTTTTTTTTTTTTTTTTTTTTTTTTTTTTTTTTTTTTTTTTTTTTTTTTTTTTTTCTGACAGGTTCTGCTTTTATTTCTTAATTATAAATAACAGATGCAGAGCTCCCAGTAATTTGATGGCACACTTCATCTCTTTGGGCTGCTGGGCAACAGAAGAGTTAGAACAGTGAAAAGTTATTGAAAAACTTACCTCAGCCAAATATGTAACCATACTCAAAGTAATATCAGCAAATGCTTCATGAAGGTAACGGCAAACCACATTTACCCAGGTAGCACAGTCCCTTGTGTAGCTGTGTGTTTTATAAAGGGTCATGACATGCGCAAGATTTGATAGCTTGGGATTCTTCTCCTCCAAACAAACCTAATTAAATATAAACATCAAAACATATCAAGAACAAGGCAACTGCATTTACAGGGTTTGAGGATGTACAAACCAGCAAATTATTTTCATACCTGAGCAATCCTTTCGGCTATATCTTTACAAAACTGGTTAGGGCTGTCAAAATGCTGAATTAAATGGGGCAGGAGACACAAAACATTCAGTGGAAATCCTAGAAAAAGAAAATACAGGACAAAACATATATTCTAGGCAGCAAGAGCCACAGTGATCTTTAAATTGGTGTTTCATGGGAGGTCACAGTTCCAATATTACACTAGCCATAAACTCACACAGACCCTGTCAAGGTGGTCATACCACTGACCACACCGTATTTGTCTTAAAGGGGCCTTAATTTGAAAATCCACTATGTTATTTAGGCAACAATACTCTTGTAAAGCATGAGCCTATTTCTGCAAACACTGCTGCATATTTCTGTTAGAGATAATTTTTATCTTTTCTACTTAACTGGTTTATTGACAGTCTTAACCAGTGGCATTTTCACTACAGCTGCTAAAACACAAAAAGAAATTCAGTGAGTATTGATTAATAAACAACTGTTCTGGGCAGCTGCCAGGCACAGCTTCCACTGTTTTACACTGTTCAGGGTAATAATAATGCACAAAGTTCCAAGTGCTGTAATTAGCTTAAGTGCTGTCTGGAACTGGGATTCAGATCTTCTGCACCAACTCATAGCTCAAAGTGGTTGATGCAATACCTGCAGCAGCTGTAACAGAGAGCTGTAACAAAATCTGCTCTAGTTCAGGTGGGAGCTCAGAAGTCAACTAATTGTATCTGGACACAATCTGCTTTTTGAAAAGAAAGAATTTGTTCTATGAAAATAATTTTCTAACCTTTCATTCCCTCACCATTAATTCCCTCAATTAAACAAATTGCTGAAATTAGGATCATGGTTTCCCTACTCCTGCTTTGCATTCAGGGAAAAGGAAAGATACCTCCAGATGGTACTGTCACAGTATGAATTTCCCAACCAAAACGTGGAACACAGGCACCACACAGGTTCTTAGAAATGGGCAGGCTGTTCATGGCATTCATTCCTTTACTCTGTGTCTAGGCTTGTTACGACTAAGTTGTAAAGCCTGGACATCTGTCTTAGTATCTGTGTTTCTGACCAAAAGAGAGGAGTAAAACTCTGGTACAATGCAGAAACTCACTTCAAGAAATATAATTAAGAAGTAGCCACAACCTCAGCTAAATAATGGGGAATTTCAAAATTCTGTCTTACTTCCTTATAACCCAGGCCTCTCTCCTCACTCACTATTGTGCTACTGTAGTTTATCTAGAGTGTAATAGAGTTTTTGATTTTTATATTTTTAGAGAAAACACCACAAAACACGTATTTAAAATCAAGCAGTTTGATATAGTTTGCAAACAACTGAATAGAAAAACTGACCAAGTAGGTAATAGAAATTTTGACAGTATCTTCTTACATGTTTACTTTGTCACCAATCAGAAACTTTATATGATGCTAAAGACCTAGAAATTAAATGCTAAATAACACATGATTTCTCTCCTCCAAAATCTTGTTGTGGATTCACTTTCTAGAAACAGGTCATTATTTCTATGAAATTCCAAAAAAAGCTCACCCAGCTCAAAGCAAAAGTACATTATGCTATATTGTAAGAGAAAGAAAAATTGCTATTTTTGGTTTTGTTCAGATAGCTGAATGAGGTCTGTCACCAAATGTCAGTGCAACAGAAACTGAAAGAGAGGAGAGCATAATGGCTTACCTATGGCTTGAGAGGAATCCACCATGGATATTCGAGACACTGGTGTCAGCAAACTGAAGAGCTGGAGTGTGAGGTCAGTGGTAGTAAGGGAAGTGAATCCTTTCAGGAGTAGCTGCTGAAGTCCTGAGAAGTCTGCCCATTTCAGCTGCCCTTGCAGCTTCTCTAACTTCTCCCGGTTTTCAGCTTTATCTAGTGGCAAATGAGCCAGAAGTTTATTCAGCAACCGCAGTGCCATTAGGTACTCAAACTCAAAATCTGATTCCATCAAAGCCACAGCAACCCAAAAGATGGTGGCCAGTAGGTTGGTTGGATTGTTAATATGGGATGGATCGGTGAGACTGTCCTTTAGAGAGGATGAACTTCTGGTTTTAGAGGACAGGCCTTGCTGGGTGCACGCTTGAATTCTGTCTAGTGTTGCACTGCGTGGTGGGTCCGAGGACTTGTCCACGTCTCCAAACTTTTTGGGTACAGAGAAGCTCCTCTGGTGTCTACTTCGCTCAGCAGTGGCTGTGTTGCCACCTGCAGGATTCATATTCAGCTGCCCTGTGCTCTTCCGATTTGCGGTCAGTTTGGTGTTCGATGTTAAATCTGGTGAAGATGAACTGAAACCAAGATTTATAACATCCGTTACATTGTGTGAATGCACAGCTTTCATGTAATGTACATATCAGATGCAAGATAAGTATTTTTCAGACTGTAAATAAATATTTAAATGGAAGAAATAGAACACCAAAGCATCTATTGCAGCCTGCCTTCTTTTTTCCAGAAGACAGACATGCCCATAGATCTGACAGAGATAAGATTCACATGGCACTGCAGCAAATCAGAGCAGGATAGCCTACAGTCTACATAGGCAAGAATGACATGGGGATAAGAAATACAGAGCTGTGAAGTGACTTATGGCAATTCCCAATGGGACTGTGACAGAACTGAAAACAACTTTGGTCTTTAAAATGCCCTCATCAATGGAGCAAGCCCTGAACTTGGCACAGCTGGCAGGCACATGCACAATTGCTTGCTGGGTAATGTGAGAACTGTGGGCAGAAAAACCAGCATATCTTAAGCAGAACCATAAATATACCACATTATCCTCAAGAAACCTGTCATTTGGTTGCCCAGGCTCTTGCCAATACTTCTGAAAATTTGTTTTCATTGCATCCTGTCCTGCCTGCATCCTAAGATCTATTCAAGATGGTTTACAGAAAGTGTAGGTGCTTCAATTTCAATGACTAATGCCTCCTCATGGACTACCACGTGATGATCCAGACAATACCTATCAATTATCTGCACAGAGGAATGTGCTGTGCTGATACATGCAAGGGAAGTTTGTTCTGGAGAAAAGCTAATTCCTGACTCTGATCCCATTCCTACCTCATACACTATGAGTCTCTACCGTCTACATTACTTGAAGAAAACCTTATTCTGGAATCAAATGTCAGGGTAAAGTATATTGCACCCCAATGCTTTCTGGAGTGTTTCGTACTCTTTGTTCCATATTGCTCTTTGCTGAAATGTGCAC
Source organism: Passer montanus (assembly GCF_014805655.1). NCBI lineage: Eukaryota > Metazoa > Chordata > Aves > Passeriformes > Passeridae > Passer > Passer montanus. The sequence goes on from NW_024368818.1 coordinate 1,058,995, forward strand.
TAAAGAAAGATAAACAGCCCTTAGTTTAGGAAGGAGAAGTATATTTATCCATCTCTACTCTGTTCCTTGGGTTCTGCCATGGCACAGCACCCTGCCTTCTAGCTTCAGAAATGACAGCCCTGGTATTTTTGTGCTGCAGGTAAAGCACAGTAACTTATGAATATTAAAAAAAAAAAGTACCTATTCTGTTGTTACTATTAGGAGTCAGATAGACATTCATCTCCCTCAGTACTATCAACAGCCATGTTACAGAGGGAGCCTGTGACTTCCCTCGATGTACAAACGTCTATTTTCAGGCCAAGGGTTTAATAAAGGTGGCCAACACATCAAGCAAAATCCATGTCTACACAAAAATTCTCCCTAGTTTTATTGAGAAGAAACCACGATCACTTATTCCTGAGGAATACCTGACCTGAGAATGACACGCTGTATGAAACCAGTACTACAGAACCCATGTTCCTTCCCAGATACATTTTCAGGTGTATGACACAAAGGTGCAATACAATATTTTTAAAGGATATTAAAGTAGGTTACAGCCAAGTGGCAGCAAGGTAGAATTTAAAATACTTTGTGAAGTTTTATTAGTTCTATCAACATTATTTCAACTATGGCAAAATTTGGCTGAAATGTGCTCATAGTCCGGTTCTCGGAAGGTTACGTAACTTCCACCAAATAAGGTCAGTCCTATCAAAATTATTTTTTGCTGTTAGACTTCAGAACTGCACACTTAATGTCACGAAGCATTGAAGAAAACACCATTAGGAGAACAGATTCTTACCGCGATAACACCGTCAAAAGATCACTGTTCTTCAAACAGTCAGAGAGATTATCCACTGCAGCTTCCAAAGTAAGTAGTGCCTCCATTACATATCCCTACCAATGCAGGAGGTTAAGCATTTTAGCAAAGACATTCAAAACAGTAACATTTAAAAATCTTCAGTTCATAAAAGGAACAGGCACCTACTGAAAACCTATAATTTCTCCTGAAAAAAGCCCCAACATTCATATCAAAGCCACTGCCCTGAACATTACAATGTCACTACAAGTATGTTTTATTTTCTGCCTCTGAATGATCTATGAAGTTATGTAAGAAAGGCATATATCTCATCAAGGGATTGGCAATGACACACTGAACCTCCGACTTGCAGGTCACTGATTTAAATTCTACACAAGCTGTTGTGACAGAGTATTACTGTCATCTTGTGGCAGTTTCATTACCTAAATAAAATACGGAGGTGATGTCAGTCTATTTCTTACTGGGAGCCAGTATTTCTCTTTATTAAATCTTGAATCTTGCTATAGATAGTCTCTGATTGTAATGCAAAATTTCAGTCTGTTTAGCTCAACAGAATGAACATCATAGTGTTGTGAAAGGTCTGTATCAAATTAAGTCAGTGTAAGCTTTGTATTATTATGGATGGTGTAGATTTCTTTACTCCTAAACATGTTAACTCCTGAGGAATGAGACAGTGTCTATTTTATGTCGTGAGATTACATCACCAGATGATGATGGATTCCTTAAACCCAAATTAATGAAGTTGAAAAGGAAAAAATTGGTCATCACTAATATTTTGAGTGACAATTACTAAAATTTCATAGTTGTTCTCTTTAGAGCTATGTAAGATTGCAACAGCCTGATGAAGGCTTAGCTAAGCTACGTATGATTTCAGCAAAATCAGAAGTAACCTTTTCTGAGGCCACGTTCTACATTCTACATTCTACTCACATGACTCCAGAACATCTTGTTAAAATGGGAATTTTAAATTAAGTATGCATTGAATCAACAGTTCTAAGAAGCATTGTTTACACATGCATACCTGAATCTCATCTCCATGCTCTCCAATAACTTCTACCAATCTTGACAGGAGGTCAGACAATGCATGTGCAGAAAGGGGCTGCTTTAGGGCCCTGAATATCTGGAAAGAGCGACCAGCGTAATGTCTGGAAGAGCTTGAAAGAGCTGTTTGTAAAGCAACTTCACTCAGATGCTGCTCCAAATGAAAACCTAAGCAAAAGAATAGGATGTCAATTTTTTCCCTCTTTTTTATTACAGACTTTACTGTGGGTCATGAACAGGCTGAACCTACTCTGTGAGGAGGATATGCTCTTTAGTCTATGCTGCAAACACTGAGAAATGGAGGTGCAGAAATGTCTGCGCTTTGGAGAATTTTACGTTTACTTTGCACAGAATGCAAGAAAATTAACTGAATTAACTGCAAAACAAAATTCGAAGTATGAAACTGACAATCTGACTTTTTTTTTCTTTTTTACAATTCCTGGACAAACTTGCAAGCCATTCACTATTCTTGCTGGCAGCAACAGTAACTTCTGAACACTCCCAAACCTGAAGTCAAATTGAATTAGGAGACTTTCTATTAGCTTCAGAAGGCTTTGGATAAGATCTTTAACATAAATACCGATGCTGCATTCTGCTTTGATCTTGGAAATTATTTAATTAGTGACTGTGCTGGTTTTCAAAATGCAATCAGCACATCCCCTATCTTCTAAAAACCATAATAAATGAAAAATAAACTTTTATTGCCAGCAGAAATTTAAGAAAGTATATTTACTTAGTATGCTGTGATGTATTTTACTAACAGGACACAGAGGAGATTTTATCTGGCAGAATCAATCAAAAGGCTTTCCACCAACAGCTTTGAAGAAATATTCAACACTTAGGCACAGTTTAATCTAACATGATTGTTTTAAAGCAATTCTTTCATATGTCATACATCCTTGTTGAGACATATTTACTGTGCTTCTGCATAAGCAGATCTGCTAAGTCCCAGGCTAAACACTAAGTGTGACCGTGAGGGAATATTTTTTTAGTTATGAAAGCAAAATATTTACCACCTGACTTGGAATCTTTAAATACAGATACAACATGGCGCAGAAAATTAGTGAGCTGTTCAGCACTCTTGGTGTTCTGATTTTTGGGAGTGATATCTTCATGGCACCAAAGTGGACCAAATGCCCTTAAAGAAATACAAAACAAAGTGCAAAATTTCTTTGAGTTATCTGAAATAAATGTAATCAGTTAAAATATATCATCTGTACGGTACTTAGATATTTACAGATCCTTGACCTGGTAAACATGCAACCAAACATAATTTTAAATAAAAGTAAATAAATATTCCTATGCTGCATTTTAAAATATAAGCTATGCTGTGTAGAGAGCAGCATAAACAAATCCCTGTTTTTCAATTCAACATTGTGCCTAGAATCTGCTGGCTGTAGCTGGTAGTTAATATTAGTTTCACTATGCACTTTACACTTGATATCTAATTTTATAATAATGAAACTGGCTTCTTCTATTACTTCATTTCTGAACATAAAACTATTGGTCAATTAAACATCTCTGTCAGGCAAGATTTTTTTTCTGTTTTTTTTTTTCTGACACTGTAGTGCTTTTTAGTACCTACCTACTACTGCAAGTATCAATAAAAGAAGAATGGGGTCTGTAATTACTATTAGAGGTCAGTCGTTTTCCTTTAAGTTGCTTCATGGATGTGTGCATTTCAAGTACAAACGTATCCTCTGCTTATCTGCATTACCTGGTTGTCAGAAACTCAATTAATTTGTTTGCTTTCTCATCTGATTCAGCAGCAGTGTCCACGTCCTCAACTTCTTGTGTAATCTGTGGGAGATTTCCACTGCTGCCTCCCAGGCTGATGCTGGAGGAGGTGGAGCTGGAGCTCAAGCCGGAGTCTGGCACTGGAGAGGACTGGTATTCCCGCAGAAAGTCAAAGCCACCTGCCAGCCAAAAGGGAGGAGATAAAGATGGAATGCACTGGTGGGCCAGCTTTGCAGATTAAAGTGTCTGCCAAGCAGGTCTTTTCACAGTCAGCAGCAGAAACCTTCCACTGGGAAACATGGGGAAAACCTGCAGAACACAACCCTCAAATACTGACGGGAGTGAAAATGGTACTTTGTTTCTAAATGTGTAGAATTCAGAATAAAATGAAAACTAGTCAAGATTTCTGTTTTTACTGCACAAGGACAACAGTACAAATATTCCAGGGCATTTGACATTCAGAAGTAGGACTTTTTAAAAGTGAATTTAGAAGTTGGCAAAGTGCATGTAAAGTTTACTTCTCTGGGCTAGTCTGATATGGAAAAAAAACCGCTGGGTGGAATTTTTAGAATGATTATGCTGTCCTAATTTTACCAATGTAATGGAAATCAAGACACAAATGTGGCTTCTTGGAACACCTTTAGTAACTATACCCACTGGACTCGTCATACAAAGTATTTTCAGCATTAGGATGAAACACCTGAGTAAGAGTTCTGCCAGATCAAAAGCTTGCCACAGTTTCAGAGCTAATATTAGAAACCAAGACCTTTTTTCTTAAGGTTAGACTTCTAGTCATGTTTAGGCTGTACCTACAACAGAAAAAAAAAGCCCTTTTGAGAAAAATGGAAGCAGGACAAAATCCATTGCAAATCAGAAGACTCTTAATTTAGTTGTCTGACATTACATGGAAAAAAACTGAGCTGAAGCTTTTTCAGTAAGGATGCTTTGCTATAGCTACTCACCCACACTCTCACTCTTTATATTAGCTTCTCAAAAACCAGTCCAAAACACCAAGTCTTGATAACTTCTTGAACTCCAGAGGGTCAGAATGAGGGTACATTTTTTAGATGTAAGAATGAAAACTGGTTTTCGTTTTGGCAGAAAAGCAGTAATATAATTTTAATGTGATAACTTTATTCTGTATTTAATAATTAATAGATGTGCAGTGGGAAAGAAACCCACCCAACTCCAGACAGGAAATTATTGTGAGATAACAATTACATTTTTTAGATGCAAGAATGAAAACTGTTTTTCGTTTTGGCAGAAAGCAGTAATATAATTTTAATGTAATAACTTTATTCTGTATTTAATAATTCATGGATGTGCAGTGGGAAAGAAACCCACCCAACTCCAGACAGGAAATTATTGTGAGATAATTTTTCACAGAAGTTATTCAGAATGAAATATCTTTGGCCAAAATAGTTCATCAATCTAGAATACCTATTCCTTCTGCTCATTGCTTTAAAATAATTTTGTCTTGTCTCAGAAAAAAATAGTAATAAGTTATCATGTAATAGTTTTTATAGGCCAAATTCCTTATTACTTCCTAAATAACCAGGGAAATGGCACTGACATGAAAATCTTTACTTTTCATTTTTCACTGTATGGTAAAGTTCCTCACCCTCTTACTGACAACTAATCCTACACCACAACAAGTGGTTCTGTGATTCCTTCAAAATGGAACAGAACACTTGCTTTTAGTAATATTTTATGACAGCAGTAAATCTAACTAGCAGCTTTCTACAAATTGGTTCCAACCAACTCCTTTAAAAACAGGTAAATTGCTAAAAGTAATAGAACACTGACCTCAGCAGAGGTCTGAAGTAAGACTCCTAATGTAGAAAGAGATTTCAGGACAGAAAAGCAGTGTATCAGTGATTTAAAGGAGGGTGTGTATCATGTGAAACTTAATTTAATAATGGAAAATCTGAGCCGCACATTCTTGCTGCTCTTCCTGTGTCAGAATAATTTCTTTTAAGGGTGAGGAATGATTGTCCTCATTTAAAGTAACTCTGGATCCCTGAGGGGGGAATCAGGAAGTTATTAGCCCTATTAATTTTAAAATACTACATTACATATTTTTGCCTTACATTAGGTAACTTTTTCAATATCATGAAAAGTTGCCTAATAATAACTTGCATGCATCCCTAGGGTAGTTCACATGGAATTAGTGTTAATGGGAACTGTTCTTATTTGCCACTTTCTTACTTTGATTTATCAAAACCTGACAGTATGATAAAGTGTCCTTTTGCTTCATTACCTGTGTAAAGATATTCAGGTAAGTATGCTGGCTGTACTGTCAGAGTCTTGGTCTCATTCATCTCTCTGGTCTGAAGAAGCACAGATGCAATGGCTTGATAGTTATTATTGCAAGACAATGCAATCAAAAGGTGAAGCAGTAACTTTTTACTGTGTTCAAAGACCTCAGGGCGGTAATGGTCAAGACCTAAAAAGAAAAGGTTACAGCAATCTCTGAATATGAAGCAATAATAAACAAGTTCACATTCCAGTAATAGCAAAAATTCCAAGGCAGTTCATGATAACAGTGCAAATAAACAAAAGATGTAGTATTTCCAGACACAGTTACCAGTGCTGTCACTTAAATGTATGTGTATATTCAGTTTCCAGACTGAAGTCCCACACATGAGGTACAACGAATGAGTGGCAATCCAGCTTTGTGCATTGTCTTACTGCAGTTAATTTGACAGGTCTGGAAAACCTTTAAAGATGAAGTATTCTTCATAGTGGTTGAAATTACATTGCTTACCACAGAATCTGGCTTTCTAGCACAGACGTCAGTTTTAGAATGTGTGCAAACTGTAAGAGGCAGGTACTGATTTATTAAAAAAGGAACTGACCGACAAATCACTTGAAAAAGAACTTCAACTACCACTGACCAGCATGAGACATCAGCCCCTAACTCAGGATGCAGAACTCAAACTGAAGGTCTAGCACTGAAAGACTCTGGTTTAGTTTACACAACTGACATCTGTAAGATTTTAAAACAGCCAGAATAGTTCACAAATTACAAATATGAAGGAAACAGATATTTCTGCACTTGTTTTAGTAATCTCATTTTGATTCTCTTTCAGTACCCTGCAGTATATTTAAACATACTTTCATCTGTTTAAGAGCAGTTTCAGTGTTGAGAAAGTTAACTTTTTTCTTCTTCAACTCCTTTCTTCTCAGGATATATCCCTCTTCAAAAAAGCACTTACTTCATTACTCTGTGTGGCAGCAGCCAACAGATCTTTCAAGTCAGGCATTTTCTAATATACTCTAGTCATGCTGGTTCTTGTTTGCCCTGCAAAAATGAAGCTGCTCATACTGCCACAGTCTGAACACTGTACCTTTGGCTCCTAAGGGCAATTCTTTCAAGGTCCCATGACCCTTGGTCTTACTCATTTCCCAACAGCCTCCTCCAAAAGAACTGTAGCCATCCTGCCCACCTCTATTTCAGCTTCTTAAGGTTTCTGCTCCTATTCACATTTCTCCATCTACTTCCACCTGCCAGAAGATAATGAACCCATCCTACCTGGTTTCAACATATATTTCAAAGGTTATAAAAATGTCTTTTAGCTGAAAATAATTTCTATATTGGCAACAGTGGTAGTTGAAATTCTATTAAACCCCAAGTTGTATAAAAGTATTGGCACAGATCTTCCAACTAGGGCATGAGAAGAACATTTCAGTCTTTGTGCTCGCCTAGTGCTGGTCCCTTCTTTAACCTGCAAGAGTTCCAAGAAGGGTAAGCTTCTGTGACATGGACACATTTCCATGGGAAAGGAGTCTAGTGTTCAACTAATTTCACACTGGTTGCAAAAGAGATTTTAAACAGCAGTGATTTTCATGCACCAGAGATAAGCAAGTTCAAACCAGCAGTCTGCCTGCCTGCTTCACCAACAGTACTACAAACCATTCAATAACCTATTAAACACACAGACATTGCAAAATTCTTTAATTTTAGTATTTTCTCACTCCTTCCAATAAATGAAAGGATACCAGCTCTCCATCTAGCCAACATACTAGTCTCTAGTCTGCTTTTCAGTCAGATGTATCTGCCTGCTCACATTCCAACAGGACAGCAATACTTAATTTTTAATTACATTCATACCTTTGGCTAAGTGTGGCATAACTTCCTTACAACATCACAAGACCTCTCTCCAGAACAGAAAAATTTTTCACAGGAGGTATAACAACTCTAAAGAAGTTGATCTTGAAACCTGAAAGCTGTGATCTCACTTTAGTTACCACTTAACTAGTTACATTTAGTTACCAGTTATATTTAATTTTAATTTCACATTTCAAAATGGTGAGATTTTAGCCAAGGGATTGTCTCACATGGTATTAATACATTTCTATTTATTCTTTATTAAAAATCTGTAATGTTGAAACCTTATTGCACAAACAACTGAAGATATTTTTCTAATTGATTACCAGTATCATAACTCTGTTTCTGCATATGTTTATTTACATGGCTCCTTGATGACTCCTTAAAGCCATCTTAGCTGCAGTGGTCACACTGCTCTGTACTACTCCTTCTTAGGTTCTTAATTTATTCCTGTGACAATTTCTAAGTGTAAGTACCAGTTTTTTCACACTTGTTACAAATCATAGTAAAGATGTTGCTTGATCAGTTAATGGTTATTTGATTTGTGAAATCAATGTACTGATATACAAACCCTATTTCACCAAAAAAATTTAAGCAGAACAGTTGGTAACAGAGCAGCAGTAAAGGAGAACAAGTATCTTCTTCAACATAAATTTCATTTTACCACTGTGCTGTAACATCCCAATTTAATCTCTTTTTGCCTGCTGATCAGCAGATCTTCCCAGACTGACTGTGAATACTTAATGGTAACTATGGTGACTGAATGAGAAGTGAACTGTGATCTCAGCTCTAATACATTTATCTCACAACTGCCTGTGTTTATTTGTGAACACTATAATTTATCAACCATGGAAGTTAGGGAATGGCTTTATAATGCTGAATACCCTTGTGTGCTAAAAAATTAGGCCACTTACTTTTGGTAATGTTGAATGGCAGGACAAGGAAGGTAACAGCCTCCAGATGAAATGTGCTGCAGTCAGGAACAGACAGAGCAGTGGGGAAAAAGCAGTGCCTCAGGGCCCAGGTACATAAGGGAACACACTGATGATAAAGTATTCCACCAGCAGTGAAATTAATGAAGCTTTGCTTTCCAGTGGTCTGTGTCCTACCTCCATTACCTCTAAAGTACAGCTATCCTGGCTCTCTTAAGACTATTTTTGCAAAGGCAAGAGACAGCACAGGTGTGTGTAGTCCAGGTTCAAGGTGTGTATAGACTGTCATCACTAACCAAGCTGGACAAAGGCAGGAGTTTCACCCCCTTTTCTTGCAGGGGCCATTCCACACATTTTCATAGAGATATTTTAGGAAGTCATTCATCTTCAAATTTCTACACACATCTCAAATTTGGGTGAAATTGGCGAAAATATTCAAAAACTTCAAAGTATTGAGAGTAATTTACAGACTGCAACTGCCTTGGACTTTTTCTTTTAGGGTGGAGGGAAGAAATCATAAAACACGTAAAAAACAGAGTACCATAGCTTCAGCAAAACTAAAGTAAAAGGAGGGAGTACATTTATACTTTCTTTCTTGTTCTGTTGGTCTTACCTAAAAAGAGAGCATGTAGCAATAAAGGGAGGTGAAGAGCCCAATCTTCTCTCACACTGTGATCCACTACCATCTCAGTCATGAAGATAACAGCAATATTGCACCTGGAAGTTAAGTTTGAAGCATCAGTTTCAAAGCTCTTGGAAACAGGAAAGCACAAACAGGATGCTTATTTCTGAAGAAATACACAACCTATAAATGTTCAGATTTGTGGCATTTCTTCTCAATACAATTAATGCTGAAGCACTTTACTTACAGTATCAAGCAAACAAGTACCCATTACTGAAAAAAACCCCTATTCTTGTCAATATGAATTATGTAAAATAGGAATTTCAGAATATGCATGGCCTAGTTAGAATAAAAGATCAAAGTGCTATGAATAATAGGCACAGAAGCCTGGGAAAATAAATTTTCCTTTTCTGTTTCAGTTGTTTCATCAGTCTTATTCTTATCAGCGATGTCCTACATTGTAAATAGGCTTTCTGGTTGAAATCTGGCAGAATTGTGAGCTTTCACTGCATGTGGATTTTTGCACTGGAAATCACCAGAAATTAACTGTATGAGTTTCAGATGTTCTGAATGGTGGGACAGCAGGATTGGTGTTGGTCAACTACTAAGAGGAAGCATCTCACTGTCTGAAGTGTCAGAATGAGAAACTGCTCACCTGTGAAGGGGTCCCCGGGGTGTGATGGTTTCAGGGAGATAGTCCACGAGTGGTGCCCAACATCCTCCATTGTAAGGCATGGGCAGGGGATGCGGCTGTTTGGTTTCAACAATATTCAATAACCAGCTTGTATATGGAGAAACAGGATCATCTGCATGGAAAAGCATTCAAAAGAAGTGCTTAAAACTCATGGCTGGTTACCTATTTTTGCAAAATACTGTAAGAGATTTTATGCTAACACATGAGTTCAGCTGTTTGGAACAGTGTGGTAAGATGCCGTGAGGTTTGCAGATTCCTGTGTTCAATAACAAGTGATGCATTTTTAATCCCTCTTTCATGCTGCTGGAAATTAAAGAGATTCCAGGCAGACAGCACTGAATGGTAGGAGCAGCAGCTGAATCCCTGCTGTCATTTAGTAGTGTTGGATTCAGATCACAAAGCACCAAGCAACAGACTTTCTCTTCAAAAATGAGGGAAAAGTTCAGCCAACAAAGCTGCTGTCAGAAGCCATCTGCTGCAAGGAGCAGAGTACCAGTGACACATTCTTGCAACTCCTCACCAGTGCCCTGCTGAGTGACGCTACAAAGGCAGAAGTTAAATGTCCTGAATTAGCAAGGAGGCATAAGGAATGCAAAAAACATCTTCAGGGTAATTTTCTTTCAACAGGGATGAATGATATCTTGGATTTCTCAAAGATGTGTTTAATTTTGCTTTAGTGTGACAGCTGCTGTCTGTTAATGAGTGTTAGGGTTTTGTCTCCCACCTGTTTATCTGCAATGATGTGGGTCAACTAAGTTATTTCCACCACTTTCTGTCTTGTCTCAGCTGCACAGTTTCTTTCATCTCTCCTGTATTTTGTTCCCTCTCATTCCTCTTGATTTTCTCACTGTTCAGTTTTTATTTCTGAGGTCTGGCAGTCTGTGACACACTGCCATGGAAAGTATCCTTTCTTGGTCTGTTTTTGACATACATTCAAACACTGCCCTTTATGAATTTTTAATTAGTGTTATTTTTTGTTCTGTTCTTTCTTTTTGTGTTTTCATTTGTTTGCTTTTTTATTTTGTTTTGGTTTTTTTTTTGTTAGGCTTTTGTATTTTAGGTAGGCTTGAAACTCAGCATTTTCCTTTTCTTTTTTTTTTAACAGCATGTATCTGATGCTTGTCAGCTTTCCCACGGGAAACAAAACTGTTTTCATGCCTACAAAAGTATCAGAGCTGGATTTTGCTAATGTGTATCACTTCTTAGTTTTAGAAAAACATCTTCAGATTTCCAGATCTTCAGGAGACTTTCAATGCAGTAGCTGCTTCTCCAATTATTTCAAAAATGCCAGCATTATAACTCCCATTTTTAAGTGTTGGTCTTTTAAGGAACACTTTATAGCTTTATGATTTAGACCTCTACTTAGATTCTCTGGAGAATGATTGATCAATTACAGATAGAAAGGAATAAAATGACTTAACAATATATTAAAGTATGGCATTTTCACATATTCTTAACCAGAATTAACCAGATAATGTTTGTCAGATGCTTTTCAGAGCAAAAGCACTGCACAGGAACTACTTATTTCTACCAATTTAAGGGTTTCACAAAGTGCTTCACGAAGGTCACACCGAGACTTAGATCCTCACTTCTGTTTTCACAGGTTTATGCGCAGAACGATTTAAAAAAAAAAAGGCACCCTGAAGGTAAACATAAAATCCTTGCCTGAACAAAAAAGTTTGTGTTCTGCATAGCAGTGTTCTCTATTTATATCCTCAGCAATACATGAATGTTAAAGTAGATTGGAGAGAGGGGAGAAGCCATACCACCAAATCCTTTGCAGCCTAGGCTGCCTGTCTGAGGGAGTAAGTGGGAAGTTGCATTACGTTTCTTGTAAAATGACAGGAGATATAAAAATTCCTTTCTCTTATTAGAGTTCTATATAAATTTCAGTAGCTAAGTAAAATATATTTTATTTTCCTTCTAGGTATTCACATACTTGCTAAAGGAGCCCTATGAGAAGCACACTTGGTATAAATTTTCATGGTAGTACGAAACTTGCAGGTATAGGCAGGAAAAAACATTTGGGCACTGGCTGGAGGAGACATTCCAAAAGAGCAAAGAAAATTTCAGTATTTTTTAACTTTCTATCACTCTAAGCTCTTGTTAAAACCAGGTATTTATGAAGGCTGTTCTGACAATATAAACGCTGCTCTGTCTTGAAAGATTGCTCATGCAGATCAGATTAGCACCAGTGCTTCAATTAACATCTGGTGAAGCATTTTAAGTAGCTGCAGAACTAGAAGCCATAAAAAATTCAAGGCAAGTGTACTAAACCCCACTGAGTTTAAGATGTTGCACACTTTCTTATGTATTTAAACACCGGAGTTTGTACATACACAATATTTTGTCAATACTGTTCTTCATAATTATGAATAATAGTTGGTGGTGTACATTAAATTATCCTATTGCATTGTATTTTACAGTCTTTGCATATTTTGCAGAAGAGTATAGCCAAAAATTACTTGGATTTAAAAATATGTAAAATCTTTACTTTTCATTTCAAAATACTGTTCCAAAAGGATATCTGCAATACCAAACCAAGACATAATGGCCAATATAGTACTTGACCTGGCTTTAATAAGCCAGTGATCAAAGTCAATAACAAGATCCTGCCTTTTTTACATTTGCTTAGGGCCTAGCCAAAACCTGTAAATTGAATTCATTCCAGAAATGAAGTCAAACCATCAAACTCTTCAGTTTTGCACTACTGTACAAGAGTTAACTGCTTTTCTTTGTAATCTCTGCTGAGCACCAGTGTCCATTTACAGCCCATTTAGTAAAAATACGTAAAGAACAAGAAGCATGCTCAGGAGCCCCATCTCCCTTCTAAACACATGTTTGCACAGTGCAGCCCAACCTGGTAGCAGAGAGCACATAAAAGCTAATGAGTAGGTAAGACCTCATATTTGGAAACTCCTGAGCCTCTTTTCATGCTCATATAACAGCGCTTGATTTGCAGGGATATACTGCCAAATGGCACAACTCAAAGTACTTGCTCTAATGATCTTACAAGTCTTGTGCCTTGCCATGTATGAAAGGCCCAGTGTGTTACTCTCTGGAGGATTCTCTGCTGCTGCTTTCTGTGAAGTTCTCTGGCCTTCAGATGGGTTTGACTGAACTCAGATTAAACAAAGTGAATTCATTAAATGAGATATGGAGGTGAAATAAGGACACTCCCTGCATACCGATGCTACATTACTGTTTATACAGAACTTAAACAGAAAGGCTCTGTTGGTCATTACAATGTTTTCCTCTCCAACCAAAACACCAGAAATTTCATCAAATTGAATATAACTTACTTTTGTCATCATCGTAAGATCCTCCAGAGCTATTACTGTACCTCGATTCTAGTCGGGTATGGGCTCTGATGACATTACTGAACCTTCAAATACAAGAAAAGAAATCTTCATTAAAAACACAGACTGACATTAAACATCTGCACTTTATGTTTACCCTAAAAAAAAAAAAAGGCATTTCCTTAAGCATTCACTTTTACACAGGAGTAGACAGCAAATGAATGTAATGCTGATTCTTTCCCCAAAACATTTTTTGCAGCCAGTCTCTGAGAAGTTCTAACAGTGTGCTCCTGTGTCACAAACCTTTAAAATTTAGCAAAAGGAAACTCTCATGCTGCAAATGTGTGATTTTTTTCTTTAACATGGTGCTAATAATGCCAAGGCTGTGGGTTCAATCCCCATATGGGCCATGCACTTCAGAGCTGGACTCCATGATCCTTTTGCGTCACTTCCAGATCAGAATATTTTGTGATTCAGTGACTGACTGGATAGTCCAAAGCCAAGCCTGCACCAGTACCAAGCAGGAAAAACTACAGCAGATCACCCTTCAAGAGGGGAATCCAGCAAATGCCAGAGCAGACCTAATAGAAAAGTTAAGGCATATAAGAGCCAGAGCAAACTTTTCACAGCTGTCCTCAAATCTGCCACAGATTCATGCTAAGCTGACTTTTCCTGGTGATCTCCTTTGACTTCCTCCACCTTGTGTTCTCAGGGTAATCAGGCCTGAAGTGGAATGAGAGGAGCCATACTGACAGCTGACACACTAGTGATGATCTAAAAAACATCATCATTCCTGCAAAGCTAGGAAACTAATTACAAATGACCATGGATCAAACAAGACAAGACTGAAGATTTTCTAGACAAAATTCAATTCAATTTCTTACTAATGTTCATACACCTTAGTGCAGGGTATTTTACTATACATCAATGTATTACATTGTTTCCAAAGCATGTGTGTCTCATAAGCATGCAATAAACTCCTTGTGCAGTTGACAAATGCATTGTCAGCCTTCCAATACATGGTATCCTATCTATGGACCCTCATTATTTCATATGTCCTGGCATATGAAGTCAATATTAATGGACATTCTAAAATTGACACACTAAGTGTAGATGAACTTACAGCGGCTACAGAAACATAAACGCCAGCAATGAGTTCAGGCAAATTATTTTTCATTTTCTTCTCAGGTATCTTTCAGCAGGATCCTGAATATCAGTATCAGAACTTTGTAATTTTCCTTTAATTTTTATCATAAAGTCTCTGGCAGATCTGAATTCTGAAAACCTTTTCGTAGTCACATTTAAAATTTATATAAGACAAGAAATCCTGACTTGAACTACTGTAAGAGACATTTGCTCAACTAGGCTGTGAATCAACTGAATAAAAATTTATCTTAAAGCTATGTAGCCATAAACATTCATATAAAGAATAATTAAAAATTCAGAAGAAAAAATGGTTTTATTATCCTTTTAAGTACATTTCTAGTGCATATGTTGAAAAACATCACTTAAAGTCAAATCTGTTTTACTATCAATTTGAAACTTAGAATTGCGTGCCATTTTCTACTTACATTTAAATCAGCAGTCACATCTAACTAACCTGACAAAATGCTACTCTTGTTTGTAATTGGAGAGAGGAAGTAATTCAAAAGTTTTGAAGTACGGAAAGGTTTGCTCACATAATTATCTCTGCACCTCTAAGCCCTGAACCTTAGGGAAGGAGCATTGTACTACTGAAGTGATGCTAGTGACTATCAGTGACTAATGTAATAGTAACACACTAACTGACAAATGCTGTTATAAATTGTCCAAAGCTCTCTTGCAAAACTAAGAGTGCTTCTGTGAGAGAAACAATCTGTGCTCTAGGATCTGATGGCCCTTAGGTTTTGCATTTATTCATTTGTCATTTGTCAGTATGTACCAGAAGTAGCAGAAGTCTAAACTGAATATATAATTTATAAGCAAGTTATTTTCCATAGATGTCCTCTATAAAATATTTCATCAAGACAAAGGAGGTGTCCTTGCAATCACTGATATAAATCTGCAAATTAAATTTACACACTGTCCATGAAGTCACATAGTGTGATCAAATCTGATTTTTCATAAAGATTTTAGTAGTCATTATTTGATGCACATTCGTAATTTTTTCTTTCACCTTTGTGGATAATTCCTACAAAACCATTACCTCCTTAGGATAATTCACTGAATGTAGATTTAACAGTTCTTCCTTTACCATTAAACAAGAGTCAGGAACTAGAATCATGAGAATAGCTTTTTTTTTTAATTATGCATACTGCAATAAAGCCACTTAAGATCAATCTGAGCACCAGAGCTCCTCACAGTACAATGCAGAACTTTTTGCAGCACCTCACCCTTGGCCTAGGAAAACACATACATTTTGAAGGAAAAAAACTCAAGCCACAAACCTTTCATCAGTCTCTTTCACCACTCTGCTCTCCTCTGCATCAGGAAAACTGTCTTGGCCAGCTACAACAGTGTTACTGCTGGAGGTGGTTCCTGTAAATGAGATGTGAATAAGAACACCTCTTACATGCAGCAGACAGCATCTCGCAGGTTTTTTTAGCAGCTACAGTGAAAGTGACAATCCTGCAAGTACTCGCACACATGAATGAATGAACACTGTTACTTCTACAGACCAGGACACCAGGACCTGCTTCCATGGCTGGATGGTGTAAAGTTCACATGCTTTGAGAAGCAGATTAACAGAATGACGGTGGTCTACTCCTTAAACTAAGCTCATGCTCTAGAGACATAGTCTGTTGTTTTTCAAGGATTTGGAAAACCATGTACAATGTTAAATGTGGGGTTGGTTCTTAAGTATATTTGACTACTGCAGCTTGGAAAATGGCATTAGGCCTTTCAAAACAGAACTACCACACCCTTGAGGCTCTCAGTTTTCAAGAAACTGCTTGATGTATCTGCTGTGCTCACTGCATCGATGATGAGTTCTTGTACTGCGTAAAACAGCCACTAGAAAGTGGAGTTTTCTGAAGAGTGGCAGAATTCTGAACAGCATCAAATATTAGTAATATGCTATTAAAATAGTTAAGACAATCGAGCACATGTTAACAAAGCATATACATCATTAGAAAGGAAAAATAATTGTAATTTAGACATGCAACAAGGCCCTGAAACTTGTACTTTATGTATGCATGTCTGAATGGATGCAAAAGTGAGAGACTGTTTTTTGCAAAGAGATGAAGACTCAAAAGAGCAGGAGACCATAAAGAAAACACATTCAGGTCATACCAGAAGCTGCAGCTGAGGCTTTGTTACTGGCAGCAAAACGGTAAAATGGAGGATTATCACAATGTTGGACTATGGGGTTCACTGGGTCGGTTTGCTGCAGCTCAAAAAGAAGTTCTTCCATTGTCTGAATAGTGTTATTGCGACACAGATATATTGCAACCTTCTTTATCTGTGGAAGAAAGCAACAGTTGTTAAACTCTGACCAAAGTGAATTTCCAAAGGAAATTATGAATGTTACACTGCAATACTGAAATTATCTTGAATGCAAGTGTTGTTCCTGGATAGATACCACAGCCACGTACAGTTCCTACGTACATTTTATTTTCAAAATAAAACTTCTCACTTTGACATCAAGATCATTTCCCCACCAGACTTTTAACTGCTTCAAAGTTTTTGTTTACCATTCACAATGAATTGTTTATGTATATAAGTATGTAACATGCACATCTACAGAACTGTAGCTGTGGCCACAAAGAGTAAGCCAGGCTTTGAGTTGCTACTCATATCAGTAAGCAAAGTAATAGCAAATGGAAGAAAGGCAGAGCAATTACTTATACAGACTTCATGTATCCTGATTTGAAGAAATCTGAGAGTATCATTTATAGAAACTTTGGAAATTTCTGTAAATCTTTTAACAAGATCTCGAACCTGCACTGCAGCAATGAGGACTGTTGACATACTGAGACCAAATTCGGCTGTATTCTTGAGGGAAAAAACCCTGATCACTACTAAAAGAAGAGACTCTCTCCAGCTCAAAACCACTGGATTCATAAACTGCTGGAGCTGGGAGACCATATGGGGAATATCTCTCTGTGCTTGCCTGCTTTTTTTTAAAGATGTCCCCAAGCAGGTTCTTATAGGGGAGCTAATATATTAGACTGAACAGCCTGTTGGCCTCACCAAGTATTGCTGCTTTTATACTCTTAAATAATTCCATTAAAATAACTTCCTTACTGCTTCTCTTTCTCTTTATTTTTTTTTCCTTAGAGAAAATGCATATATGCAAAGTCTCTTTTACTCTACTGAGCTAAAAATTTCCCAGGGACTTTCTAGAGACAGATCCATCTCCTTCCCAAGGCTCATTTCTGGTTGGGCTCACAGTGCCATTTTCAGCTTCTCTCACCACTGCAGGGGTCACGTTCCCAACACGAGTCTCTGCTGCAGAGACACTCTTCTGAACCTCTTAAATACTCTAAGAAATCTTTCCCTACATAATGTGAAAGAATGGACAGCTCAGCAATTTGTACTGGGGCACTGGGAAAAAAATGCTTAAAGGAAACATAAGAGACAAAGCAATTAATTTAGATGATTTTAAAAAATGTAAAAAATGTGAGTCAGGCATGCTTTTGGCTTGGACACACACAGGGAGAACAGATGGCTGAAGGCACAAAGCAGCTGGTGACTGCCTTGGGGCACTGGGGGCTCCTAAAGGAGATGGGTAAACTGGCAATCTTGCAGCTCCGTGCTCTTTTAAGCCCAGGTGACCTGAAACACTGCTGATAAATTGTCCCAATGATCTTTATTTGCTAACGTGTATCTGTTATCTACATGATAATGGAAGACACATGTTTATGGTATCAGCAGTCTTGTGTAGTTAGCAGAGTTAGGTAGGATTTCTTATCTCTAAACTCCAGGGCATTAGCAAAACACTAAGCAGATGCATGTGATAAGACCAGTGTATTTTCCTACTCCAGACAAAGCTATCAGCAAAGGAGTGACTCATAAGCACAGTCAGGCTTCCTACAGAAGCGAAGAACTTTTTCAGATTTTGCAAAATCTGAGAATCAGACTTTAAACTCAACATTACAAAACAGATTAATTGGGTGGTAGAAAACACAGGAACCTTGTCAGCTGCTGCTGCCACCAGCCAAGAGAAGCCTGGGTGGGAGACCAGAAAAGTCCCACGGGCAAAATAGGAGATGATGAGCAGATGAAGCTGGAGGTGTCAGAACAGATTGCTCTCTTTGTGAAGAAAGAGGACTGAACTGTCCTGGAGGAGGACCGGACTGTGAAAGCCAAGGTTTTGAGGAAAAAAAAAAAAAAAAAGAATTTGAAGAAAGAAGTGCTCTGGGTGGAGGAGGTTTGAGGAAAGGCTGCTCAGCGCTCTGGCATGGCAGGAGTTATGGAAAAAGGAAGTGCTGAAAGCTTTGGCTTGGCAAGTACCTGGATGGGGGATAAAGTATGTGAGGGGCTTCTGGACAAGAGGTGACAGGGTTATCAGGCTTTTCCAGTCAGGCTACATTTGGAGTCAGCACAGGACTACTCCTTCCTCTCAGAAAACTGCCCCTGTTCCTTTCCTAAGCTGTCAGAAATGAGGGTAAAGCAGCCCTCATTTTCTATCTTACCTCTAACAGGTAATTTCCACTTGTTCTCTGCCAACATAGATGGAGACCACCTTAATCCCAAGTCTGTCATAGACTGTAGGATGAGGCAGGTTGGAAAGAAGCTGGGAAGTCTCTCATCAAAACTCCTGCTCAGAGCATGGTCAACACTGAATGGAAAGCCTCTCTAACAATTGAGGGAAAGATCATTTTTCAGATCAATCCTTTTGTTTTCCTCTCATATAAACATTGAACTTTTTCTTACACCAATTCCACTTTCAAATTTTTCTACTTTTGACTAGCTAGGCATATATATACATTGATTTGAGAATACAGAACAGTAAACCCTACAAATGAAAGGAAACAAACGGGATGCCTACAGTACAACAACAACAACAACATTTTGAGGCTTTTCATGGGCTTCTTTATTTTATTTATTCTTATATGGGCAAACATTTCAGCAACTGTAAATGTAGTGTGCTTATGAGGCTTTTTAGATAAATTTCAGATTTATTTCAGGGAAATAAATGGAAAGAGGCTAACTAATAAAAAACCCCTTATTTTAATTGGGCTGGAAAATTCACTAAATTTAGATTCTGTTTCACTCAGCAACTGAGCAATAAGGAACATGGGAATGGAAGTAGCCTGTTTTTCTCAGACAGCCCTGATTTTATTTTAACTTGAATAATAACAATATCCAGCACAGTTTGAGTTGCACATTGCAGCAACTGTTAGATAATTTATGACAGTCATGCAGAGGCAGAAGCTGATATAGTAAGCTTATAAAGGTTAACTATCTTCTGTCTCTTGACATGTCCCACAGAAAGCTCTAGTCTGCTAAAGAAAAGGATGTAGCATTTTCTGGCAATTTACGGCCAGTCTCTGTTACAGTCGCCATTCACAGACATACAGGGTTTCTCTTTGCCACCTCTCACTTGCAATGGGGTGTGCTCTGCTGCTGCAGGCTGAGATTTGAACTACTCCATTTCTTTTTTTTTTAAATTTCAGTTTCCTGGCACTTTTATTCCTGCCATTTAATTTTGTTCAGTGTGTTGGGGAGTATGTTGATATTTCTTGGTTTTGATACCGAAATTAATTTTCTGCAGGTAATAGCTTTTTCTTCACTACAACCGGTGTAATCAGCAGTAAATAAAATAAAGTGCAAAGACTTACATAGGGTAAAAGGATGGTATCACTGCTAACACCACACAAACTAATGAGGAACTGCAGTGTTATCCTAAGGTTGTTACTCCATTTTTCATTGTTGGCCAAAGCATTCCAGACATTTTCCATCTCTGGTCCAGGAATTTCATCTCCATACTGCAAAGAATCATAGGCATACATTCCTTGAAATATGCAGACTTCCAAACTAAAGCACGTTCTTTTAGAACATTTTCTCACGCAAAAAACCCCCAGTGAAATGCTGTAAAAAGTTACAGAACAGTATTTTAAATAGCTACCTGACAGATTTCAGAGCATGAACTCCATTTAAAACTATTTAGGTTCTGATCCAGAGAAGGACTTAAATCATAAGAGACCATAAATGTCTTGAGGACTGTAAATTCAAAAAGTAATCCTAAAATTAAGCAGGTTTTGTTTGATTGGTACAGACTGTTCTAGTGTAAAATTTCTGGTACTGGAGGGAAGAAACAAAAGTTTCACAGGTTAGTTTCTTTGTTTGATTTGTTTTTTTACCTTGGCTGTCATATACATGAGATTATTAAGAACCAGGGAGGTGGCCTCAGGTGAGCCCCAGCCATTGCCTTTTAGTCCACTTGTGACTGCTATTTCCCCATCCTTGTCCTTCAGTTCATCTTCTGGAGTGGTAGGGCTTGAGCCAGGGAGGAGCAGTCTGTTGTCTACCAGTTCAATATTATGAAGCCATGGTAGCAGATAGGTAAGCATGATCTGTCTTCCATTTGGATGTGTTGTTGGAAATCGCTGGCTTACCTCTAAAACAGTAAGAGTTGAAAAGGACAACTTATTAATTTATGATGGAAACCCTAAATACACTGTTTAAATCACATTTCTGACCTTTGTTAAACTACCTGATGGTTTTTTCTTTGCACACTACAAGCATAAAAAACATGTTCTTGAATTTCCTGAAGAGAAACATGGAATTAATGTTCAGTAATAGCAAGCAATTGGTCATGTCTTCTGTCTAAAATCACTAACTCAGTCGGGGCTTAGAAACAAAAAGTCACCTCTTGTTACTGTGCCATGATATATATTAAATAAGGTGGATGTCAAAAAAGAGGAAAAAGAATAATTTAGTTACTGGTGGTTACTCTAGAATTCCAAGAGCTTCTGGAGAATATACAAAAGTGTTCTGCAGATTACAAACGCCTCACTGGCCTCCAGGTTTCTAAGCTATAGTTTAAATAGTAAGGCACTTATTATACCGCGTTTACAAAAAAACCCTTGCATATATTGGGATCCTACTTCCTGTGGGAATGTCTATGAAATTCATAGCTGGCTGTCAGTTCAGGAATGCTTGTATACAGCACTTTATATAGTTTACAAAAAAAACCCCCAAAAAACAACAAACCCTGGCACTGTAAGACAAAGGGATTTGGAAAATCTGGGATAAGAAATACAGCTTCCTGCCAAAGTTAACCACATTATCTCTCTGTTCCAGAATTCTTCTGTAAATCAGTACAGGAAACATTTCCTTTTTTTACTCACTCCCTGGTTTTTAAAAATTGTGAAGACACACACTGTTCTCTCCTCCTTATGATTCTAGATGTCTCAGAAAGGATGTCTCACTTGGACTGTAATATCCTGTATATCTGAGATTTTTTTAAATGACACAGTTATTACAGCAACATGAGTAGACAAAACAGAGATAATGAACAGCATTTGCCTAATGACAAATGAGCCATCAGAATTTCCCTACACCGGTTATTTATAACTCATGGTATCTTGGGCACTGAGAAATGTAAGGGTGATGTATTGTTCCTTTACCCTCCCTCCAGCCCCTACAGACTGAGTAAAAACAACAGAAAGGGATTTTAAGAGCCAGTAAAAATTCCCACGATTACAGACATTTGCATTCTGTTATTTAAAAACTAGAGTAACACATAAGGTTGATTAAACCAGATAGATATGTCTCAAAACATCATTGTTCCCAGGAATGGCCTCACAGTAGGCATATTTTGATTGGTGCTCCTGCAGGTCTCATTCTTTAACTTTTTTCTCAGTAATCTTGAAAATATATATTTCTGGTAAAATTAAAAAAGACATGCAGATGTGGCAAATAACAAAAGGTAGAGATCACTCAGAGTAATTTGAATCATTGGTAGAACGGAACACAGGCAATCAAACTGCCCAAAGTTAAAGTCATGTTTATATAAAATGAAGAAATACATCCTCACAAGTATGATCTTTGTAAATCCATGCATAAGAAGAATCACATGAGAACCCATCATAGTAGTGTTTGCCAATGTCATTTTACCTCATTCAGGGCATTTGTAATTTCAAAGTTACCCCAAGGTCACATAAGTGGCTCAGAGTTCCCAAAGAGGGCTTCTGTACCCTGTACCTCTAGGAAATATATATTGGATTCCTAAATCTGATTTGACCTGAACCAGAATAAAAACAGGTCAAGCTAAATTTATAAACAGAACTGTGGTTCAAAATGGTAGCAGCCTAGCATTTGCAAAAAAATGTAAAGGAGATAATAAGTCAAATAAATACAGGTACCTGAGAAAAGTGGAAGGGTAAGTTCAGGATACATCCTTGCTAGTTCATAGGAAAGAAGGGCAAGTGAGACACTGTAAAGAGGTGGCAATGGACCATGTGTTCCATACAAGATACTGCCTGGTCTTTGCTCAGCTACCTTCTTTGAATAAACAAAAAGCTTTGATTCAAGGATCTATAAAAGACAAAAGGGAAAAAAAAAGGAATGAACAATAAAAAATTATCGAATCAAGAAATACCAGCATTTGAAGTTTAGCTATTAGAGAATGCTCTATATGTTTCAGAGTATAATGCTCCAAATATGAGGCACGATAACATTCATTTTTACATAAATCTGCTTGTAAGTTTTTATAGCCAAGACAAAACCGATTGTTTATTTTCAAAACAAAACTAATGTGCAAATAACAGTACTTCATAAGAAGTTCAACAAAAAAGTCTCCAAGGGCAGGAGGAAAAAATAAGTAGCTGATACGTGCCTGCATAAGTTGCATGGAAATTTCATAAATCTCTCTGTTGGTGTCAGATGCCTTGAACAGCACCAAATTTAAAAGCGTCACGATATCAAAAGGATAGTTCCTAGAAAAATAAACAGAACATTTTTGTGAATGCTGGTGAGGAATGCAGATTATATTCACTCTGGTTTACTCTGTAATATTGTCTAAAGAGAATTTTTCCCTTCTACCATTAGAATATGGGAAAGGGAGCTCTTGTGAATACACACTGCTTGATCAAAGGACCATCTGGTGAATGGGAAGAAAGAAAGGATTATTTATAATTACCTTGGACTACTGCTTAGGAATGCACTGAGTTACCCACAATGAGAAATGGAATACCTGTGTCTGTGACTGTGGATTCATTTCAATTTATAGCATAAACTGTTTACAGGACAGGCTGACACCCATGAAAGAAAATGGGGAGCATGAAAATTGCCAGAGATAAAGAATTTCTTAAGCCAAGCTGCAATTAAAATAGTCCCTTTGGACAAAGGACACTATCTCTGACATAAACATTCTGAGGTATTCGACAATTCTATGAAAATTGTTTTCAAAGAGTAAACATTAAGAACTGCTTCAAATAGTCTGCTATCTATAAAGTCAACATCAATTTTAAGTTTAAACATATCAAAGTGTTAATGAGAATATTGTTAGAGGAGCAAATCCCACATCATAATATTTGGATTTGCACTAAATAGGTTTCTGTTTTCTCCTGATGATTTGTAAATGCACTGACTGAATTGTGAACCATCAATTTATCACCCTAGATGTCAGCTACAGTGCTCCTGGATGGCTGCGAGATGCTTATTTGGACTTTTTGATATGGCAGACACATGTGTGGCATGGGACATTCTTGGTAATTCCATACACTAGCTGCAAGCCAAGCTCTGTAACTGGCTCTTCGCCCTTCCACTGCTTAAAAAACAAATACAAAAAGAAAAGAAATGAAGGGAAGTGGCTTCTTTACGAAAAGTTGGATGGACATAATCAATTGCTGCTCATTTTACAAGAAGTTTAAGCAGTGGTCTCCTGATACATTTTGATAGATGATAGAGGAAAAACTATTAACAGCTTTCAAATATTAATCAAAATTCCCAGCTTGCTAGAAAGAGGACTTTACATTCAAAATAAATCACAAAGATCATACTCTCAATTTTTACTGTAAGAATGGAAAAGATTAATTTTTAGATCACAGCAGCACACACAATTTGAGGAAAAACACTGGCTGAAACTGCTTTGTTTCTGTGTTCATTAAAATAAAAACCCTGTTAACATAACTGAATTTGCAAACACCAAATTCCATTCATATTTTTAAAATCCTCCATGTAATGTAGTCTCTAGTCTAGTTGCTCCTGCGAGAACAAAACAGTTTTGCAGGAAAATGATGAAATTTGTGACTTATTTTGATTTTCCAAATCCCAGTTATTTCTCTATTGAGTATTTCTCTATGCTGATCAGACATCTTGCCAAATTATTTTTGTGAAGAGTAAATATTCACATTTATTTTAATAAAATGCAAATTACTGCATTATCTAATTTCTCTATAAATTCTGTCTTTGAAAATAAAAAAGGGATAGAGTTTTATGAAGGCCTAACACAAAAGAAATATTTGTACTCATTTCTTCATGTAGCTTGCGCTTGCTCAGCATTAGCAGTAATGATGATACCAGTTGACAGGAAAGGAACTAAACAAATCAAATGAAAGTCAGTTTAGAAAAAGAACATGGCTTTCAAGATAATGACAAGTCAAAATAATGACTTTCAAGCTATTGACATTGAAAACATTTTTCTTTTTATAAATTAAATTAAAAACCATCCCAAATCTTTTGAAACGAGATTTATGACCTACATTCAAATAAAACTGGTGTAGCTTTTTCTGTATCTTTCTGAGCAAAATAGCATCAAAATTCCCCAGAATTCAAATACTTACATATAGTAAGAACATCTACCAAGCACATCACTTTTTTTTCAGAATCATGAAAATCAAGCCATACAGTAACAAAAACTGTTTGAGAAGATGTGAGTGCAACCTACAGCTCCTAACAATACAGTGAGCTGAACCTTCTGTTTTCTTTACCTTTGAAAGTGTAGATTAATAAATTAATTAATACCTGCTTCCACACACAGTTGCAATGGCTTTGAAACACCCAGAGGCAAGCTGGTATGATCCTGTGTAACATCGATCTATAGCCCAGTTGAAGAGATTGATTTGATCAGGATTCAGTTCTAGCAACAGGACTACAACTTCACAGCCAAGCTGGTGAACCTGAGCAAACATCAAAACATGATTGGTGGGGTCAGATATGTTGATTCTCTAAAATCCTCAGAGTGACACAGGCAAAACAGGGCAAAAATGGAAAACTCAAGTATGTAAGAAGAAATCAGAACATTTGTAATTAATTTATTTTAGGCATATCAGAGTTGGAATGCGACTCAGGTTTTAACACTCATCACTTGAAAAAATGGTATGTACAAAGACTACATAAATGAAATAAATTTTCCAAAAGTGGGCACAACAACAAAAAAAGCACAAAATCTGGTGAAAATCTAAGATACTTGATAAATGTTCTTGGGCAACTTCCTTTTATATCAATTAACTGACTTGTTAACTATTTCCTAATTCATGTGAATTTCACAGAGCGACAAACTTTCATGTTTATCCTTCTTTTGACTACCACAGAGGCAAGGCAGACAAAGAAAAATACCTTTTACAAGATTGAAAACTTGCATGTTTAATCCAAGTACATGAAGCAATCTAATGACTCTCCCTACAGACTGTGAATCCCATAATCCTGGTACCACCACTGCTACAAACACATCACAACTAAAGAACTTCTTGTTCTTTTAGTACATGGTAGTGCTGGCACACCAAACACCAATGCCTATTAATATTCTGTCACCAAATGTAGGTGACTGCTTGTAGAGACTGCATATCATTTGCATATATCTTTATAGCTCTGTTCCTACCAATATTCCAAAATTCCATGTAATTTCTGAAGGATTTTCTCTGCAGCTATTCATTCTTTCTTTAAATTGTTCAACCTTTTTTTTTTCCTAATCAATTACCATTCCCACAGCCTCAATCCTCACATCACATGCATT
Organism: Passer montanus; assembly: GCF_014805655.1. Lineage (NCBI taxonomy): Eukaryota > Metazoa > Chordata > Aves > Passeriformes > Passeridae > Passer > Passer montanus. The sequence continues at coordinate 1,085,113 of NW_024368818.1, forward strand.
TATTTACATTATGCTATTTACCTTAGCTTAGCAGAGTTATGTGTGCTGGTATGAGAGATTTAGGGAGAACTGCAGGACAAAGTGCAAGATACCAAGAGGGAAAGATTATTGTCTCACTCTTTCCACTTGATATAAATCACCAGGGTACTCCTCCTCAATCAAAGAGGCAGTCCAATAAGCTACCAACACAGAACTATGACCACGTAGGTACAAAGTTGAAGCCCATCTTCACAGATATGGAAAATGGCAAGAATAATCCATTACACGTTCTTTAAGAAGAAAGAAAACACTTTACAAACTCTTTACTCACTCAGTACAGTGAGTAACTGCTCATCAGTGTGGCATTTTGGTCAGTACTTACACGTAAGTCTTGACAAGCCAGAATGTTATCAAGCCATTTGTAAAGATATCCATCGGGGGAAAGACCAACATTATCAAACACAGGTCCACAGCAGAGCACAGCTGACATGGCCTGGAAACACATGGAACTTCAGTCACACAAAAAGTAACACAATTAACCTTTCAGAATTATTTCAGTCCAGGCTTAACAGGACTGCCACTTGCTTTCTGTTTGGAGGGAGCTATGGTGAAAATAGTAACAGCTGACTGACTGGTAAAATTCAATAATTTTGCTATAGATTTTACTGGATTCCAGATCACTACATTTTGGGAGGAGTACTATCTTCAAGATACATTTTGTCATTTTACCCAGTATTCACAAATCAAGCTACAAAAACAAAATACACTCAGATGTTTCAATAGTACGTTACTGCAAAAATTAAAACTGTCTTAAAGCAAGCGGTGCAGCTTATGTAAGTACATAAGCTATTACTCTCCCAGCTTACTCATGCAGGGGAGTTGCAACCAGTTTTGCCACAGAAGTACATTATTACTGAGCATGTCTCCAGGCAAGTGTGGGAGGCATTCCCGAGTTGTACATTGGTACAGATTCAGTATCCTGAGGTACTGCATCTGAACTACACCTAACTTCAGAGCCTAAGAGCTCCTTGCTCAATCTGCTAACCCATTAATCAACAGCTAAGTAAAATTTCAAAATGCACTATGGTTTTAAAAATAATTAGCCTTGCAAAGTGTCAACAAAGAAAAAACAATTTAACTTCAGTGCTATATTCTACGATACCACTGTACATTTGTATATGAGCATACAAGTTTGCATCAAGTATGCCAATTCAAATTTCTTTGAAGTAAAAGGAAATAGACCCCACAACAACTTGTATTTTCACTGAAAAATTGCTGTTACTGGTTGGTATAGTGAAACTTTAGTACCTTCAATGCACAATACTGGTATCTTGTAATCTGGTGATTTCTGTCACTGTAACGGTCCAGTGGTGTGAACATAATACTGAAAGGTCCTGCCCACTGACTGAATAAGATGAACAGGTGATGCCTCAAGCTCTGCTGAGGGAAGAGAAATCTCCTGTGGTGAACTAAGTGAACAGAAATAGAAGTAGTTGTGATTTGTTAATATTAAATACACATTCATGTGGCACGATGATAACATGATTTTCAAATTTCTACAAAAAGGGAGAGGTTTTTATATGCTCAGCATACACTTACTCCAAAGTATCTGAGCTCCTTAAAAAATTCTAACCAAGTGAGTAAGATACATATTATCTCTAAGAACCTTCAGTTCTGAATTAATGTGTAGTTACACAGACATGTACATCTGACTACAGAAAAGCATTTAAGAATCTAATTATAAAATCAGGGGTTTTCACTGCCTCTTGCATTCCTTTCATGGCAAATATTTACTTGTTTTTTTCCAATTCTTTAAATTTGAGCCTAAACAATACATGTGTCTTACTATAATACAGTAATAGGTAGGGACAATAAATAAAAGAAACTTGATGGCTCTTTGTTTATGAGAAATATGTGGTATATATATTCTGAACAGATGAATTACTTGAGCAAATGAAAAAAAAAAGCCTCTTGCATTCCTTTCATGGCAAATATTTACTTGTTTTTTTCCAATTCTTTAAATTTGAGCCTAAACAATACATGTGTCTTACTCTAATACAGTAATAGGTAGGGACAATAAATAAAAGAAACTTGATGGGTCTTTGTTTATGACAAATATATGGTATATATATTCTGAACAGATTAATTACCTGAGCAAATGAAAAAAAGCCTCAGACGTCATCTTCCAGTAATTACATTCAAGCCTTTAAAGCAGAGGCCTTTTTTTTTTTTGTTTGTTTTTTGCTAATGTAATTATATTTCTGAAGTGATATTGCAATATATAAAAAGCATGAAATCAACTGGACAAATCTTTGTGATACAATTGGACTCAGGTAACATGGGATACTGTCTCAATTTTATTTTATTTTTCTCTAATGTAATTATGTTATATTTCTGAAGTGATATTGCAATATATAAAAAGCATGAAATCAACTGGACAAATCTTTGTGATACAATTGGACTCAGGTAACATGGGATACTGTCTCAACACCTTGGGCAAGTTTTTCACTGCATTTAATATTGCACATTGTCTGCATGTACTTGTATTTTTCAAGGCCTGTCTGAGTTTATGAAGAGTCTGGCAATCAAGTCAGATGGGAGAAAATAAGAAGAAGAAATCTGGAGTCCCTTGAGGTCACAGACAATTCTCTGCTAGGCTTTTAAAGAGATGATTTTCAGACATGACTATTACAAGCTTCATCAAGCTTTATTGGTATTTTTATTTCAATCTTAGTAGACTTCTGACCACCTTCTTTTTCTACATTCCACTTTACATTCATTATATGAAAATTCAAAAGCAGTGAAAAAAGCACAGACAAAAAAAAGAAACAAAAAATTACTTTTGCAATACTTATATTAAATGCATCATTTAGCTCCATACCTGGAACACACTGAATCAAGTTGGCAATCATTGCACTGAAATGTGCTCTCATATCCTTAAGAATCTCAACTTCTTTATCATTTTCAGCCTCCAAAAGCATGCGAGTCAGATCAACGTACTCTAAGAACAAGGCTCCAAGGGCTAGCGTATCTCTTTCTAAGGCTCCATTTGTACTAGCATAAAGGAAAGTTGCATATTAATATAGAATAACAGAGTTGTTATGCTACAGTTTTCTGCAAAAATACATGCAAATCTCTCCATATCTGATAGACCACACAATTCTTCAAAGAACATACTGACATAATCTCAGTGTGGCAAACACTGAAAATTGTTTCATGTAAAAAAAAAAATCAATATTTATGAAGAGTGATAGTCCTACCTGTCACTTATAACACCAGCATCAGCAAGGAGTTCAAAAATTCGCAGTAGCTGCAGTCTTAGCAGATCTCGTCGTTCTCGACGTTTCTTGTTCTTGGAATTTAAAATAACAACCATGTTTATATGCATAGGTCCACACATTAAAAACTAGTAGCTTCAGAAATGCCAGAATCACAGTGAGATTTAAGAGTTCCAGTTCAAGAATTTTCTCCACAAAGTAACCCAAGTACTTTTAGATATTGTGCTATATAGTTCTGCTTATACATCAACAAGGATCTGAACATGATAAATTTTTTGTCTTTGTAAGTATTCTTGAAAAAAATATTAACAACTGCCTTAGTAATTATTGAAAATGTGGAAATGAAATAATGAAATACTGGATAAAAATAGCTAATATTCAAGGTTCCTGTAGCAAAAACCCATGTTATCTTCAGGCAACAGGAATATTCATGTTAGTTGAATGTCATCTCGTTTGGGTGCTGGAGGAACTTATAGTATAGAACATATATCTACATCTAAGGAAGGTATCTCAGTGATTAGCCATTCCTGAACTTGGCAATGCTGCAGCACACCATCACTCACATTCAAGCGAGCTCCCAGCAGACACCGCTCCAGTCCAGTGCTGGGTGTGTTGACTGCAGGGGTTTTGCCCACAGTAATGTATCCCTCCCACAGAACAGGACTGCACGGTTGCTAACTGGCTCATTGTATCTCTGTCCTTTCTGACTTCTGTCTTTCCTGGAAAGACGTGAATGCAACAAGGCCTGCTCTTTGCTGAAAGGCTAAATTGACTAAAGGCTACATTGACTAAATTTACTATCTCCCCTAAGCAAGAAATAAATGAGAAGGTAAAAAAGCTGCTGTTGCACTCAAAGAAACAAGAAAAGCTCCGAGAAAATGCAGATTTTGCTCTTCAAAACTGAGCAATACTGAGATCAAAGGCTTATCATTTCTAGGACTCTGGCTCTGTCCATGGCCAGAGTGTGGCAGAATGTGTGGCAGAACAAAATGATGCTTTGTCTTGTATTCTGACCCAGAATTGGCAGAATTGCAGCATCCCAGCCAAAGCTTTTATTCCAATAATTATGCCATTTGACTTGTTCTATTCAGACCCCTGTTTTTCTCCTGCTACACCTTTAAGGCTTCAGGAGGCACATGTAGAGAAAAAAGCAGTTTTATTGTAACACAGTATTTTCCAGACACAGCTGCCTCCTGCAGCAGTGTCAGAGGTGACCTGGCAAGCTCTGTGCCAGCACCCACAGGGCGGATCTTGTGTAATGTCCATTTTGGTTTACCCCTGCAGCTCTTGGCCATGCTGGGAATTCTCTACCTAGTCACAGCATATGTTCAAGGACATTGTTTCTGGTGTGTTGGATACCTGCCTGCTGACATGGAGGCCTGCCATGATCCCTACAGCCACACCGCCCATATAGTCACTCCTGGGTTTCCAGGTGGCAGGAAGGTGTCCCATTTATTCATATCAGGAAAAATACAGGAATTAACATCACAATCTCTTGTTTTCATATTCCTCTACTGACAATTCCATGTGCTAAATTTGCTCTTGCTGCATGCAGTAAACTTCTGAATTCTTCCATTTCCTTTCCTGAGGGTATACTGGATATGTATGTCTCCAGAAAAGGCTTTTCAAGCTAAGTTGTCTTAAATGGCACACAGACGAAATGCAGAGGCAAGTGGCTGCACTTAGGTGTATCGATCCACTTCTGCCCAGTATCAACACCAGTGACCTTCACGTCAGTGACTAGGATGGAAGTCACAGGACAGAACTGAGGTGTGAAGCAATGCAGAATGGAAATGATTGTGGATGTTTACCAGACACAGAATTACTAAGAATTGTCCATAAGCTATCTCAGATTTCTATCTTAGAGACAGATAGAATGCTAGAAACTGAGTGAAGGAGGGAGAACTGAGGAGAACTTCAGTCCAGTACTGAAGCTCTCCCTATGGCTTTTCTGTTTAGCTGCACAGACACATCCTGTGATGAAGCTGCTTACTGAGGCTATAGATTTTACCACCAGAGGTTTTATTGAACACAGAATTCTCTCTTGTGTGGGTTGGAAGATCTGTTGGAACCCTTCCAGGACGACTTTCTCTTGTAACTAAAGAGAGTACTATAACGAAGGTGAAAACTCTGATGAATTTGTCAGTTAACTGAATGCATTTGGAATGAATTCTGTGCCATGTGATCCTGGATGACCCTGAGCAGGGAGGTTGGACCACTTCGCTCCTTTCCAGCCATTCTGGGATTTTGTCATTCCAAGAAGTTGAAATAGCTGACCCTGCCTGCCCTGAAAATAAAAGCAACATCTAAACACTGCTACAAAATGTGCTTGCAGCCCAGCTGTGTTAAAGCTTTTTTTTCCAGATACTTAAAGTGAATTTTCAATATATGCAAGTTCTGTATCAGGAGGTTGCATATTGGATGGGAAATCTTTCCTCAGAATGGAATTCTATATTATACATTTCAGAGCACTGATAGAATTTAAATTAAACTAGGTTTTAATGAAATTATTTTAGATTATGCAATTAATAAAATTCTTGTTGCAAACAGAATTAATTTGCTAGTTAGTACAAAAGAATGTATTTCAAACAGACAGAATTACAATTTTAAAAATAATTTTTCATAAAAACAATTTTTCATTTAAAAAAAACTAGTACATTTGACTTTTGAAACTAACCTCTGGTCTTCTTTCTAGGGCTTCTTTCATTAGTGGGTGGAGTTCTTCTACTAATTCCCTAAATTAAAAAAACATGAATACTTATAAACAAAATCTAAGGTCCTTTGAAAAGCAAAAATATTTTATCCAACATATAAAAATGAAGCTCTAAAGTGCAAATAAAATTTTAAATATGCATTTAAGTTACAACAAAAATAAAGTGCTTGTATTATAGGCAAATAACTGAGAATATGATAAGTGGAGAAGTACCTGAAAACAAGGGAATTTGTTCTTCCAAATCCTAATACAAGTGATTCTGTTATTTCTATGCTTTCAAGTCTCATCAAAGGAACTAGCTGCTTTAGTAAGACTCCAACAGATGGAGTTCCAATAGCCTAAAATACATTAAAATATTGTTGAATTTGTCAGGATATCAATATTAAGCAAACACAATCAATACATATTTTAAAAACATGCTGGAATGATTTTACTATTATGGATATCAATCCACCAGTCTAACTGGATGTCTGCTACCTGACAATCATCTCAATAACACCTAACAAGTAAATACATCTGGGAAATCTGTTTTAATACAGATTATTGTAATTTACTTTATTTGTTGCTTCATTAAAATATTCCAGAAATTGCATTTGTGGAGCTACTGCTCCTCTCAGGTTGCTACTACTTGAAAGTGTATTTTATATATTATTGCTTCTGACAGGCATATATCCAACAGGAATACAATCTGCATTCAGAAATCTGCTTTATTTCCCAGTGTTTTAAATTTACAAATTGGAGTAAATTCTCTACAAAGAAAGAAGGAGATGACAAACTAAAGTTAACTTCAAAACACATGTTCAGACCTTCTATATTTTGAATGCACACTGCCCAAAATGTAAAAAAAAAAGCCATATATTGAAAATAACATGGCTTTTGTCAAATATTTATCAACACATCATATCATAAAGATGTTTTAATTGTTAATTATGTGTGTTATGTAGTTTGCTTATATCAAAACATTCCCTGACTGAAATACTTTCATCAGGATAGGATTTTGCATGCAGATGCAGCTTAATATTCTCCTAAAGGAATAGTTTCCTTGTAACAGGCTGCATCACCTTATTATCGTAGTTCATGGTTCCATCAGGAGTGGTAGCCATGATCTCTGGTGTTGAAGCACGCAGGTGTCCTGGGCTCATAATGCTGGGCTTTGCTACTCCAAAACACAGAATAAGGTAGTTTCTCCACAAAGTGACATAGTTGTCTCCACTGCTTGCTGTACTTGTTTTCTTTGCATTAACAGGAATACTAGAATTCAAAAATTAATTATAATTCTTAAAAAGATCTTCCAGTCTTGATTGTAAGTACTAAAGTCTTACAGTATTTTAAAATATTTTAAGAGGGAATAAATCATGCTATGTATCTACCAGCTGCAGTTCAACATGACATGATACACAGGAAAAAATCAACGAAGGTAGAAAACATGAGTTTTCCACCTCACAAGTTGCAATTATGAAACTCAAATCTGCGTGGCACCAATTTCTGTGTGGCACCTTTCAGGATGTGTAGACTGATACTCAAACATGAGACCAAGAAAAGTTTATATTAAAATCACACAGCTTATACAAAAGAAAATTAAATGCAGGTTGCCACTTACTTTGGATCCACAAGAGGCATTATCAGCTGTAGCCTTGTGAAGGCGTATGGCCAAGCATAGCTGAGTGCTGTAGGACAGTGCTTTGGTAGATTCTCCTGCCTAAGAAAACTGAAAAGGCAGAGAACCCATGGGTCTTTAACAGACTGTGCAAAAATCCAGACATGGGAAGGACTTTTCACATCGTAATGGCTATTTACTAAGACAGCATTCCACTCCACCAGCCACTGCAAATCCACACTGTGTGTTAACGGGATTGTTGTCTATGGAGAGAAAAGATAAATTAACACTCCTTGCTGTGCTAGCCAGAAACCAGGCACAGAGGCAACACATTTGCTTTGCTTCATTATTAATGAACACAATGAAAGCACAAAATTCAAACCTTGGCCTCTTAAAACTGCAACACCCAAACCCAGGTGCTGCTATTTCAGACAAATTTCCTAATTCCTGTATTATGAAGTCAGAATGTCTCTTTCTTGCTCAGTTTCTGTTTCCAGATGCACAGAGGCCCAACCTCCCCACCAGTTTAATGTCCCCTTCTGTGCTGGTTTTGGCTGGGGTAGAGTTTATTTTCTTCACAGTGATTGGTATGGGGCTGTGTTTTGATTTGTGCTGAACACAGGGTTGATAATACAGAGATGTTTTTGTTTTTGCTGAGCAGGACATGCACAGAGCCAGGGCCTTTTCTGCTTCTTGCACTGCCACGCTGGTGAGGATGATGAGGGATCTTGGGAGGATGGGAGGAGACACAGCCAGGACAGGTGGCTCCACCTGACCAAAGGGAGATTCCAGACTGTGTGACACCATGCTCAGTGTATAAAGTGGGGAAGAAGAAGAAAGAGGGACGTTTGGAGTGAAGACATTTGCTTTCCCAAGTTACCGCTATATGTGATGGGGCCCTGCTCTCCTGGAGATGGCTGAACACCTTCCTGCCCATGGGAACTGGTGAATTAATTCCTTGTTTTGCTTTGCTTGTGTGCATGGCTTTTGCTTTCCCAGTTAAACTGTCTGTATCTCAAACCATGAGTTCTCCAGCTTTTACCCTTTGGGTGACACCATGCTCAGTGTATAAAGTGGGGAAGAAGAAGAAAGAGGGACGTTTGGAGTGAAGACATTTGCCTTCCCAAGTTACCGCTATATGTGATGGGGCCCTGCTCTCCTGGAGATGGCTGGACACCTTCCTGCCCATGGGAACTGGTGAATTAATTCCTTGTTTTGCTTTGCTTGTGTGCATGGCTTTTGCTTTCCCAGTTAAACTGTCTGTATCTCAAACCATGAGTTCTCCAGCTTTTCCCCTTCTGATTCTCTCCCCAGTCCCACTGGGGGAAAGTGAGTGAGCAGTGAGGCTTGACTACTGACTGGGGTGACTTTTTTAAGCACACAACATGTGGCTCAAATCCACAGCCCTGGAAAGGGAACTCAATGTGGACAGGACTATTTGGTGCTTTAAACTTAATCAAGCTGAAAAGTGCCCCAAACTGATTGATCCTGCCCTCTGGAAATGGGTCTTTCACTAATCATCCAGAACAGCATGCAAAATCAGTTGTCTTATGTATGAGTTCTTCTACTGACACTTTTTAATTTAAAATGCTCAATCTCTGCTTCCTCTGATGCAGGTCAGACACATCAGACTCCTGAGAGAGCAAAAGGAGAGATTCACCCCTGCTGTGAATTACTCTGGAGCTTATGCTCGGGGTGTGCAGGCAGGGCCACTTCCTGAGGACACAAGGGAGCTAAAGCTGATTCCCTTCTCAAACAGATGACAACACTGAGTGCCTCCAGCATTAGGGGGTGCTAGTGATAAGACTTTCTCAATTGTTATTTTTTCTGTATGGAGTATCTTCCATATCCATAGTGCAATTACTTTCATGGAACAGATTGTCTGGGACATTGTGGAGCCTTGGAGCTCTTGGGTAGATGGCTGGAGCCTTAAAGCTGTATGATTTATTTGATTTTTAGCAGTATTATTTTTGCATTTCATGTCTAATATTTGTTATGCAAACATAAGCAGTGACAGTAAAGTAGTACTTACTGAATCTGAAACAGCCACATGAATAAAGCTTTCAAGAATGGAAGAACTCAACTGATCCATGACATCAATCATAGGCCTGTCATCATCCTGAATAACACAGAGAATACAAGTTTACTGCTCTCCTGACCAAATTATCTTATGTTTCTTGGATATGCAACAGAAACAGCTAAAAATTACGACATGAATCTGAAGTAGCTAAAAATATTCATTGTTAACGATGGGTACATTTTGTCTTTTTCAAATTAATCTCAGAACTAAGTCCAAGCTGTGGTTTGAAATGAAGTTAATTTGTGGCTATAGCTCACTGCTTAGCGAACAAAAGCACATATCAGAAAATCCCAAATGACTTAGGATAGCTAGTATCAAAAGACTGAAAAGTTAGCTTACTGTTTATTGTAGCATTCCTTTGCCATGAAAACACATATTTGTGTTCTTAGGCATTTAGATGGCTCACTGAGCTGTGACCGCCAGTACACAACATGACTCTCCATATTTCTGTATCCATAAAAAAAGACTTAGAGGTCTTCACTATAGAAGGAAAATGTATGTGAATGATTTTAAAGGTGTCTTATGCTGTGGGTTTTTCACCCATCTCAGTAAGCTGAGATCAAATGCTTTTTTATAAACTAAGTGCATACCTTCTACACTGCAGCAATTACGTTAAAAGCAACTGTAATAGCAGTTTTGAGCTTTATCTTTGGGAAATTTTAACTCAAAAGTTCCAGAAGAGAAAAATCCTACCTCTGCCTGGCCAAGGGCCAAGAATAAAGAACGGATTTCTCGGAGGATTAGAACAGCCAGTTTCCGCGTCGCAACCTGGAAACTACACAGCAGAACCAGCGCAAATCCTTCGACTGCGTGCAGGACGTTGGAATAGGGGCTCCTTTCAGACTGCATCCTGTGGCTAGATCCGTTTGGTATCAACTGTAGAAAAGTGAAAAAGAGGGAAAATGGAGAGGTGATGTCTGCAAGCCAGGTCTTCAAGAAATATTCTATTAACCAGGACATAAAAAGAATCAAAATGCAAAGGCCATGCAGATGCTGGACTGGGAAATCTGACATACTATCTCAAACAATCAAATTTGGTTGCTTTTTTGTTCCACAAAAGCAATGCATGAGCAGAATCCTTTGAAAAAAAACTTTTCCTCTAATTTTCAATAAATCCACCCCCTTTTTTCCACCCTCCACTAAAAAATGCATGAATGAATCAGTCAGACAGTGAACACCACACTTTTTCTACTCCAGATAGCATGTCCTCAGGTCCTTCTTTGGTCTTGTAGCAGCCAGTACCTTAGGTAGGTGGCCTCTAGAACCCAACCCCACCAGTAAACTGTAACAATATTTAATGAAAAGTATGTGAGGACTCTCTTTTCTACATTTGTATGTACTCCTCTTATTACCTATTCATTAATGGTGCTCTATGATATAAAACACACATCTTGCTTGCCCAAAGGAAAACATACTCAGTGCGATTAGTTTAGGAGATAAGAAGCCTAAAAATCATTTCTCATAATGAAAATATCTGTGGGACAGTGCATATGGGAGAAGCAGGAGAAAAGCTGTTCAGTTCCCAGAAATGTTTGTAACACACGGAGACAGCAGGCTACAGTAAAAATCAGGTTGTTTGATGTTTCTGATTCAACCAAGGAAAAAGAAGATCCACTTCACTCTTCACAGCATTCCCACTAGCATTATCAATCTGTTTCAGCCCTGGGAAAATGTCCTTCTGCCACATCTACATACACATATTTCCCTTTATATGCTTTTGTTGATGTGCATATTTCAGTTCGACATGCATTCTCTTATGTTGCTCAACAACAACATCTGCTGTATTACACAAGGACATGGTTGTCCTCAAAAGACACGTGAACTAATTAACTAAAAAAAATTTTGCATAGTGGATTCTTCTCAGGTGAGTAAATACAAAATACACAAACCACAGCTGTATCAAGGAACATAATTTCTGCCTCCAATTAGTAAAAATGTTAGGACACAGATCTCTTGATTCCATACCTCTGCAGATCTGGTTTTGGCCTGCTCAGAAGCTTTTCCTGGAGTGTGTATTACAAGCTTCCATTGCGTAAGCAATTGTAGCAGCAACTTCAGTGAAGTATCAAGAAGGGTATGATGCATATCATTCACTTCACGTAGCAGAAAATTGGTGAAACCAAAGAGTACATCCTCCCGCCAGTCAACAAAGTCAACAAGTAGGCCCTGGAGAGAATTCTGTGCGATGTGTCGAAGTTCATCATCCATATGGATGGACAGCCTGTAAGTAAAAGTAAATGTCAGATAATAAAATATATGAGGAATGTTTATCATTACATGTAAGTGGTGGAAAATTCCCACTGACAATGGTGGATGATACTATCATGGTTTCATTATTGCTGACCACAATAAACATCCTTGACCTGTTTTCTATATTGTAATTCTTGCTACAGATGAAGTTATTAATGGATCAAAAAGAAGTATGTTCCCCTCCTAAAACAGGGTATCTCTAAAGTACATAATTTGGCAACTTTTCTCAAACTAAGTATATTTTTTATTTACTCATAACTCAATAACTTCCATGTAGGTATGATAATAAAAGGCTTACAAATAAATAAATAATTTCATAATTAATGTATTTATTTTTTAACATTAAATATAAAAATAAAAGAATCATAACAAGTCAGCTAACAGTTAAAACAAATCTTTAGCCAAGATGTAAATCACAATTAATGAAAGCAAATCTTCAAAAGAATTAAAATGAGGCATTTGCATTAAAAACTGCATGTTTTAAATAACTCAGGATGAGGACATGCAGAAAACAGCCTCGAGACTTTCTATACTTTTAGAAACACGCTGAACACCCTCAAAGTCCTTCTGAAAGACGGTGACATTTCAGACCCCATTTTCAAATTTTAATTTCTTCTTCATTTGTATCATGTTGAAGTCCTTCTCAACATAAAAAAAATATTTATACTTTCTTTTGACACAGAAATCATCAAACCACTTCTGTGTTAGAAGCTGGCAGAATAAAGTAAATTCAGATGAGTGTGTTCTGTAATTTTTGGTTCATTGCCTTTATGATGCATTTTGTTTTAATTACCCATGAGACTGTAATTTTCTGTTGTGTGTTAGAACTCATTTTCAAAGTATTTTATCTACATTTAATCTACACAGTTGAAAAGGAGGACTCATTATAATGAAATGGACAGAAAGCTAGGAGAAAAAACCCCAAAACAGCAAATGGAGTGGAACCAAAGTCCATTCAGTTGGAAGTGTATGATGAGATGTGGTTCATAAAAAATCTGGTTCATTATAGCTGCCTAATTTGGAGGCAGGGGACATGTTATTTAAGTGAAAAGAAAACAACTGCCATGAAAATTCATCCCTGGTGAGTATGACTCCAAAAATAACTGTTATGCTTTAATAGGCATGTGACTTTGTATATATATTTAGAAGCACAGTATTTTGTTGTGCTAAGAAACTATCATTTTTGTCTCCCTTTCGGAATGCCAAAACCAGATAAACAAGCAAAACCTTTTGAGACCACAATCAAGTCACCCATGAAATGACATTCACAATGACACAAAGCAATAACAGAGAAGAGGATACAAAAGACATCTCCTAAGCCCAAGTTACTGCCCAGTGGCACTATCTAATGAAATGAAATTTAAATTGAGCATAAGACTGCATCAACGTATTATCATTGTAGGACAGGCAGCACAGGAAACAAGCACAAGTTTGTTTGCACTTGAGTCAGTTAAATTTAAGAGCTGCTTGAGAATTTGTAATGAATGGTTGCAGTGGGCAGTGAAAGGGCAAAAGGTACAGTATATACTTGTCATCTGCTTCATGGTTTATAATTTGAATGCAGCTGTCCTGAAAAAAAAGGTCTAGCTGCTGACTTAGAGACTCCTTCTGAAAACCACCAAAAGACAGATCTGTTGTGAGCATGAAAAACTCAAACCAAACTGTGAATACAGGAACCAATTAACTTGAAGACGTAACTTTATCTCTTGTGAAAAGAAAATATTCAACAACTTTCCATCTCAACAGCACAGGCCCACAGAAATCCCTGGCAGAACAGCTCTTTTAAAAAACAGGCAGAAACTGATATCTTGCCTCTTCTTAATTTCTTATCCCTGTATTGAGTCTAGTTTCTGACCCAGAACACACAATATTGTAATGCAGAGTTCTCTAGAACTGCAGGTGCTTACCTTCTGGGCCTACACTTTCAAAATTGGGAGAAGTAGTCAGTCTGGTCTCAAATAAACATGGGACAGTACAGAGAATGTAGAAACAGCTCTGGTGCTGGGGCATTCTGGTGATTTACATGAAGTCTTGATCAGGTATTAATTCTTTAAACAGTTTATTACTTTCTTCCCTGAAGGTATATTTTTGAAGACATTTTTCAGTTCATGCTGTCCTAGGCTAAATAGACCTAATTTTTTCAATTCACTTATCTTTTTTCCCCCTTGTTCTCTGGTCAGTCTCTTCTTCAACTACAATGCTAGAGCTTGCACGCTGTTCTCCAAATCAGGCATCTTTGTTATTGATTAGACCACAAGAAATTTTTGAAAACCTTCTAGACCTATACATGTGAATAAGGTTTGTCTTCTCATAGGAGCATCACTTTGCATCTGTTCAGTCTGTGATCCTGCTTTGCAATACTGAGACTCTACCCAGCTGTTTCAACACCACTCTATGTCTTCTGAACCGTAAACTGTTTGTTAATTGCTTTCCAACCTATTATGTACCTACCTATTTTACCAAATTTGTGATTTCCTTGCGCATACTTAGGAATATCACTAAAACACTACCAAGGTCTCCATGATGCTGTAGCATGAGTACATGTGGGAGAGGAGAACAGATTTCCAAAGCTCACCTTCTTGGGGAAAGGCTGAGCATGTAATTGCTCCTGAAGTTGCTCTAGAGAAGCTTCCCTCAGCTCCTCTTTATGTCTCACTTCTTTTCACAGTCAGAGTCAGAATAACTCAGCAAACTTACAGCTTTCATTGCAGGGCAATCACTCAAGAAGTACTTAGAATCACAGCTGACCTTTTCTGCATGAAGTTTGATGACAGAATAAAGGTAGACCAGTGGTTATATTGACAGTTGTGAGACTTAAGTAGAGTAGCATCAATTTATAAAGAAAGTCACACTGGTGTCCAGATTTTCTTAAGAGTCTGACCTGGACAATCTGTGATTGAAGAGCTGTGACCTGAATAGATACGTGCTTTATACCAGCTCAGTTAAGGCCATTAATAAGGATAAAACTCTAGTTAAAATATTGGATTAAAGGAAAACATGTCCTTTTAAATTTCCCTTAAGCAGAATTGATGCAATTGTTTAATAAGGTATCTGTATAATTTAATAATGCAATGATTTAAAATAACCTACAAGTAATTTATAGCAGAGAATGTGCACACAAGGAAATCAAGCCGGCTGTGCACTACAGCACACCTACTGCTGGCAAATAATCTGGCTTGTTTGGCTGTCTGTACTCTCCACTACCAGAATCAATTGTTTCACTGTTTTAGCACATCACTGGGAGTTAGTTGTTCATAGAGCAGAGAAAAACTGGTTTTGTATCTAGCCTGATTCCCACATCTGCCATTCTCACATCTGTGATGTTTGAAAAGCAAGAACAGGGTGGCAAAGTTTGCTTTGCCACAGTTACCTGACAGCAATATGCTGCAAAGCCTTCTTGGTTCAATTTAATACCATAATCCACTTACATAAAGAACACAAGCTGGAACCTTGGTCTTGGATACTTGAACTGAAATGTAACAGACTCTCTATTAACTGGCACCTTTTATCATAATTATTTGCCACAAGTCACTGATTTGATGTCCTGAAACCTAAGGTGGTGCAGCAGCCATGTGGTAGACTACATTGTTGAATGAAGTCTACTCAGACAAATTAAATGGAGGGATATAATATTTTTAAACTGATTTTTTTTTAATTTTATGGCTAATAATAAAGTCAAAATGTTTTTGTAATATACCACATCTAGCACCTTCTGTTTTACCAAAAACAGAAAATTATGTGGGAATCATAAATCAAACTAATCAGCTATCTCCTTGTTTTTCCACTACACAGAAAAGATGTTTTCTCCTGTTAATCAGAATGCCGTGATGGTTAGAAAACAGTAAAATGTTGTGACTTTCCTGAATAACAGCGAATATCATGTAACCTATATACTGATGGAAGAGTTTTGGAGGACATACCAACTTTTTCATAAAATTATGAACCATAATAAAACCACAGAAACTGTAAAATGCTGCTAGGACATCTCAGTCTAACTCATTAAGAGAATTTTTTTTTAAGCATATATTAAAAGAATCAGTTACATATTGTGTGGCTCAGGTTTTCACACTGTTCCCCTGGAGCAGACATTCAATGCTTGTACAGCTTACCTTGCCAGCAAGTCGATCAACTCAAGTTTTGACATTCCATCAGGAAGTAATCGAGGAATAGCAGCAACACATGTTCTGAACAGATCGATTTTTGGTTTTCTTTCACCACTGAAAAATTAAAACAGAATTTTGACTAAATTTAAGAATGAACTATGTTAAATGATCCACCCCTAAAGTGCCAGAGGCCTACTAAGAACATCAGGATGGACAGCTAAACACTATAATGAAGTAAGAAGAAAACATGACTACATTTTTCTATTGAATAAATGGTTATGATTTTGACATTTTTCATGCATCATATCTGTACACTACTTGGAAAATCAGTTATTAATGATTCATTTGCTTTTCTTTGAGAGGAACTGGCATATATATAAAAATTTGAGGTATAATGTAGGAGGGTTCCTCGGTAAAGATCAGCATTTATATGCCGCAAGCTTCGGATGAGGCAATGAGGAAAGAGTTGGGGTGTTCTCCATCATAGTGCAGCTATATTTCACCAGCTGTATAAAGAAAATAGCAGATGTATAACAAGGGCAAATAACATGACTGAAGATACAGAGATTTGCCCCCAACAGAGGACAAGCCTATGGAAAACCATCACGATACATTTTAATACTGAAAGAGGTGTGTAATTTAGAGGTAGGTATGGTCAGAGAGTTTCTGTTGATCACTGCCAGAGATAACAGCATTTTGGCAACTCTTATCAGCTAGAACATGTTTTAGCAGCCCTAAGGGTGTTCTAATCTGTGGAATGGCACAACTGTTCCCTAACAGCCTGCATAAGTCATTAAGCACAAAGTTCAGAATGAACCAAATATCACGTTGGAAGTCCATGAGTCTTCTAAAGTAGCTCAAGTTTCAGCTGTTGATTATTTTCAAAACAGATGCAGTTGTTTTCAACATTTTTGGTAAGCCTGCAGATTAAATAAGTCCTTCAGATAAAGCCCAAAGAGTGGGTTTTTCTTTATTTGCTCATTTTAATCTCAATCATCTATCATCTGATGATGGAGTGTAGAGGAAATTACCAAAGCATAACAGCATTTCAAACTGTGCAGTCTTTCCCATAATACTATTAATTATTAGCCTGCAATATGCTTTGGATGGATCAAAAAAAGGTCCTATTGAGAGGCCATATTATAAACATGCAGAGAAAGATTGTTCCTTTTTTAATATGCTTCCAATAGAACTAGAAAAGAATGAGGGGCAAAAAAGAGACATTGTAAGCTCTGTAACACCACACTGAAATGGAGTGACAAAACAAAAAATGAACTTAGTTTTCCTGCACCCCGGTCCATTGTCCTGGTCACTATGTTACTCTGTCTCTCCACCCAACAGAGGACATTGCATTTGGGTATCTTACTTTTGTGTTCAGTCACAGAGAAAGCCTGGATGCAATACAGTTTGAAAGGAGATTTTCTGTACTTATTATTTCAGAGAGTAACACTGAGTACAGTTCAGTGAGTACAGAAAAGGCATAAACTGATATTACACTTACTTAATTCAAAGGTTTAAGACAGTTTTGTAGTGAACACCATACTGCCTCTTAGCACCCTACTTATCAGCTTGGATATATATTACATGAATAAAATGTTGACATATTTTTAATTAACTGTCTTAATGGTACAGTTAGGAGAAACTATATTAACGATTAATTACCTCTGTCTCACTATGTCTGTATTCTAACAGATAAAACTTGAAAGGTGTCAGCAACTGACTGCAAAAGGAGTAAAATACAACATCCCACTGAGAATTTGGTTATAAACAAATCCCTTTCAACTATTTTCACTAAAATAAATACTAGTAGCTGGATTAATAACTAGTGCCAAATCCTATATTTTTACAGTTGTAAACATTAAAGTGCCATTGGGAATTTTATGTGCAGGCAAAGTAAGTCTTCCTTGATGCCTTGAAATGGAAAATGAACTTTGCAGAGTTTCCTTATACTCAGACTCTAGCAAGGGCAAAGTTTGTGCATTTCAAATGGAGACTTGTAAAATAATAGTTTGAGAGGAAACTCTTCTGAAGCCAAATGAGTAATTATTTATAAATATAATATCTGTGGGTGTTCCATGGCTTATCAGCTGCTCAGAAGAGTAGCAGGAGAAGATCCAGACCTCAGGCTCAAGTTCCCAACTTACCATCTGAGCTACCAGGCACAGCACGCGAGGGAGGCAAGGGGAGCCTTTGAAGTACTTGCAAGGACAGGTTTGTATTTTGGAAAAATGTGTGCCCTATTCTATCTAAATGTTGGAAAGTAATTATAGCCAGTATTGAAATTCATATCCCAGTGCATGATGCAAAGGTTGCTTCTTACTCAGGACTCTCCATACTGGCAATTATTACTTCAACAATAAATGCTTAAAGGATCAGTACTTAAATATTGTCTAGAAGCAAGCACTGCCAAAGAAAATTCCAGAATCTGCAATGTTATGTCTGCTCACTGCCTAGCCACTTCCCTCAGATTCTTATTTTATTTGTTAATAGAAATTCCACTGTGGTATTCATTTTATACAGTTTACACATAAACTTTACGTAACTATGACAAAAGTAATAACTTAAAAATGTACCTAAATACAGTGTGATATCTACCAATTAAAGCCCATAAGAATTCAAAATAAATATGTAACTCCATAAAAGCATAGAGTTCTGTAAACAAAATGGGAAGTAATTACATAAAAACATGTTGGTTTTTCCACATATCTACAATGCACTTTTTGAAAGAATAATTTTCAATCCTGATAGTAACATGGCGCTTCTGATGTTTTTTGTGATTTCACATGATTTTAGATCAATGATAATTAATCATCCCAGATATTTTTTCCCCTTGAAAGAACAAGTAAAAATATGTTACAATGTGGTTTGCCTTTCAAATGTATATATTAAATTATAGCTCATCTGGATATAAAATACAAGACAAAAGGCAGTAACTTACATGTCTAAATATTCCAATCTTCATGTTTATGACAAAAATTAATACCAAATCTTAAGACATCCTGAAATTTAAAATTCTTTTGAGTCTCTTTGTTCACCGACTCTAAAAATAAACAAATTTTGGCAATGCTGAAAAACCATCCAAAGGATATTTATAGCAAAAATTAAGTACACTTCTTATCTTAGGGTCCAAGGTTTCACTGTGCAGTTATCTCTTGGGAATAAAATGTGAGTTTCAAAACTTGCTTTCCCTACCACAAAAGCCTGAATACCCAAAATGGTTATGAAAACTGGGTGACAGAAATGAACAGGACACGGGGTAGGACTACAGGAAAAATATGGAATATTATTGGATAGTAATATTAGCTATGAATAAGTAAGACAATGCTGATGACACAGCTTACAGTCTCACCTAGAGGCACTGCAACAAATAAGGGCAGAGAAACAACAACATAAAGATTGTATCAGTTATATAAGGTAGTAAGTCTATCACTCACAGTGCTCCTAGCAAGTTGACTTTTTTGGGCATTAAATAAAAAAAAAATCTCAAAAAGACCAGTGTCCCTTTCATTACATCTCAAATGTTTTTACAGGGGTTGTTTCTTTTCTAGAATAATGTCCATGTCTACTGCTCTAACAGGAAAGATATGCAAGGTCTCCTTACAGTTGAGATCTCTACAATGTGTGCTCTGCATGTATCAGATGATGTCTGTGTCTGTAACCTCTACTTGATGTTCATCTCACCAGAACTGTCCCCAGGAAAATTCCCTCACTAATATTTCTGGATGAATATGAAAAATGTTGCTGTTCAACACAGCTTGAAGCACACTGGTTTGATTCTGTTCCAGTGTGATACTGCTTAAATCCAAGCCTTATCGAAAGATTACATGGGTTTTTAATTAAGATTTGATTTTGATTACAGGCAAGAAAAGCAAGGGGAATTTTTGAATATTATTATTAATAGGGATTTACAGAATTCATTGCATTCATTTTGGAGTTCAGTGATGCAAATATACCCTGAGACAATGTTCTGAGCATAGGCTGCCAGGTTTTCTACTTTAGCATTCTACTTCTACCATCTAAACAACCATAGGATTCACACATGATTTTACCTACATAAAGAACATCTTCAGTTCCAAACACTGCGGCATTCAAAGAAGCACAATCGACCTGTCATAAATATTTTTTTCAAAGTATATACTAATTAAGCTAAATGTTCCTGTTTCTTGCTGTTTCTCTAATGAATCATGATAGAAAGAAATAGAGAAAAAGTTCCAAAATTACATCTGCATGTTTCATGGGAATTACTGTTCTTTAGCACTCACGTAATCATGTCTTCAGGTTCTTTGTTCAGCATCTGTATGTTGGTAAGCATCATGCACCGACCCACTTCCTTGTCAAGGTGTCTGAGTATGTTGTCCACAGCTTTCCTTACTTGAGAATAATATAATGACATACCTGCAAAAATATGGGGTTTTGTATAATTGGGGATATTAGTAGATACATATATATTCTGAAAAAGAAAGTTGCTTACTCATGCTGTGGTGCATGAAGTAAGAAAAATGCTTTCCTCATGCGATAGGATATTCCTGATATCCTGATCCAAACCCAGAATATGTTGCCTGCTCCAAAAAGGAACACTTATGTATAATACATAGAAACTGGAATACTGGATCATAAAATGACATTGAAATGGCTAATACAAGAATTTAATAGTGCAAACATTTGTCATCAAATACTATCTTCAAATACTTTAAATACTTCAACAGCAGTGGGTCTTACACTGCTTATTTTCTTGATATTACTACAATGATCTAGCACAGTACAACACAGGTCTTTGCCACTGGTGTAGACTTCATTCCACTCACATAACTTTAAGGAGTTAATGAAGGGTGAAGGGAGCAACCAATTTTTTTTTTTTTTTTTTTTTCCAAAAAAGCCACTGGTGTAGAATTCATTTCACTCATATAACTTTAAGGACTTAATGAAGTGTAAAGTGGAACAACCAATTTTTTTTTTTTTTTTTTTGCCAACAAAACCAGGCACCTTCAGGGTATCATAGAGAGGCTCTTCTACAGCACAGGATTCTTGCTCTACATTGAAGCCCAAAACAGTAGTGCTCTTAACTTAGGCACTTCAGTACAACATTATTTTACACTTAAAAGTTTTGCCATTTTAAAAGTTTAAGATATTGCAATTAAAAAGAGGCTATAAATGGCATCTTTGATGGTTTTCAAAGCTGGTACATCTTTGAGCACAGGGACTGTTTCTAATAGGATGAATATCCATGAATAAACACAATTACCAGCACTGAAAGCTTAAAGACTACCTGTGTCTTTAACCCCTCTCAGAATACAGGGTTGTTACCTCTTGTGGAGCACGGCTGAGGACTTTTCAGAATAACCTATGAAAAGCAGCATTTGTCAAACTGAACCACACATTTCATTTGAACACACAATAAATTAAATTTTTACAATACAAAAATAAATCAAATACTCAACAATAATAAACTATTATGCTCAAGTGCTGAAAACATGCTCACAGCCATTCTCACACAAGTTTCTGTATTGTCCATTCTCTTACTGACCTATCATTTTAGCTTCCTCCTCTGTAAGAGTTTTGCTCAAATATGTTTTCTTCACTCTGAGAGTGTTTCCCGAGGGAAGGACAGCTCCAGTCACTGGCATTGGTGGTTCACCATCTTTTTGCTGCAGGCTATCAGCAATTACCAAGAAAGCTCTCAGGCCAATATTCATTCTCTGTGAAGTTTAAAAGATGGATGAGTTCCATAATCAAATAATCATATTTGGCTCATTCTTCATTTGCTTTGAAATTTTGAGAATGCACTTGCTGGCATTTTTTTTCTGTATCTTCACTGCATTAAGTAGCCTGATATATTTCACAATAACTGCCCATGAAATAAAAAGTGAATTCTTATCTCCACTGCGAGCAGTGATCTCCCCTCTCAGAATTTTAAGTATTTGCATTAGCACATTATCTTTTTATCTTCAGGATAAAACACCTGGATATGATCTGTAGTGTAGCAATGCATCTTAAATGGACCTTCAGTTAAACATAAATGACCTACATCTGTTATGAAAAAAAAGATCAATAACTGTCTTGAAAGGCCCCAGGGTTAATCATACTGAGAGAAAAGTCTGGAATCATGCTCAATGCCAAAACTACAATGTGAAAATATCAGGAAGCTGAATCTAAGTGATTTGAATGCCTTCTGGGAATGCACCAGAGGAAAACTTGCAAGCTTTGCATTGCAGTGATTGAAAGACTAGAATGTTTTCAATTTCTCTGGAATGTGTTCCAAAAACTAATAGGCTGTCCTACTGACAGTCTCCCAGAGATGCATTTACACAGACTATGGGGAATTTTTTTTTCAGAATGCTGAAGTCCACGTACATAAAAAAGTGGCAATATAATGTATTAATTTTCAGAATTGCAATGTTGTTGAGAAACAATAAAATTTCAGATGTTGATTTAACAAGAAGCTAAGGGCTATGTCCACCCCCTCTCAGCTGGGCTATCACAAAATGTCCTTTGTAGGACCTTTCTCAGTCAATGCTGCAGGTGGCTGACCCAGAGCATGGTGAGGACTGCCCGCTCAAAAATTCTGTTTCATTCTTTTTTACTCTGCTACAGAAAGATGAAAGCTGTGTTCAAAGTAAAGCTTGCCTTTCATTTTTCCTGCTTTTGACAGTAGAAAGTTGAATCTACTTTTCCACATTTTTCTAGCAAATATAATTTGTGCAAGGCAATCACTCTATTTTAAGATCTTAGTGAATAGCTACAACAGTTTAGTTCTGCAAGATTAAAATAGACTTGTTTTATGAGAGGATCACAAATTATTTTGTATTTTTTCTTAATTCTCAAAGGAAAATATTTTCAAAATTTTAATGAATTATATATTCTTAAGAGAATTTTTTATTTTCTTAGTAATTATTTATATTTTGATTTTTAAAAAAGTTTTTCAAATTTCTGATTGTTTTCTCTAGGAAAATATAGACTTGTTTAATGAGAGGATCACAAATTTTGTATTTTTTCTTAATTCTCAAAGGAAAATATTTTCAAAATTTTAATGAATTATATATTCTTAAGAGAATTTTTTATTTTCTTAGTAATTATTTATATTTTGATTTTTAAAAAAGTTTTTCAAATTTCTGATTGTTTTCTCTAGGAAAAGCACTAGGAAGCTGACTCATGACACCAACACCAGTGGAGTTTTGCTGCTCAGAGTGGCAGAATTTTATTAGTGTTTTCTTTTTCAAGCTTTCTTGCATTATGTAGTCAATAAAACTATTTTGAAAAACACTGACATTATTACAGAAAAATTAGTGTTTTATTAAAATAGTTTAAGGCATTGCATGTAACAACAGCAGACATACAGCTGATAAGGACATACTGCAACCAGTAGTTTTATTTATATTTTTCTTTTTGTTTATACATTTGCACCAGTTCACATTTGATATTCTGCACTGAGAAAACATCAGAACGCCATAAACAATGTGACATTTTACAATTAGAAATTCACAGATGCATTTTACCAATAAATCAGATTCAAGATTTTGCCTGAAAACAAAACAAAGGTGAAAGCATGCTTATAATGTAACCAGGAAGTAAATATAGCACAGTGCAATGCATACTAACCAAAAAAAAGAAAAAAAAAAAAGTAAAAAAGCACAGATGTACATCATACCTCAGGGTTGAGACTGAAAGCTTTTGCTGGTTTTCCAACACAAAGGAAGTCAAAGATAATTTCTTTCATTGCGAAATCTAAACGTTCCTAAAATAGCAAAAATACTGCAAATCAGTAAGCTGCACACTTCTGTTAGTTATTTTCATTAAGGTTATAGAATGCTGAAGACCATTTTAATCAGGGTTTATTTAAATATATGGTAAAATAGATTTTCAGAAGTACATAGAACATATTATCAGATCTAAGCTTTTATCAATGCTTTATATTCACAAAATCCAAAATGTATAGCATTTAAATAGAAAATTATCCATTTTGGAAATAAAGCTTTTAATTATTTCATTTAAATGGCAGTAATTATGGCACTAACACAGTATTTTACATAAAAAGAGCTTGTTCACAGATGGCACAGTTAAGGGAAGATTTTAAGCATCTGTTTTCTTCATTCCTATTCAGAGACTTTAAGTACATGCTTAAGTGCTTTGCTCAATGGGAAAATTTTCTGAATTTAAGTCATAAAAGAGATGAAACTCCCAGCACTGTAGGTTAGTCTATTTTAGCAGTTCCCATTTGAACAGATGAAAACTACATGTGTCAACTCCATGCTGAACTTGGTTGACATCTGACTTCCTGCTTCGACAGCAGCACAACTTATTGTCCCATACACCAGGGATGATGCAGTACCAGAACGAAACATGGACTATTATTCTGAAGTTTACTGACTGAGTGTGTCAACAAATGCATTTTTTACTTACTGGAAATTTTAAAAACTGACAAAAATTATTTGTGAGTTAAGTGAATACATTTTAATCTATTTTCAATGAAATAAGGTTAATCAAAACCTGTCATTCAAAAGAAGTTTGCCCCAGCTCAGTCTATAATTTTATCATTCCCTGCTTAAAAGATAACGTCAACATGGTGGCAAAAAATTCAATCATTAGAAGTTTACTTATCTGCTAATTTGTTATTGGGAAAGGAAGTTGTTCATTATATGGAAAGATATATGCATGGCTCTCCCATACCTGTGCAATAAACTGTATTATCTTCACAAATATGTTTAGAGGCATATCTCTTGGCACAACACCACGGGACCCTTTTGGGAAAAGGGTTGTGACAATAGTAATAAGTCGACTGCAAAAGAAAAATAAACATGAGACATTTTTGGACTTCCCAGACCTTCATTGAGCATGACACTCCATCTAGAAAGACCAGAAAAAACTTCCTTTGAAATGAAAATGTAATGGGGTGTCTTGTTCTGTTTCTTTGGTACAAATTCAGTGTAATTATTTTATTTCATTACTACATGAAAAGTAAATTAACGAGTCAATGGCCACTACAAAAGTATTTTTAACTTACACTGAACAAGGAGTAACTTCTAATTTTTCCACAATTTATACAGCAATTTTCATAGGTGACAGAATAACTGACAGTGCCACAAGAGGGAATATTTTGTTCTGTACAGCTGAGTTTCTTATTTCACAACAGAAATAGGTACAATTTGAAGGAATTCAGGAGAACCATAAAACATCTTCACTGGCAACATCCACTCTACAATGGATTTTCACTACAAATAAAGCACTTTACCTTTGGGTAGCTGTGTTGCTTTCACATTTAATTCTGATCATGTAAACCCACAGTAGTCTGTACAGAGATTCCAGTGCAACTCGAGCCATTTTTGGGTCCTTATTCTAGAGAAACATATTACATAAGAAAAACTTCAGGGACTAATTAGCACGGAAGTTCTACACTTAATGGATACCAAGGTTCAGCATCTTGATAATGAAACTACAAAAAAAAAGAGCCTCACAACTGCTCAGAGCTCCATTCCTGTAGCTGTAGGATGCTCATGCATCCAACCTGCTTCTGTTATTACTTAAGTTGTTGAAAAACCCAAGTATCAAGTCAGTTAAATTATATAAATGTTACAATTTAAAATCTCTGTTTGAAAACCCCCACAATTTGACTATGAAAAGAAAAAGTCCTATTCAGTAGATTACGTAAACTCAAAAGTTGTTGCTTTATGGTGGAGGCTTGGTACAAAGAACAGATAAGAGAATGTACCACACATACTCAAAAGTGAAAGGACAAAAATCTATGGATGCTTAGTCAGGCCTAATTAACATGGCATCTGTGATCAGCTGGACTGAATTGGTTTATCTGTCTGGATTGCTGTTTATTTTTAGAAACTAGTACAGGATTGTCTTTGGATCTCTTCAGTCATATGCAGTTTTCTGTTTCTGTGGCACTTACAGGGGTTGTCTGAGTAAAAAACAAGTAAGTGCAGTCCAATCAGATGGTCTCCCACACTCTGAGTCATCTCTGGGTTAAACTTTGCAGGAGTCCAGTACACTTTGACCTGAGATAAAGTTTGCCTGGCCCACAGGGCAAATCTCCATGGCAAAAATCTGAGATATTTTCAGCAGACAAATGTTGAGACACAGATCAAAGACTGCGGTTTGATCAAAGAAACTGCAACTGATGCCATCAGAAATTCCTGAATGTGTATGGCTCTGGGTCCTGCAAAATGATGGGAAGACAATTTGCCAGTGATATGGGAGATGACTTCAACTTTCAACATGGCATCTGTGACAAGCTTAGGAACAGAAACACTGGTTTTGGGGCCCGATTTCCATTTAACTCCTTGACAACACATTTTATGCAACAAAGTTTTATATAGACAGAAAACTGAATAAATTTTTTTTGTTTATTATAGCAGCATACAATGGTTGTCACACATGCTTAGAATAAATAATAAAAGGAATGTCAAACTTTACTTGGCATATTAATCTCTGCAGGATTTAAAAATAATAAAATTAGTTACAACCTATTTGTTTATTAACCTGTTTACTTCCAATCTGTTTTTCAGGTATAATCATGTCAGTCCCTGTACAATTCAGACCCAAGAATTTTATTTCTTCAACAGGCGATGAAGTACATTTTTCAAAATTTATTCTTACGTTTTTCATCAGGTATAATCATGTCTGTACAATTCAGACCCAAGAAATTTTATTTCTTCAACAGGCGATGAAGTACATTTTTCAAAATTTATTCTTATTCCAAAGCTTTCAAGAAAACAGCAGGCTGTGGCTAACTGAATTAAAGTAACAAGAAGCTGTGTAGCAGAGGAGGAAGCTATCTGTTAGCAAATGTCAAACAGCCCAGTGATGATGTACTTAGCTGTGAGGGCCATTGAGAAAGAGGGAGGAGAAAAGGGCTGAGACCAGTATCATAGGAGTTTTCAAAAACTAGTAGACCAGTTTTTTGTCAGATTAGTAAACTGCATGGCAGAAACAGGATGAAGAGGAAGATGATAAAAAACCCAACATACATCCAGGGACCTTAAGGGCATATGCATGAGCAAGATCTGTTCAAGCTCATGGTGTTGATGTGTACAACTCTCCCTCTTACAGATGGAATTCCAGCTTTTCCTCCAGCTGTGTGAGTTTGGCTTGGGTTTTGAGGTGCCAGACTGTCTGGTGAAAAGATTGTTTCAATGGTTGGGGCATCTCTGTACTGGGAAGGAGTGGCCAACCACTTTCTTACTTTAGCCACATATTCAGCTACTTTACTTTCTCCCCAAAGTAAAGATTGAATTAGTGTCACCACATTAATCTGAGTGCCCTATAAATTGAAGAATATATCAATGAATTACAGATTGCAAGATAAATTCCAATTTTATTTTCAATCAGTAAGATAGGACCAACTTTTCTTATATTTTCTCTGATGGTTTCAAATTATTTGTCAGGATCTCCTTAATTTTCAGAAAAAAAAATATATTCCCATCTGTCTTTGCTTTTTCTGAAGCTTGTACAGTTGCATAAAACCCCATAAAATTAGTTTCAATAACAATAACGTTATTTTCTGAATTTCTTTGCAGGTAAGATTCTAATGCATCTTCACTGAAAGAGAAGGTATCCAAGTACTGGCAGAAAGAAATCTTCAGACAGACTGAACACTCTGAAGAGCTATTCTAACATTAGGATGCATATGAAAAGAGTCAATACAAATTGTTTCATTAAGACAGAGCGGAAGCACAACCAGAAAGCAACAGCAAAAAAGGATGTAATACATACCTTTTTGATAAGCATGAGAACTCAAGTTTTGGAGAACAGCTATTTGCCTCTGAACTGAGAAAGTGGCTGAAATGTGAAGTTTGTGTGAAGTTTGAAGTGTGCAGCTAGCAGAAGCCTCCTAACCACTGGTCCATCAAGACACAGTTGAGAGGCCCTTCATTTGCTCTAACACTTCACTGTGCTTCTTATATTGCCCTTTTCAGGTGGGCACAGGACCATCCTTACACAGGGATGCAGTTTTAGCAGGACATGGGACATGAGTTGTTGCAAAAGTAAAAGGCACGTGGAGGAGCAGCAATAACTAGCACATGTGCACTGAACACTACGTGCAGCCTGGGAACCACAGCAGATTGCAGTGGAAAACTAACCTTAAACCTCAAAGATCTAACTTATGGCAAGGGAATAAGAAGGGCTACATGGAGGAAAACACTTGAAACAGTTCAGGGTTTTTGTAACGCAAACACTTAACACAAGTGAAACAAGCAATGGAATCAGCGTCCTGCAAGTCCTTCCATTCTGGAAAAACAATAACAAGTTCTTTGTTTCCAATGCTTATGTGAAAAAAGCAAGTTACTACTTGCTCAGCTTTGGTATGTCACTCAGCCTATTAACTTCCATCAGCAATTTCTTCTGTTTCACAGGTGCTTGACTCAGTCTTGGTTTGAGTTAGATGAAGAGCAGAAATTCAAACTAGGCCCAAGAATACTTTTTTGCTATTAAAAAACCTGGACAGCTAAAGAACTTGTACTGTCAGGAATAAAGTTACGTATGGAGTCAGATAATAGCAATAACTCAGCACATTTACCTAAAAAGGTTATGCAACAGATCAACAGTGTATACTGAACTCTGATACAATATTAAAACCAAGAGATACTAACCTTGAGATTGGAAAGGCAGTTGTTGAGGAAAATATGCCATCTGTTTAAAAAGAACTGCTTCTGACTGACACAAAGCAGGCATGTTACCAGGGGGTACAAAGCCTAAACAGGAAATGGATGTCAATATAGTGTTATTTGCGTGTCTACACAACACAAAACTGCCTTAATAGAGCTACTGCAAACTTGAAGCTCTAACCCCTCCGTTTTGTGCAATCCAAGTTGGCCAACATAAACTCATTAGTAAGCAATGTCTACACAACACAAAACTGACTTAATAGAGCTACTTGAAACTTGAAGTAAACTTGAAGTTCTAACCCCTCCGTTTTGTGCAATCGAAGTTGGCCAACATAAACTCATTAGTAAGCAGTGCTATTCAAAAGGAGCCTTCTCTAAAGCTGTTACAGATACCTTTCAAGGATGAACTAAAACCAACCACATGTGTACTCATAGCAGTTTAAGATAGGGCACAATTTTACAGGCTCTCAGGGCTAAGTTCCGCCAGTTTACGGAGAAATAAAAACATGGAAATAACTAAACTTTATTATTATAACAACAGGACCCACAGAGATTGTTGGAACTTGTGAATCAGAGGACTATTACTCCTCAAAATCTGCAGTCACAATATTTACAGCGAGACACCTCAAAGAATTGTGTTAAAATAAAGGGAATGCCTGAATCTGCTGGGTACAGCTTGTGAAGCGAAAAAAAAAAAAAGGAAGTAAAGCAGAATATAGAAGCTGCAATATCGGAAACTAGTCTTTTTGTCAACACTTTAACACTTGTAAACAATACACTAAAAAATGAGCTAAAATGCACCTAATGATTTGGAAACTGACTCTGCTATTTCAAGAAGACTAAGGTTTCAGCTGTAATGTTAATAAATCCAGTCAGGACATAAAAGGTGTTAGTAAAAAATAAGGTAACATTCACTTTAAGATGAATTATTTTAAAAATTACCTCTAAATTCTAACTTCAGTTACAGCTCAAAGTATAAACACATTCTAAATCTCAGTTACTGTTCCAGTAACATGTAACATAAACTGTCCCTATCTAGGTTAATTTCTTGAACAAATGGCACATGCACATTAATTTTAGTTTTTATAATCGTAATCTCCAAAATACATACGGGACAGGATAACTGAAGTCTTCTTACAGAAGACTTTCTTACTATACAGTTGAGTGCTTGATTGGATCACAGAGTTTTGTAACATTCCAAGAGTGTTACAACCCATCCTAAGGAAGATCCCTAGGAGGGAAGATGAACCATCTCCTGGAATTTCCTAATTCACTACCAAGTGAACTTTAATGACTAGCTCATACGAAGTACTTTTAGATAGAAAATGAAGCGAGATGACTTCCCCCATCCTGTGTGTACAGTGAGTGCATGGATTCATCAAACACTGCTCTTGGTCCAGTTCAGACTTTAAGGAGTGTGCTTTCTTCCTGGAAGTCTGGAAATATGCACTGCAGCTATTTCTGTCAACTGTTTGCCTTTCCCCTCCTCCTCCTCCTCCGCGCAATGTTTGTATTTCTAATCACACCCTCACGAGAATCTATTCTATTTTGTCACTTTTAACTATGTAGCCTCCAGTGTGGTATGTGTAGACAAGCAATCAAATGCAAAGGCCCAGCTGTGCAATCCTTTCTCAAGAATGTAGTATTGACTTTGGCAAGTATGGCCACAGTTTGGGAAGTGCTATTTAATGTAAAAACTGTACAGAAAAGCTCTACCCTGCTGCAGTTCCAACAAGGTTTTATTAACTCAATAGAGTGGAACAGAGCCACACAAATGCAAGCAAAGAGAAATCAGAAATCCATCTCAAGCCTCCCACTGATTTAAATTGGATCAGGACTGCACCCCAGGGGATGCTCTGCCTGTCTCCTGGGAATGTTGTAACAGGCAGAGAGCTCCAGCACACTCCTGCAGTCCTCCCAGCAGTTTCGCTAGCGCCAGTGACCAGAATTTGCTGAAAGAACTGGAAATGGAGAAGTCTTTTTGACTTTTCCCTAGAATGAGGGAGGACAAATGACAAACTTTCTTTACTTAAAAGGTCCAAGACTTCAAAATGGATTAGCTAATGCCACACTGCTGACAGGCGCTGACCCAGTTGGAGAGACAGAGTGCTTAAGGCAGCCAGCATCAAACTGACTCAGATCCTCTTTTAATTCAGATCAACTCATGATTCCAAAAATACACTGCAGTGCCACTGTTCATCTCACATGAAAAAAAATGAAATAGGGAGCTACACACTAGACAAGTTATGGATTTAAAAGGGCATGTGTTATAAATTTTTTCCTTCCTACAATGTATTATTTAAGCCCCATGAAAGAGCTGTTCCCACATGCCTCATTTGTTCTCGCTTGACAAGAAGTGAACTCTATTCTTTCTCCTCTTCTCCTAATGTTTACATGTAACAACTATGAGAAAACCTAACCATTTAATAATCACAGAACCAGAAGCTGACAACATATTTGATTCAGACAAATTTAGATTATTTTATCAGTAAAATAAGTACAGTTATTTTCTGGAAACACAATCATCTTCCCTGCAAATAGAAATGTATTGGTTATAGTCAAATGCAAATAAAACATTTTGCAATTTCCCAAGAGTCTTGCTCAGAAATATTTGTGACAATAAATTTTAATCTCTGCTTCTTAGAGTTACTAACCAATGAGTGTTTCTTTCGTGATGAAAGTTCAAGCGTTGTATCATACAGGCTTTCAACAAAGTTCCTCAGACAGGGGACATTCACTTCATTTTTAACAGCCTGAAATAAAATTTCATGTCAGTAAAAAAACTATTTCACAAGCTGTTTTATCTAATTAAAAAAAATTATGCAAACAACATTAAAAATAAACTTACAGCAGCTACAGGGACTAGAATTTCAACAAACAGTCCTGCCAGTGCATGCTTGATATCTTTGTCTTTAACTTCAAGGAAATAATGTGCACATTCCTAAATGAAAAAAAAAAATACAAGAAACATAAATTGTATATCAGCTGGAATAAAGACCTCTGAATGTTTGCTGAATGTAAATCACATGTCAGTGACTATTTTTATCCTGCAAATCCCACTGAAAACATTTGCCTCTTAACTTCTAAATCTGCATTTTGCAGCAAGCAGAAAGCAGGACATAAGTCAAGATCAAGGAGCTGTTACTCTAATCCAGAAAGTCTCCACTGACTCCAGCTGTGCCTGGTGGTGTTTTGGACTAGAAATTGAGTTGGACTCAGGGGCTGACCTCACGACCTGTGTCTATCTTCAGGAGCAAAACTAATAGTCAACATGGACTGCTTCACACAATGCTTTGAGAGGCCAGAAAAGAATGTAATTCTCTGGTTAAGACACACAGGGCAATGAACAATGTTATTGTAAATATTTTTGGATGAATTTAATTGCTAGGATTTGTTGCATATTGAGGGTCAATATTGAACTGTGCTATGTGAGGACAATTTCCAGCCTGCATCTGGGGATTAAGAAAAAAATAAAAACAGACTTTGTCCTAAACATGCAGTGAACTACTCTCCAGACAGCTGTGTTGCTCAGGAAGTGAGGGAGGGGAGATAAGCATCCACCCACTTGTGTGTACAACTTCTCTGAGGATGACAAATCCTATTGCCCCAGTTACTTCTTCTCTGGGTTCAAGGCCCAAACAGCCCCTCACTGTATGAGTAAGGTCCCCACTGACCATTTTTCCTTCACAGTCATGCAGAGCAGTTGAAACCTCCTAACATACATATTTTTTCCTGTGTGCTAACAGGATTATACAACACATGTCTACAGTCAGTCTAGCCAGCCTTCCTGAGGTGCTTCTGCACTCTCTGGGGGAAGACAGGCTCTTCTGAAGCTCACTCCTGAAATTAGCTGACCCTCTGAAAGTGTGTCTCTCTACTACAGCAGCACTGTGTGACAGGTTTTAGGTGAAACACTGCATGGAGATCCTCAAACAGACAAACTGCCCAAAGAGCTGAAATATACTTCACCAAACTGAGCAAACGAGGTTCTCCCACATGTACAAATGCATCTTATGATGCAGAGTAGTAAATATAAGAATTCATTTAGTACTGAGATATTGTAGCAGGGGAAGGTAGAGATCCAAATTTCAGTTTTACTGTTTAGGATTTTTACCACAGATTTTAATAGTAGTGAACTCTGGATAAAGCTGAGCCACAACCCCATTCACTGATCAAGTCAAGTGTACTGAACATACATTAGTTTGGTATTTTGCCAGCTCTTGATAACTTAAACTAAGTTGACACATACTAGTATATGTCTACATAATTAAGAGTAAGGTAGGAAAAAAATTTACCTGTTTCTGTGTGGTCAAATATGTCTTAAATATGCAATTAAATATGATTTAGAATATAGTGCAAAGCTGAAATAGAATGTGCTTCCTGTTCAGGACTTCAAAGAAAAAGCTCAGTGTGTCTGTATGCTTATATTTGTATTTCAATGCCAAATCCTTACTTGTGGGCATCTAACATTGATTTTTTTCTCCATTTACACCATCTATACACTAAACTTTACATGGAGGTTTATATAAAATATTTATTTTACTGGATGAGTGGGTACAAAGCATGTAACCATGCGGGTGATCCCAAGAAAAAAAAGGGGAATAGAAAGATTAAGCTAAAGAGACCTGCTGGTGGGAACAAAACCAATTATACATTACCAGCAAGGACTCTGAAACATGAAGTAATTTCTTGCCTTTTACAAAATTATGTAATCTTTTAATTTAAAGCATTCATTGTAGTCCAACTATGTTCTGTACTAGTGACTTTTAAATCAGGAGGGTACAGAATGCACTCTACCGCAAGCAGGGTGAAGGTGTGGTAGAAGGAGCCAACATGTCCAAAGGAAATTTGATCCAGGTTTTGCCTCAATTCTCTGTCTCTTCCTCAGTGTTTTCCTCCATTAGAAGTTTCTCTCTTTTCTGGCAACTGTGTGAGTATTGGAAGATTCATTTTGGAGGCAGTGATCAGCTAGGGAGACACAGCTAGGCATGGACAAAGGGCAAGGGACAGCTGTGGGATAGTGGGGTGCAAGGGCTGGGGTCTACAGAACAAAACTTCTTCTAGCTGGAGGGCGTGGTCTAGGGACTAGAGGTGTATGACTGATGAAAAGTTGGTATGGGATGACACACTCCAGAAACCAGAGCACTGAGGGGCTCAGAACAAGCAGAAAGTAGCTGCGTGTAGGTTTATGTGGAAATGAGATATGGAAAATCCACTAGAATATTACATGGAAAATAAAGGCTAGCCCATTCAGAAAAGTCTGGGAAACCACAGCTATGTACTTAAGAATTTTACCTGCATAAACTGAAGAGAAGCTTCAAAGTCCTCCACAGGATACATCTTGATGCGAAAGAATTTCATTCCCATGATAAGACTGATAATGCTTTGAACTACGTACGGGCTTTGTTCTTTATGCCGCAACTCTTTTAGCTCTGCCATAAATTTCTTCTTTACAGCAGGAAATCTATGAATTCAGATTGGTTAGTTTCAAAAAGTTCAAAATCATTCTTTGAAATGTATTGTAAGGTATATAAATTGGGAAAAACCTAAAGAAGATAAAACTTAGGTTGTTTAAAAGTATCATTTTGCTCAGTATTTGAATAGATTTCTTTTAGCTTTCTTTCACTTCTAATAAACTCAGAGAAGGAAGCATACAGCCTGATCTTAGTCCTTCTAGATAACTACATATTTCAAATAATTTTATTACCATGCATCCCTTTTACATAAGAATAACAATGCCATGTGAATAACCCCTTCAAATGTTTTTCAAAAATCCATGATGGAAGATAGCTATCTTGCAAGTACATGTAATATTTTCAAAAGAAAATGTTTATACTATAACCCTGAAATTATTCAAATAGGCAGTTTGTCCCTTCAGTTTTTTCCCCTAATAGCCATTACAGTAACACTTAAGCGTTAACAACTACAATAACTTGGGGTAGAGGGCTCTCTGATAATTTTTGGTCTCCCCCACAAACCTATTGAAGGTGTCATTGGAGACAACTTCATTGTCCATACAAATGATACATGGAAAGAGTATCCAACAGGACCTCCTGCCCTTTTTGAGACAAAATGGATAGATTGTAATTGTCTTGGTGGGTGTAGCATGTAACAACCTTTTGTTATCCCCTTTGATAGACAACCAAGTGAACTGAAACAGATTAGCAGGAAGAAGCCCTTCAGTTACAGAAACATCTTAACAAGGCCCTCCAAAACTTTGACAGTCAACTTGAAGCTTTGGATCCAGATGCAACTTCTGCATTTGACCCAGACAATTTAGAGGCCCAATTTATATGATTTCCAGAATCTCAAACTGTTTTAGCCACATCGAGCCAAACTGACTGGTTTTGTAGAGCTGAAACTTGCCCTCAGCCACACCAAAGTGTCATGAGACAGAGAACATTACATCAGGGCAGGAAAATTCATCCTCTGCTTAGTTTGTGGTTTAAGCATACAATGAGATGCTATACTGGGTACATGAGATCCTGAGTTTGACTGTTTTCAGATTCAAAATTTAAGATCTGACCCACAAAATGTTTTATGTCATCTCTTCTAAGAAGGATGAAGGGTTCAGAATCAGATGCATTAAGTTCTGAGCTGAAATAGCCGCAGAGAGCCTTAACATTGTTGCTATGCAGGAGGATAGCACAGCCATTTATAGGTTTGCCCAGCTAAAGAAAAAATAACATCTACAAAAAAATGAGTTAAAATAGCTCTCTCCAGCCCTTTGGGCTTTCTACAGACGTCATTGCTGAGATAGGAAAAATAATGCTGCTGTAGTTGAGTTGAATTTATTCAGTATCAGTGGACTAGATGCAGAAAGCCTGTGATTCCCTAGAGGCCTATGTTCTAGAACATCTGGATAAATAGAAGGCCAAGGAACTGAAATGACTTATTTCTACAGAATACTTAAAGAAAGTGAGAAAATCAGAATATTCACATGCTAAGAAAGTAGACTTTGTCATATTTATGGAGGAAATAATATACTGAATTTTTCTTACTTTGCTTGAGCTAGAACACCTATTACTTCTGCATACAAATCTGCAACAATGTGCATATTCCCAGTGTTAGGACCAAGGTACCTAGCAAGACACAAGAAAGAATTCTCAGCTGAGAAAACATATTGTTTAAACCACAACTATTACAAAAATAAGGAAGTATCTTTTAAATAGAATTTTTGCATGAAAAAGAGCCTTACCCTTCTTTGTACTTAAAGTGCTTGAAAGCCAAGTTAATAACATCATTTACCAAACTGTCTATTACAGGATGAAGTGGAATCTGGAAACATAAAATAAAATATAACAAGTACACATGTGCTAGCATTACTCAGGGATACCACCCATTCAGAAATATATCAGTTAAAATAGCATGTAGCTAACAAAATAGCTAAAATGAGCCAGCCTTTCTATGTTTATTTAGTTTTGAAGATAAATGCTTTAGCTCCAAAGACATGGCAAAGTAAGGTCTGTATGAGCACAGAATGCTATGTATCATACAGGTGCAAGAAAGACTGCAGTGAAGAGGCATGCAGGATGTATTTCATTGTTTTGTTATAATCTTAAAGATGCAATCAGAAAGAAGAATCCCAAAATTCATTTGTATTGGTAATGTCCATAATTTATTAGAAAATGGATAATTTAAGAACTCCTACCTGTTTCAAAACTTCTATTAATACTAAAGAAAAAATAAAATCAATAGCCAGATCTCTTCTCTCCATTAAATAGTCCCTCTGCTGTTCATCACTGCAAAATCAAAGCAAGAAACACAATATTTTTGAGAAGTGTCATAATTCATATTATATGCCTTCTTCAATTACACAAATACAGGTAACAGGAAATTGTGTTCTACCTTTTAAACTGCAGTCCAGCATTTCAGAAAGTAATGTAGAGTTATGCTCTTAAAATCTGAGATAAGCAGACTAAAAATCTAACTTGTTACTGTGACGTTCTTTCAAATGCTTAAATATCACCTATCCATTTCTTCCCTCTTTTTTTCTTCCAGTTAAAGATCCACAACAATTTAAAAAAAACAAAACAAAAAACCAAAACCAAAAACCAAACCCAAGGAAACTTGTGTATTCTGTATTCCAACAAATGGATTAAATTTCAAATTTCTTGCTGATGACACCATTTAGACCATTCTTAATTACACTTTGGAGGCAAATGTACCACTGTGCTATCAAATTCATATTTAGACTTGTCATGAATTTTGACAACTGCCTTAAAAGTACCAGTGGAGAATTCACAACCAAACTGTATTATCCCTTAAAAACTGTTGCAATGTTATTTTTTTAACTTTGGCAACACTTGTCAAACTTTTCAAACACATTTCTTGTACAGAACAACACAAAGGAGTAAAAGTCTAAGGTGAATAGCTTCCAATTAAAATACCAAAAAACCACCTATTTCAATCAACTGATTAAATTTTCGAAGTGTACTGAAAAGACAACATGCAATATACAGTACTTTTTGTAAAATTAAACATTAAAAAACCAGTTCTGCTGCCCACTTGAAGCATTCAACATGATTCCAGTGAGATTTTTGTGTAGATTTGGCATAATTCCTATAAACATTTAGAGTTTTAGTGATTTCAATTGTACTTATGTGTTTGTAATAAAACAGGCATTTGAGAGTACAACTTGATCAGTGATGAAGCAACTCATTTGCATTTTGGTTTCCTTTGGTTTTACATTAACTGGAGAAAGGACTCGTTATACATTCCTTATGTAACACCACCAATTGACAGAGTGGTCTTGTTTCACTGCTAAACTGACTTTCAGCAAAATTTTGGGTGGAGTTCCTGAAGACAGTTATTTATGAGCAGGTAGTCGTGGAACAAGTTGGGAGAAAGAAGCAATTCAAGGCAAGGATTCATCTCACCCAAAAGCAGACATCTTATCAATGAACTGAGTCTTCATACTGCCCACTTCTACTTCCATAAGAAGTTTAATTCAGGTTAATTTCTACCTTGGTATTTAAACCTAGCCCCCACCCCTTTGTTCCAGCAACTACTGCCTTTTGTAGGTACTGGGTTATAATAAAATACCAATGTGAAGAATTGCCTATGCATTTCTGAACACCAGGTCTGACAGTGTTGATTCTCCTGCTGTTTCATTGGAGCATGTAAATGTAGTACTGAAGCATTCAGAAAAACCTCAGAGTTTGAAGAATATACCTGAACCACACTGCCAGACCTCAATATAACCAAGGTCAGTTTGCTGCCTTATCACTGAGAAACTACCGACATCATTATTTTTGTGTGTTTGTTATTTTTAAGAAGTATGTTGCTAAAACTCTCTGACTGATTCTCAAGTTTTCAGATTGAGGGTAGGTATATGTAAATTTTTTATAGGTAAGAAGAATGCTATATAAGAAAATTTCTTCCAAGTGGCACAGAATTATTGCTCAATCACTTGAGTAAATACAGTTTATATAAACTGGTATTTAAATATGAAAGCATCCAAAATATCTGTAAGGCAATTACAACAGCACTGTTATGTTTGAACTATGAGGAGCATAATGTGAAAGACACAATTATTCCATCCATCAAGAAGCCAAGAGAAGGAGTTCCAGGAACAAGCAGAAAAATGATACAATTTTCAAGCAACTGTTACCTCACAAAAGCTGATGGTGAAATGTAACACGCTTAACCTTAGAATTTATCAATTACACATATTCAAAATCATACCTTTTGGATTTAGTGCTTGTTCTTGGTCTGTACTCATGAGATTCGTCTTCTATGCCATTCTGCCTTTTATACCAATCAAACAAAGTGCGCAGGATAGAGGGTAGACAATATTCTGAAAGTGAGCTCATTGAGCTTATAACCTGCAGGGAAAACACAACGAATCAACAAATGAAATGCTGTTCAAGTTTTCTCTCCTCCTTAAAAAGAGTACTAATCCAATGGTTCTTTCTTGTTTTCATCCATTTTTTGAGAACTATGGTACAAGCAGTGACTTAATGTTCTGCATTTCCTGTCTTTAAAAGATGTGTGGACCTGGCATATAGGAACACGGTTTAGTGTTTAGAGCTGGCAGTGTTGGGTTTGTGGTTGAACTTGATGATATCAAAAGTCTTTTCCAACCTAAATGAATCTATGGTTCTATTAAACACAAACAGAAATGCAACACCAAGTGTATGTTGATAGAGTCGTTATATTGATGCATTTAATGCATTAAAATGCATTAAAATCATGTTTAACATCTTTCAACATGCCAGAAAATCATCTAGTTCTTCAAGCAGGTTATTTTGATTTGTCACACAACCTTGATTTGAGTTCAAACTGATTGTAAAGAAAGAAAAAGTAATGAATAAGAGGTACTCTCTCCAGAGATTACAGATGACTGCTGGACACTCCCCTTGAAACTCCGAATATATTGAGAAACACCACAAGTTCTGCAATAATTTTAATCAATGGATGTATCTTACTCATAGGCTCCCACACCTGAAAACCTAGAAAAAAACCTGAAAACTTCTCTTTTATATATAGGAAAATGTTTAGAGTTTATTGTATCTTTATGGGCACAAATAAAACATTGTTTAGAATTATTCCTTAAAGGTTACTGATTAAGCAGCTCTAGTGACATACTGGATAAGAAGATTACTGCTCACTCAGTATTAACTGTGTCACCAATTACAGAAATGTTAATGAGCATGTTGGCCTGAACTGTGACTTTAACATTCTACTATAGGAAACCATAAACCCCCATTATTATACAAGAGGATAATACACGTATTGCAACTGAATGTTCACAGCTACAGCATTTGTGCACATTCTAAGAAAATAAAAACCAACTATTTAAAATAGGGAAGAAATTAGTGATCTGGAGATTTTTGACCACCTCAAGATCATGCAGGGCTTGATCCTGCGAAGTGCTAAGTATCAGGAGTGAAGAGCTGAAGTGTGTACTACATGCTAAGTACACTGATTATGTAATTAACTGTCAGGT
The DNA here is from genome assembly GCF_014805655.1 of Passer montanus. Classification (NCBI taxonomy): domain Eukaryota; kingdom Metazoa; phylum Chordata; class Aves; order Passeriformes; family Passeridae; genus Passer; species Passer montanus. The sequence goes on from NW_024368818.1 coordinate 1,124,672, forward strand.
TTATCCACCTGCTTAAACCAGCACATTTCAATGCTTGTGGAAAAACAATAGGGTTTAATGTCTCATGTAACACCAAACTTGTGTGAATGCTGTGACTAAGACAAGAGCAAAATTGGCAGAGCAAGCATTGCCAAAAATTACTATAGCCTTAACTGAGAACTTTTGTGGATCACAATCAGTCTAGATGAGTAACTCTGAATCTCTTTTGTAGTTTTTCAGCCTCAGGATTTAACTAATTCACAGTAACATTGTGGACTAAAGTTAATGAGACAATTTGAGGCGAATTACTCAGGTATTATGGCCTAAAATTAAACATGCTGCATTAGAAAGATATAACAACTGCCCCTGATAAATTAAAAGATTCCATAAAAGTAGTATTTTAGGAAAACTTTCTATCTAGTCTTTGCAATAGATTTTGTGACCTGGAATATGAAACAAGTTGCTATGGAAGACATCATGAAGCAGCTGCTTGCAGCAGTGACAGGAGGCCTTTCATAAAGAATTACTATAGAACTTCAGGCTCAATTATACCAAAGCCTTCTAGTGTTAAGGCTTCAGATGAATACTCAGAAAAAATCAATCACCTGGTGTCGGGGCAAACCATACACTACCAATTCACTTCTCACCCATTTTTACAAAACTTTTCATGAAGTTAGCACAACACTGCTTGTTAATGATGAAATACAATGAATATGAGTTTCCTAGGGAAGACCAGAAAAGAATCATAAAATCACAGAATGGTTTGGGTTGGAAGGGACCTTAAAGGTCATCTAGTTCCAACCTGCCTAACATTGGCAGGGACACCTTCCACTAGACCAGGCTGATCAAAGCCTCAACCAAGCTGGCTTTGAATATCTAGGGATGTGGCATCTACAGCTTCTCTGGACAACCTGCTCCAGCCCCACAGTAAAAAAATATCCTCCTCTAGTTACTAAATATTTACCCTCTTTTAGTTTAAAACCCTTAGCCTTTGTCATATGTTACAGTCCATACTAAAAAGTCTGTCCTCAAATAGACCTAAATATCTTTTCAGAAATGGCAGTAGCTGGCTATAAATGAAAAGTTGTTTCAATCAGGTCTTTCTTCATGTTTGCTGATATACTTATCACAGCTGTTCTCTAAATCCCACCTAAACAATTTCACCAGAAAAAGTCAAAGTGATTCCTGTTAAATCTTCCCATGCCATACTTTCTCTGCTGAATTTACAGTGTCTGTCTTCATTTGGGATAAAAGGTCAATATAGCTTTTTTATATTTTCTTTTTTTTTTTTTTTTTAATCTTTCTGTCATTGCACTTTTAAGACAGGAAGGAAGGGTGGACTGGGAAAAGACCTGGCTCTCAGGGAACAGGAAGGGAGGGAAGTCTAGCCAGCATGCCGGTTACTCAACCCTTTCATTTACTGGAAGTAAGTCCAGGAGTGAGATGAATTCTAGCTCTGTGCTGCTCCTGAAAGGGAGTGCACAGATGTACAAATATGTCCTTGTTGGACAAATGATCATATTCTTCCATCATAAATGAACTACCTACTGTATAGCTTAAGGATAAGAAAGCTGCACAAGCAGGGAGCTGTTCAAAACCTGTGTTCACAGAGCATTAAATATACTTTATGTAAATGTTTAATATTTATTTTGGAGTAAAATATAAGAGTAAATTTAATGAAATTCTGCTCAGACAGCTCACTATAATTTATATACTTTCATAAAAGTTTTGATATATTATCAAAATTCAAATATATGAAATGTTTCCACTAACAGAAAATTGATATGATTACCTTTTTTATTTCACTAATGAATTTATATGTGCTCTAACACCAAATATATTCAAAACTGCACCCAATTTCCAACAGTATCATTAACTTTTTGGCCCTGCATTCTTTTTCACGTGTATCAATATATATGTTGAATGGGCATTTTATGGCCATTTTAATAAAGCAGAATTGTAGCACTTCATTTTTGCAGTCTTGGTTTATTTCTTGTGACTTTATTTTCTGCAGAGTGTCTGCATATTTTATCTTCAAATTGTTGTGCAGATTCAAAATAATGGACAAGCACAAGTAAAGTTTTACACTTGCTATCAACACTGCTGAATGCATTTGTGATTTCATTCAAATCTTTGTTCTAAGCTTTTTTGTGGACCGTGCTGTGAAGTTAAATCTCCCTGGAAATGGTTAAAACTGATAACTATTCAAATTGAACTCACTAGTTTTCGTTAATGGCCTTGGCTTTGTGAGGCAAAAGAAAGCAGAACTTTTTAGTACCATAATTTTGTGGATGGGTAATTTCAGCTAGTATGCTTAAACACTACGGATGTTTATAGCTTATTTTACTGCCAGCATAACAGTTTACATGAAAACCCATTTATTTTTAGTGGACAGCAAATTCAGTTCTGAAGGTGTTACCTTTAATTTTGCCTTCAGATGTACTTCTTTACACACTGCTTTACACAATGAACCCCATCTCTGACCAGGAGCCAAAGGTTATTTTATGACCCCATGACCACCATTTCTTATACTTTCCCTACCTTGTGCCTTTTTCTGGTGATGAAGGACAATGTGTAAAACTCAGGGAAAGGGAAAACACAAAAGCAGCCAGCTGCAGTGCTGCTTCAATGACAATGATATCAGTATTCACTAACTACATCTAAAAATAATATTGGATAGAAATAATTATCAGCACATCATTAATCATGTTAAGGCTGTTATGAAAAAGGACACTTTATCACAGTATGCTGCTTAGTGCCTTATTTATTTATTGCATTTTCCACTTTTTTATTACTGTTATTATTTATTTTAGTCTCCTTTTTTTACCATGGCTAATTTTTTTTTGGTTTCCTCTCCTTAAAGTATATAAAAGATTAAATGTTTTCGCTTTCCAATCTGTAGTCTCCAATGCAGTGCACTTCAAAGAAGACAGCAGTAAAACTGTAAGAATAAGCTTTTGTGCAGTTTATGCTGAAACAGGCTTCTCCGACAGATAGCTTCATATGAAAACTAAGCCTTCCTGTTAAATTTTCACTTCCATGGCCAAAACATTACATTCATTTTGTATTTTTATATGGAAAACAGTCTGCAGCTCAGTCCAAGATTACACAGTGCCCTTCTTCTGCCTCCAGGCCTCCAGTGTTGTCAGTTCATGGAACATTTATACACCGTGGTAAGAACAAACGATACATTAGTAGAGGCTGAGAAAAGGGTAATAAAAATGTTTCCTTAGGTGAGGATCACCCTCTTGGAGAATTATGGGTTTTTGCTAGCTTTTGATCTTTTCATGTACTGCAACTTTATGGTTTCCTGTAATAGGAAGTTTAAGTCATAGTTCACGAGTACAATGTTTAATAACATTTCTGTAACTGAGGACACAGAGCATGCTAATGCTGGAGCTGTAATGCTCTTTGCCAATAGCCAACTAGAGTTATCTAATCAAGGACTTTCAAAACATGATTTTAAATATGCTATGAAAAAAACCTACATAATTTCCTGCATATATTTTCTTTATACACATGCACACCTAGAAAGGACAACACAGTCAGTGTAAGGAATGCAGTTTGTTAGCCAATGGTGAGACATTCGGCAAGTCGGGATAAGTATCATCATTTCATACATTACTCAAGATCCTATTATTTTTTCGAGGAGGGTGATGCAATTGGCAGCCAGACAAGCTGTCTGCCTAAGAGGAGACACTTACTACACCTTTGTGGAGAGAAACAGCCCTGGCCCAGTCAGGTTTCCAGACGTTGGATCGATCACCACCATCATGACCAATGCTCCTAAAATGGTCTAAGAATGGGCAGGAAAAAAGTGCTGGTTCTCAGGGAGCCAGAGATAGAACTATTCAGGGGTAAGCAATGCTTTCATAGACATCTGAAATGGTTTGGGGGTTTCAGTGTTAAACTTGATGCTGATTACTTTGGGTAGCCAAAGTGCCATTCTGCTCATTGTTAAGTTACTTCTTGGGATGTTTTTTTTTTCCCACCTCTGAAGCTGACTTGCAAAAAAGCAAGTTTTAAATCAGGTAATGCCTTATTTTTGCTGCTTTTGCTGAGCTCAGTCTTCTAATGGTAAATTAGTTGCTTTAAAGTAACTAGTGACCTACTCACTTCAGCATTACTTATCAATTTCACTTAAATTGAATAGAGATAATTTTGATCATGTCAAAAGAAAGAAAATTAGATTCCTTTGACTGTCTGTCACTTATATGCCCTAAAACTGAAAGTAAAATACATTAGGCACTTCTTGAAGAAGTTTGTTTGTGGGGATTCTCCTCGTTCCCCCCTACATTTCTGTAGTAAAAATATCAGGAATGTCATGGCTGGCATTTTTTGGTTTTTTTTCTAAATGACTTAATGGGTTTCAGAAATAAACACAAAACTTTTCTGCACCCTAATTGGACAAGGGAAGTAAGGGATTACCAACCTGGTCTTTCCTCATCCCATAAACGCTTTAAATACTTGAGTTAACTTCAAAAATAAAGTTTAAGTGTGGTTTGACTTAAAACACATGCCTTCTTACTTGGGTTGTCATACCATGTCATATCAAGATCTTCAGAACTTCCCAGGCAGACCACACCTTCATTTTATTATCCATACTTTCATGACAATTTTATAATACTATCATCTGCAAAACACCTTATAATGCAATGTACTCCCATAACCTAGTGAGTGAAACATGCCAGGTAAAGAAAGACTTTTTGCTTGTCTTCCTGTCTCTAGCTCAGTTTTATCAAATCTGTATTGTGCACTATAAAATTTTGAATGCAAACTCTCTGAATACAATTAAAACTATTCTATGATTGTATGGATTTAGCCAAACTAAAATAATTTTGGTAAGTATGAACCATGTTCTTGAAAATGGGCTCCTAAGCCAGGTTCTGGTCCCATCTGCTGATCACAGGCCTGCATCAATCCCACGAGCACCAGAACATCTCAAAATGAAAATGCTATTTAAGTAGAAAACAATGTGAAATCTGCAAAGGGAAACATTGCCAGCAACCCGGCCTGAGGTTGACAAATTCTGAAAACTTCAGCTTAATTAGTTTGTTTTAAAAATTTCAAGCACCTGAAAGCAGTGACAAGACATCTAAGTCAATCTCACCACTGTACTTTTCTACCAACTCTGCACATTGCTAGGACTTCAGATATCTGGATAGAAAGATATATGAATGACATATATAATAAAATTCACCTTGGTGTTTGATCCGCATCTGTTTTTTTTGGGTTTTTTTGTTTTTTTTTTTTCTCCCTGCATTCAGAGTAAATTGCTATAGCAGTAAACACACAGTTGTTTCACTCTAGGAAGCTTTTGCTATTCTCATTAAATGATCTTGACTTAATTACTCAATTTTACAATTTTAGCAATTACTAGGAGAAGTATCAGTCTTCCAATTCTTCCTTTTAAAGGGCCAAACCAAAAATTTCCTAAACCATAAACATTTAATTAAATCATGGCCACCCTTTATGAGTTTGCTTCATACACTGCAGGAACAGTATCACAAGGTTTGCATCTGGATGGCTTAATTTGATTTACTTTCCCAGTTGAGTGTAACATTCTTCCCACAGGAAGGAAAAGAATATGTATATAAAATTAATCCTGACAATTGAACTTATACTTAATTTTAAACACAACAGGTTGGCTCAGCCTATTTGAAGGGCAACACACACGTAAGTCATGCTGAGTCACAGCTACCGAAGCAAACCAGACTGCTGAGACTGATGGCAACAACCATGATTCTACAGGCCCTCATATAAAACTATAAAACAAACCTCATAAAAGAAAGATTGGGAGCCACACATTTGTTTCAAAAACCACACAATTTGAAAAGATACAAATTTTGCTTCAAGATCCCCATCAGGGGAAACAGACATGAAACAACATATGTGCCTAATACGCTATAAAAGGAACAAGCTCTATGGCAAAATATTGACCTTGGAAACAAAGGAAAAATTCTCCCACTTTATATCCAAGAATGGTTAGGCAAGTACTTATCATTCTACCCTAAGAACAAAAAGAAATTTTACTTTTGCAGTATGCAACAACAGTAAAAGGACTATAGAAAGCCTTTCAATGCACTTCTCTTTTAGCCTGAGGAATGGAAATAATGTAATTGCAAGTGTCTTACTTGATCAAACTGGGGATCTTCTCCTCGTTGCAGAGATTTGGTCAGTGGCTTCTCCTGAAAGAAAATATATTAAATATGCATTACTTAAGATCAATACTATCATATTCTACTATTATTTTTCTGTTAGATTTTTTACTCACATAATGTGCCTCCTGATCTGATCCTGGAAATACCAGGACAGCTGCTGCATATGCAAAGGAGACCTCTGCATATGTATCAGTCAACACTGACAGACTGTCTTAGTCTGTCTTAGAGTGATTTTAGTGTCTTTTCATGAAAGAGAAGGATTGGCCATTCATTACATCAGAGTTTGTGCTCACACCAATGATAAATCCTTACAACATCCTAAAAAGCACCTAGCGTTTCCTCTAATACATAACTGAGGGGCTCTATTTAGGAGAAAAGGAGAGTCAGAGGTGACCTTATCACTCTCCAAAACTTCCTGGAAGGTGGTTTTAGTCAGGTGGGGGTTGGTCTCTTTCAGCAGGCAGTGACAGAACCAGAGGACACAGTCTCAAGCTGCACCAAGGGAAATACAGGTTGGATATTAGGAAAAAATTTTATATGGAAAGATGATAAATTACTGGAATGGTCTGCCCGGGGACGTGGGTAGAGTCAACATCCCTGAATGTGTTTAAAAAAAGACTGGATACGGCACTTGGTGCCATGGTTTAGTTGAGGTGTTAGGGCATGGGTTAGACTTGATAATCTTGAAGGTCTCTTTCAACCTTGTGATTCTGTGATTCTGTTACATGATGTACCTTCTTGTTATAAACTACATGCAATACAAACATGTCCATAGATATAATGCATCACGCAGGGCATGCTGAAAGAAAGGTGGTCTTAGAAGAATCAAAGACCATAGAGTTAATTTTTAAGGAAGACAATCGTGGGGGAAATTATTACTCAAAGAATTTTAGAAGATATTTTTTGAATAGAAGCAAATTTTCAGGTCATATTCTCAGAGTAACTGGAAAAGCCAAGGAGAACTGTCCAACTCAGAGAAACCATGTGTGAACACCCATTCACCTGCATAGCTTCTTTGTCAAGCAGGCTGAAGTACTGAGACATGGGAAAGTACACAGGCCAATATTCTAGATGCATACAACAGTATACAAAACATGAATCTCCTACGCCACAATGAAAATAAACAACATGAGGGCAGATGACATTCTGAAAAACACATCACTTGTCACCATCACAATTCTGCTGTGAATTACACTACTGTTTCTGGTGTCTGCAATGTGCCAGTGCCTTATTCTTCTATAAATCATGACTCTTTCTTCTCCTACAGCTGCAAGACTGGGACTCTCCCACCAGCTCAGAATGAGATTTTGTGTTCAGCTTTCAACAAACTATTACACTCATCAGCATCTGTTAATGTAGCAGGCAAAATACCATCCCTGCCAGGGGATATTAGAATAAAATAAAGAAATCTGTAAAGCTGATGAGATAAGGAAATGGAGAGACTTGAGTTGGACCAAAGATTTCTATTATTTCATGGTTTTTTTCAGAAGCAAATGTTGCCTGGTATAATCTGCTGACTGATTTTGAAATTAATTATGCTGATCCACTTGTAATGCCAGCTGGCAAGGAGGCCAACTGTGGGGTGACTGCAGTATCCCCTGACTACCTAGCAAAAACAAAAATCAACAAAATGTTTTCTACTGAGTCACTGATTTACCCAGAACAGCCATGAGTATTTTTCATTGTTTTCTCCAATATCTAAAGTGACTTCTCCAGGTTACATTATGGGCATAACAGCTACTAATTACAACTTTATGACAGATTATTGGTGATGAACATCTGCAGGAAAAAACCTTGTAATCCTGAGAAAAATACAGGATATCACCCCACCCACAGTCCTCCTCCTCAATCAGTAAGTCGGTGTTACCCTGCCTAGTTGTGTCTCACAGGAGGACAATGCTTCTTTTGTCTATTGCTGCTCACTGAAAAGGACAGCAGATAAACTGTCAAAAGTAGTGTTCAACTTATTTGAAAGGAAGAGGATTCTTAAGTTTTCATGGGTCCTGGACAAATCAACACATTAAGAATTACTGCCATTTAGGGAAAAAAAAAATCAACATCCCCTTTATTTGTCTTTTTAGTAATGAGATTTCTGATTCTGTTACAGAAGACTTGTGTTACCACAGAGAAACGTTTTAATGTCTGTTGCAACTAAAAGGGCTTCAGCATGCAGAAGCTTTGTGTTTCCATGACGAACACTGCAGTACTTGGCTTTCAGAGAACAGAGTTTCAGGCAGAAATGAGGTGTGGGATTCCTCATCACATGCTGTCTGTAAAGGGAACGCAATTAAACAAAAAAACCCATACTCAGGGAACCCCAGCCAGGAACTGCAATCCTGAAAATGTCCTCATCACCTGTAACCTATATGGGGAAGCACATACACTTCCCAGATACTTTAGGTTCTGATGATGACATTCCCCAGGGGATGCACCCCTGAGCTAAAGAAGATGCCTCCATTTGACAGTGCAATACAATCCATCACACACCCTCCTGCAGGTGCTACATCAGCGCTTCCCCAGCCATGGTGCACTGACCTAAAGAAGCCGTTCACAGGCCATGCAGCAGCCTTGGTCACAGCAGAAGGCAGCTGGGATGGAGAATGGCCAAAAGCCAGGAAGGCTTCTGCTGCCATAACTTCTATATGTCTCCAGTTTAGGGCTTCAGTTGAGGCCTTTTTCCTCCCTTCATCCCATCCTGCACCTACGGCTGTTCCCGCTGTTCCCTTCCCCTCACACTCTTGCCAGGCAGCAGCTGCTGCAGCTGTCTCTGCCTCTTCATCATGCCCCTGTTTGGGTTGCTGCTGCTGCTGCTTCTTCCTTGACTCTTTCCAAGGACAGTTCTGCCACTTCTGCTGCCTGCAGCCAATGTGTCAGGACCCAACCTGATCCCGTGGAGGGAGACAAGAGTCTTTGCACACACCCTCCTAGTTCTGGGAGTGGGGTGCCGTGAAGACAAGAGATCCCGTGGAGACAAGAGTCTTTGCACACACCCTCCTAGTTCTGGGAGTGGGGTGCCCACACCAGAGCCACTCATTGTACCCCTGCAGCGAATGGCAACAGCCATATAATACTGTATGTGAGGTTTGGAGGTTTGAGACAACTCAGCGTAGAATTATTACTGCTTATTACTAATGCTGAGTGCTGAATAGATAAAGAACTGAAGGAAGATGAAAGGCCAGATAGAAATGTGTTTGGGGTTTTGTTGTCTAAGCACTCCTAAAACATAAAAACATGAATATATTCATGATTAGAGTAACAACTGACCATGTCAGAGAGACATTACTGAGTAAATTCAAAGGCAACTCAATTATATGCAGGTACTTCAAGTGTCCTTTGAAAACAGTAATTTTTCTTTATGCAATAGATAATTTCTTTTCATCTACTTGCCGATTCTATCTGCTTAGTTCTAATATCCTTACATATCTCACCATTTCATTTTATGCAGTATTTTCAACACTTGCTATGGCAGATATATAAAAAACAGATTTGTACTCATGGTAGGTGTCTTCACTGCATACTACATGTTCAGGACTTGCAAAGAAAGGTTAAAATGCAATAATAATATGAAACTGCCTCTAGGCAATGGATTCTATAGTAGTCTATTTAACCTGGAGATACACTTAATTAGTTTTCAAAAAATCCTAAAACTGTTTTCTAGCCTTATGGTACAATTTTACTTCAATTCATTTTCTTCCTCACCCAACTCAGGAAGCTGACTTATTTGAGTCTCTGTCGATATACTACATTCTACAAAAATGTCCTCCAAATCTTATATGAATAACTCGTCTGAATTTGGAGCCAAAGCCTACAACAACAAAATATGAATAAAGAAAGTTTTGATTAATATGGAAGGGCCATAACTTACTAAACTATCAAAAACCACCAGAAAATTTCAAAGGAATGGATTCTCAATAGTAACATTTCAACTTTTAATCACTAAACTAAACATCCTTTTTACTTGTTTGAAGTGTTGCCTTCAATTGCATACTCTGTATTTATTCACGCTGGTAACTCCCATGATATAAACATGTTAGAGATAAGTAGTAAAGGCAATTTAATATTTGAAACCATTGTTTCTCAATAAAAACAGCTAAATGTTTTGTGTCACCAATGCCTACAAAACAAAATGCTCAACTAAAACTTAACTTCCTTCCTCTCTCTCATTTCTCTTGGGAAAATATAAATCAAATCCAAAAAAACAGAATATGTTAAATATGAAATGGAAAATGCATATTTTATAATATTTGCATGCATCAACTAAATATAATATTTAAAAATTACCTAAAAAACAACATATCATCCAAGCTCTCTATTCACACAGGCACAGTAAACATTTCTCCAAAGACTGTCAGTGACTTTTAATGGTTAATATATTAAGGCTTTTTCAGGGCTGCTACACAAATATAATTGGGTAAATTTACACAGGAATAGCCACCTGTCACAGAACTGAGTGTTCAGGGAAACATAAAAACAAAAGGATGCTGTATTGCCTATTAAGCTTCACTATGTCACCATGTTATAATGACATATAATGCCCCTTAAAGCTATTTCTAATCTCAGCAACCATTAGGCCTGTTTTTCCTACTGAACTGTGACAGGCTACTGTGTTACTGATTGAGATAAAACCCCTTTTTTTTCTTCCTAAAAGCATGGTGAAAGGATATTTTTACACAAATTTCAACTTTTGCACTGCACACTAAAAAGCAGACACACTCTACTGAGTGCTCTTCTGGGGTGGAAGGAGTAGACACAGAACACATTCAACCACTACAGCTACAATATATGTAAAATACATGTAAGCACAATCTTAAGAGCCCAAAAATCCCCAAGTGTGATTCTTTCTTCTTATGATGAATCAGCCCATCAGACCCCTCTTCCCCAAGTGAACATCTCTGTCTTATATACTTTTCAGTAGGAAAGAGAACTGGTGTTTGTAGGAAAAGGTCTGCTCCCAAACATGCCTTTTTTTTTTTTTCACCTTGATTATTTTGTACGTACAAAACCAGGAAAAGGCATCACTGTCAGTCCTGTACTCATGTGATGGGTAACCCATGTCCTCCATTCCAGCTGCGTGCTCCTGCTTTCTCCCTCCCAGAATGGATCTGTGCTGATCCTGCACTGAGCAGGTCCATGAAGCTGAACTTGTGAGTATTTATTTCTGGTGGGCCTTTTCAAAATTGGATATGGAACAGTCTGTGGCCACACAAAAAAGAGCTCTGGTATAGAAAATAGCTCTGAACTTCTCAGGAAGTTATTTTGGTCACTTATATATCTTTTTACTATTTGGGAAGCCTCACCACCACCCCAAGGAGTCTAATTAATTTATACCTAAGCAACTGAGAGAGCCAAGCTTTTTGACTAAAAAGGATAATCTATTTACTCTGATAGTCTCCCAACTGTCTCCCACCTGCAATTTCAACGAAACAGGCAAATTAGTGTCCTGTTTTCATTAACCATTCTTTGCAAATCAGCAGGTCCTCATATATAAACACATAAACTGCCTGTTCAGGGGATGACAACAGAATCTTTGACTTCTCTTAGCATCAATTAGCTGCTAGACACTTCTTTTAAGAAACTGTCAGTGACCACGGTACACAGAGAGCAAAATAAAGGAGATTTCCCTCATTAAGCTTTGAAATTCTAAGCATACAGCAACTGGAAATTCTAAAGGCAAACATAATAAAGAAGATAAAATAATACAGCTTCAAGAAAACATCACAACTTTGCATAAGACAAATTTACGGATACACAAAATTTTAACAAAACTGTAATGGTCTTCATTTAACTGTTGAAAATTGAGTAAAAAAGCAATACTAATTGTGGTACTTCATATGGTGGAAATAAGCATATTTCACGTGGCCATGAAATATATTTAAAAATATGCTACATCTCAAAAAAAAATTACTTTACAAGATCAAGTCAAAAACCTACTTGTCATTACAGTCATTACAGCACAAAAATAATGAAAGGTGTATGTTTAAAAGACAAGCTCAGTATTACTGAGCCTATTCTTTCTTCATGTAATTGCTTTGGGGTTTTTTTGTAATAGCTCTTCTGTTTTGCTCATGTGGAAAAGGATGTGCCTGTACTGCTGAATATAAAAATTCAGGAAAACATCAGTTCAGCTTCAAATACAGGTTTTCACTCCCTGGCTTTGACTCTTTGGCATAGTCATGCACTGTTCTCATTTGATGATAGACTATGTCATCACATCAGGTATTGCAGGCTAATTTTTGTCTGATTACCACATTCTCTGCAAAAGGCATCTTTTACCTAGGCTGTCTACCAAGAAAACTAAAGCATGGACACACAAATTTTGGTCATGTGAATGTTTAGTCTGAAGTAACTAATATGCCAGAAAAAAAAGGCCATACAGGTTAAAAAATACCAAATTGATTTTCATAAATGATACTCTACAGAAGTAAATTTCAAGCATCTTGAATAAAGAAGCAAACCCACTGAACTAGAGATTGCTATTTGATGCAAAGTACAAAAATTAGCACTGCTACTTTCCCAAGATAACACAGAATGTAAAAATAAAAAGCAACTCCCAACAAACAAAACCTATTTTCTTTCACTAGCCTTTAGCAAGCAACTGAAGAACTCTACCATTCTTATCTGAACAGTATAAAAATTACCAAATATTCCCTCAACTCAGTGTTGACAATAAACAGTTGCAAACTTTACACAAAAGTTAAATGCTGTTACAGATATACAGGTAACAGCAAAAAATCTCCCAGAAAACGAAACCAAACCAAACCAAGCAAAAAACCCCAACAAACAAATAAAACAACCCCAAAAAACAACCCAAACAAAAAAAAAAAATCACCAACAAATCTATACAACAAACCTACTACTCTCAGCATTTTTATTTCCCATTGCAAAGTAAGACACTTTATCACAGGCAGGAAGTAAAATTTTTTTTTATTTTTTTACATATTTACTTTCACTTTTTTACATATTTTAAGCCCAAAAAAGCTGATAACTGCTAGTAGACCAGCTCTGAAAGAAATATTTAAAAGACATGCTGTTGTGAAACCTTAAAGAAATATTTCAAATACATGCTTTTGTGAAACCTGTAAGATGAAAAGAGTACTAAGGATAACTTTACTGAGATTTGAGGTACACTTTAGCAAAAGTGAGAAAGGAAATTTTCTTGGCTGTTTGTTTTCAGAGCTTGTTTTAATAGGAATGCCTTTTCAAAATTGTAACTTAATGAACACATCAAAATCCTCTGTCTATTAGCATTCTCCTGGTTAGCATTTCAACACTATCCCTTGTGGTTTTATTTATTGCAATACTACAGTATACAGAAAGAGGTAGAAAAGGTAGATTTTAGAGGTAGATTTTACAGAAAGAAGTAGATTTTACAACATGTTTGTCTGATCAATTTAAAAAGACCATGTGGAGACAAAGTGTGGGCACTTAATGTTGACACCATAATTCCATCAGCTACAGAAAGAGGTAGATTTTACAACATGTTAGTCTGATCAATTTAAAAAGACCCGTGGAGACAAAGTGTGGGCACTTAATGTTGACACCATAATTCCATCAGAGCCTTGTGTGATTCTAACCTAAAAAATTCCAATACAAAAAGAAAAATTTTGTTTGGAACCTTATTTGCTAGGGTAGGGAATGTATAAGGCCTCAGTCAAGAGTGGTGTTATAGGATGCAGTATGAGAGTCCAAGACATTCCATCTATGAGCCTATTGGACTGGAATAAGCATGGTGCTCTAAAAAAATGCTTGATGCAGTGCTTTCCATGTAACAATAAGAACAATAGATGATGTTTATTGAAACTTCCAAGTCTATCTTAAGACCTTTGCACGGAACTGGTATTCAAGGTATTGTTTCAACTGTTTATTAAGGCTTAGAAAGGTTTATTAAGGGTTTTCAGCTATGTGACCTGGCTCAGCAAGGCCCCTGACAGGGAGGGGACAGGGCTGGGGGAGCAGGAGACTGTTGTGGCTGTTGTGGCAGGGACTAATGGCTCCAAAACCTCGGAATGGGTCTTGGCCTGTGGGCAGGTGTGAGAGAAACTCAGAGGAGGCCATTAAGGCTTATTAGTGCCCTTAGGGCCCTGACCACTGGTTACCCACTCAGAATAATATGACCTAATTTAATAAAGCCTATAGGAAGCCCTTATCAGTTGATTTGAATAAATTTAGGCTTGTAATTGCAGGGCTGCTCCAGGCACAGCAGAGATCTCTGCAAACAGGAACCACATTCTCTCAAGACCCAGAGAGCCAGGGGAAATAAAGGACAGCAAATGACCCTGGCCATGGTCTGCTGTCTGATGCCCACTACTGCTTTAACATCAGGTAGATACTTATTGTCACCAACTGTACAAGTGTTTTCACAGAACAGAAAAAGAGATGAGGATGTATTTTTAAAGTGAACTTGAGAAGTACTGCCAGTAGTTTTCTTTAAAATTCTGTTACTTGGAGCTTTCTTGGCTTTGTGTTTATTTCAAAGGCTGCAACTATACCATATGAAAGGTGTCCCAAGATGATTTGATCTGAAGCCTTTTCCTACCGGTTACTGCTATACCATATGAAAGGCTGCAACTATACCATATGGGACGATATGGTCCCATCTTGGGACCATATCGTCCCAAGATGATTTGATCTGAAGCCTTTTCCTACCGGTTACTGGTACTGATTTGACAGACTTTGAAGGAGGATGCCAGATGCCCTTGCAGAGCTAATGAGCTAATGTAAACCTTCATTGTTCTTTTGCTACAAGTATGTTGGCCCTAAAAGCCATAGCTTCCACACACATTGCATGCTCAGCTAGTAAAACAAGACCTTATTGGGTGGATGTCCAATTTGGGAAGGTAGTTACATGTATTTCAAGTTTTCTCATATTTGTCATGCCACCAGATATGCAGGGTCAAATATGGTATAATCAAGCTGTCTGATGTATAAACTGTGCCATGCCAGATTCAGGCCCAGAAAAGAGCACATAAATTAAGCAATACCTCATTGAGTTCAAATGTGACTCCGAAAGCATGCAAAGGATGAAGCTGCTGTGAAGCTATGGGAAGATACGCCTTTACTGAATTGCTACTTATCTACCAACAATGCTACCAAAGTGTACACTTGATTTTCTTCCACCCTTCATTATGACAGACTTCAGAGATAAGATTGGCCTGAAATAACTGTAGTAGGATTTCCATTTTATGGAAAGTGGTAATAACCGATATCCTTAAATGACACAATAATGTGATTAAGGGCATGTGGTAGGTTCTCTGCTATATTTGCAAGCACTGGCCAACATGTGATGCAGTGTGACAGCCCCAGTGACCTTGGATTTAATCTGTATTGCACTGTTAAATTCTCCCAGAAATTTGAACCATCATATGTGCCACTGACCATCCTCCCACTGTATCTATGTAGTAATGAGGGACAGCGGGCATCCTGCAGAGCCTTGCCATTTGAATGAGCTCTAACGATGTCCCAAACAGCATTCTGCATGCACACTCAGCCATGGAAACCCCAAGAGCACTGAGAAAGTGCCCACTGACACCATCTGACTCTGAAATGTGTGAGTGTTCTATGGACCTGTATCTAAGTGCAAATGACGATGACAACATCTATGCAAAAACATGTCTGTTTCCTTCTTGCTTTGCTAAATGGCATAAAGTTTTCCCCTCTGTCTCATATGGATGTTGGAATCAGACCATACTGGATGCTCTCTCTGCTCTCCTGCACTTCCTATGATTATTTCTGAAACCCTTCATTTGTCTCTTCCTCTTGCTCTTTTTTTCCCAGCTGCATCCTTCGTACTCTTTTCCCTCAACTTCTGTGTTTCAACTCTGCAATATGTCCCCCTGAACTACACAGAAGATAGCTGATCTATGATCATTGCTTCAATCACATAAACCTTTCCAGGTCTTTCTGGAACATAATTGCCCTGAGGTTCAAGATTACCCACACTAGCTCTATACTGTTCAGTGCCTGACTTCTGTTACAGGTCTCAACCTAAGATACATACTGAGATAAGTGGAGGAAGATATTATATCTGAAGTGGTAACTGGAAGGGGAAGTGAAGGATCTTTATGCCATTGGACTTTGTTATATTTGATTGCTTTCCATCTTTTGTACAAAAGGCCAATCTTTCCTGTGATTTTCTGCTTTCACATCCTTTGAGCTCCTGACTAGAACTTGCTTATTTCATGGAAGAGATCTCCCAGGCTTAGCTGCCTTTCCTTCTGCTGGAAAAAAGAGTACACTGATCTGCCCCAGCTTGGGCTTTATCACTGGTGGACTGGACTATAACTGGAAAGCCAGTGAACTCCCAAGGAAAGCTGATTAGTGAAGGAGGGAAGAGTGATGACTGAACCATTGTTCGGCTTAATTGATTTCTTGAAACAAAGCAGTTAGCTGCTGGAAAGTATGAGAAAAAGGAAACAGAACTGAAGAGACAGTCCACACAGAAATTAAACTCAGAATCATAGAATCATGGAGTGGTTCGGACTGGAAGGACCTTAAAGCTCATCAGACTCTAACCCTCCTGGCATGGGCAGGGGCACCTTCCACTAAACCAAATTGCTCTATTCTGGTCTTGAATACTTCCAGGGATTGGGCACTTAAAGCTTCTCTGGGCAATGAGAAGTCCTTAGGTATGGCTAGAAGTTGAACAAAATCCTGAGACCAACTACTAGTCCAAAATGTTGACCCAGGATCCAGTCAATGACTTGCAGGAAAGGAACTCTGCTGAGCTGTCACTTTCTGGGAGGACTAGGAGACAGACCCTCTCCTGAGGGGAATGACTGTTCTCAGTCCTCCAGACTGTCCTATGACTGACTGACATAGATTTGCACATTCAATTAACACATCCTCTGTAACAGATCCATGGGGCTCCATACAATGAAAGGATCATACATGTTCAGGTTACATATTGACTACCTAAAGTAATATGTTGTGCAGATGCTTCCACTTTCTTAGGAGGAGGTGAGAGAACAGTATAATAAAGTGAGGCAGAATTTCATAAAGAAGCATCTTAACTACTTCAGAGACAATTCTTGACAGAATAATTAAGAATAATTATTCTTAATGACCTACACATTATTTGTTGCAAAAACCTACTATAATAATACTTGTTTCTGTAATTTAAATGCTAAATAAATAATACAGTAGAAATAAAGAATTATGAGACACTGAGGTATGGTATTATGAATTAGGAGGTCCTTAGAGCTGGAGTTGATTCCCACATGCTTTACAAAATTTTGACTACCACAAACACTCATGGAATAAAAGAATTAGATTAATGATCAATGGCATAATCCTTCAATGACACAGAGGTGGATAGGGACAGATGACAATGGGTAGGCAGCATGCTTGTAGCATTTATAAAGGAAAGGTCCTAATGAGATAGGTTTTGTATGAGAAAAGAGAACAGAATTTTCAATATATATTTACATAAAATTACACAAATAAAGTTGTGCAATTGTCAATTTGTCTGGACATACATATATTGAGTGAAAAGCTAGAACAGAGCAAGGCAGCATGCCTTTCCTCTTTTCCAGAAAATTACTTGTTATTTACAGTAACTACTGTGAACAAACAGGGGTACAAAGTCCTTGTACATGCCAAACTATTAATGAGGACTTCAAATGTAAAATACGTGTAGTGGTAATGTGTCTCATTACAGGTGACAACCAAGGAGTTGTCACCTGGCGTGATGCAACTGGAGCTTTAGTCCATGTAAACCAGAAAATTCTACATTACAGCTGTGGGATAAAACTGCTTGGTATTATCATAGCCTAGATAAATCTTACTAGTTATCACAGCCCAGTCCTCAGGAAACAAAAAACCTACTTCCTTTTCTCCCAAGTCTGTTCTTAGCATATTCTTCTCCTGCCTAGAGAAAGTGAAGCCTAAACTGAAGCTAATCAGAAATGAGTCCCATTATACGTATTGGTTGGTCAGTCTCTGTAATTTGCATTATTCTTTCATTTTGTTCAAAGTCTTCTGAACTATCTGCTAGGTTATTATCACCAGCCCTGTCATGAAATAGATCTCTATTTTAATGTCTTCAAGCTTCTAAGGAAATGGAAGTAATAAAGACACTAGTATCAACCACATCACTCCATTCAGGGTTTTTCCTAACAGTGAGATGAAACCTGCCTAAATTACATGCAGAATACATGAATATGTTTATAGTCCCAATCCTATAATGAATAAATTCTGTTCTTGAATTCAGTATTCAGAGAGATCCTGAATTTAGACAAGCTCAGTAAAAGAAGATGCTTGCAGGAGAAAAGCATAATGAAAGTTTACCAACAGCTAAATTAACCATTAACAACTGCCAATGCCTGTAGCTCACTATGTTTTATCAATGTCTACAGCTGTGTGTAAGTACTGCTGAAAGCCGTATTTAAAGATTAGCCTGCTCTGTATGCACAGGATGAATTATTACCCAAAATGATAATCAACAGTCCTGAAAAAGGAAACTGTTTTCTGGGTTTTCTCCTTACAGAGCTATGATACATATTCTTTCATTTGAACTGGCAAGAATACTTCCCTGGCTTCCTCTTTCTAGCTTCATTTCAAGGTCACCACTGCTTGAAAAAAATCAGCAGTAATAAAATATCAGATTTTGTTTATAAGTGAAGCAATGCAGAGAAGATTTAGAATAAAAATTGATACAAATTAAATATGCATTATATCAGCTGTGAAAAAGGTCTGCGGAATAAAATCTTACTATTTGTCAAAAATAAGAAAAATTATCTACAGAAAAGAACTAGGAAATTATTAAAGATTATCAAGAAAAAAAATTATTTACATTTCACTTATGGGAATTTAATTTTATGACCTGGACAATCCACTTTAATCAAGTCTGCTGTCAAATACTTTTAATTTGAAATAATATAACTTGACAATCTGGGTACAGCAGTTAGCCACATGATTGTGAACATGTAATTACTGAATTGGTTTTTTTTTAAATATCACAGTTCCTAAAAAGGGGGAAAATTGACCTGAAATTTTGAATAAAATATTCTGCAGACAAAGTTAAAAAATGTCAAATCTGGAAACAAAAGTTTTGCATTTTAACTTGTTAAAGACTTAGCAGTGGATAGTTGATAGTTATATTCATGTCTAGAAAAGAAATTAACTGGGGAGTGTGTTTTTTAAGATGATCACTGCCAGATCCAGTAACCAAAATGTCAAATGATACTCAGTTGCCAGCCAAGGCAGCAGGATGAGTGGGTGACATTGTCCTCCGCTTTCTCTCCCATTGGAATATTGCTATTCCAGATGAGACTTCATGGGGCTGCAGGAAGGGGTGGGGTTTGCTGTCCCCTTCACTGACACCCTAGAAAATGGCAAAGCTTTCTAGTGCCTTTCTAGCATCTGCAACTCATGGTGTGACACAAACATGGTTTTCCAACACAGTTGTCAGAACACTGTAATTTACACTTCAGCTCTGTGTGCACCACAAAAGAAAGAGATTAATATATCACATGGAACCCAAATAAACTGAGAGAAAAATTCATAAAACCAACAGTAATGATAATCAGAAAGTATAAGCAGGCAGAATATGTGTATCAAAAGAATGATCCAGGTAAAAAAGGTATCAGTAAATATTTAATTTAACCATAGTAACTTCAGAGCTTCAGTGTGAGCTAGACTTCGTGATAAAAGAGATGAAAAGGCAACAATATTATAAACAGATCATTTTATCTTCTCTAGAAGATATCCTAAGTATTCATCACTCATTATAAAATTAAACTGTCATATCTTGTAATGACTTGGAGAAATCAAACTAGAAATATCTCAGTGTTGAGCACTGTGGATGTTTGACTTCCTTTGAAGTATACTTGAGTTTAATTAGAACATAAACTTCAAAGCGTTCACCATCTGACTACCTATTGTGAAAAAAGGCCAAAAGGTAGCTTTTCACCATCAATTTATAAACTTTGTCTCCCAAATCCCTAGGACCTCCTGGTCACAATTCTAATCAGTAGATTAAAATGTGGGAACAAAGCTGCTAAACATCCAGCAGCCACTCACCAAAAGGGTAGACTTATATTCTTAGCTGTTATTCAAGAATAATTTTTGCCATTTTCCCTTGTCACTTCTTTCATTACAACCTAATTATTTCAAGATCATTTTGACTGAATGTCTACAGAATCCTGCTAACTCATTGGTTACAGCCAGCCTCAAACAGCAGCATGCCATGGCTTATAAGTTTTATTAGTACTAATGAGATGTGAGTATGTAATTGAATTATTGTTAGTGTCTCATGGTCAGACCCCTGTAAAAAATACATTCTGAAAATGATGACAAGAAGGTGACATTACAGTCTCTTGTAATATTTCTACATTCTACATTGAATTTACCAAATAAAATTCCATTGAATAACCTCTAGAATAAGATCAACATTCAGATAATAATAGTTTCTCAAAGTGAAAAAAACAACACATTACCACACAGCAACTCAAAATCATCTTAGCACAAGGTGAAAAGGGAATAAATCCATGCCTGAAATCTTACATGAAAATGCAGAGGTTCATGTTTAAGAGTAACAAAGGTGCTGCAAGGAAATTATGTCCTCGGTACTGGTCTTCTTGCCGCTTTCCTAATCTTGTCAAGTAACTTTATACACTTTTTTTTTTTAATTTTAAAGATGTTCTCTGGGCATTACATGAAGACTGGATGGTAATAAATAGCTGCTGGTATTTTATTTTTTAAAAGGAACTACACTATGACTGTCAGTTTATTCTAGTTTTTGTGATTTGGAGGGAACACATCAAAGAAGAAAAAAAAAAGGATTTTTGTCATAATATTCTTTACTGTAAGCTTTTTCTGGTGTTATTTCCAAATTACATAAGATAGCTCTGTCATCTTGCATCTAGCTAACGCTTCAGAAGAATGCCTGGTAAAATTTTCCAAGCAAAATGCTTCTGAATCTAAATCAAAGCTAAACAGATGCCATGAGAATAAAGACAATTTCAATTTTGCCCTTCAAAATATCCCGAAAATGGGGAACTGAACTAAGTATTCAATATTGGACTTTATAACAAAAACATTCTAAGATTTTATTAAAATTCCCTTATAGTACAGAAGTAGAGATTTCTGGTTATTTTTAGGCCTTGGCATTTTTTTACCTCATCAGAACTAAAATGTAAGTTATAGAAATATTCTTCCTTAATCAAAATAGCAAGAATTTATATAAAATGTAATCTCAAGATAAATGAGAAGTTCAGTTACATAAGACAAATTGTAACACACATACTTGCGTGTTAAATTTGCCTAAAAACACAAGTAACAATGGCTCTCTCACTGTGCAAGACCTTGTAATGTAACTCCTTCCTCAAGTGCTGCATGCTTTTTCACATCTGGAAAATAGGTGCTATAGTCCTCTGCTAGATTATGAAATCTACTACTGTCAGAAGTAAAAGTGATAGTCATTTTCACGTTTCAGCTGAAAACCTGTAATGGTCAGAAATACTGCTTTTTTCACATTTCAGCATTTTCTAATCTATTTTGACTTGAGTGACTGCTCTCCCAGCTGTGAAATCTACACTGGCTGACACCCCTTCTGCCTCACAATCCCATTAGCATGTGCCCACATTGCAAACAGAAATTAAATATTAATTCCTTTTCATGTCACCCCTGTGGCATATCTTGCATACCTCTGCCCTCTCCCACAACATTCTAACTGCCATAGCAGCAGATCTTACAGTTTGGGAAACACTATCAAACTCCAACGCAGATTACAAGCAAAATATTCTTCATTGCACAGCAAGCAAGCCTACTTTTAAAACAAATTCAAAGCACAGAATATAGATACACATGGAGTTTCTTTTTACTCACAAGAGGTTCTGCCATGATGATGCGAATCTTGCGTTCAGCCAGGGTAGTGAAGTTAACAAACAAGCTCTTCAGGACATATTCGCCGGGTTTGCTGTCCGGGTCAATGCTGATGGGCAGCATGGCTGGGGGTCCTCTTTCTCTCTGTGTACCAGAAACAGGAGGGACAGGTGGCTTGATATATCCGTTACCAACTGGAGAAGCTGAAATGTAGAAAAGACGCATTTACTTCTGCGTAATTCAACATGGTTTAGCTGCCACAGAGCACCTCAACAGCTCACTACACTGTCAAAACTGGAGACTAGCTGCTAATCAAAGAAATACACAGCACATCAATATTCCACAGTACCATAGGTAATATATACATTATCAAACTGTAAGAAGAAATCAAAGACAAAATCTTTTATATTAAAATTGAGTGGTGTTTACTATGCAGTGCATACTCAATCATCTTTTTTTTTCACATGGTAAGACTTGCTGACACCTAAGTGAAAAACATCCTCATTTTTTTATCTTTTGCATGCAAGTCAAACCTGTAACTCAATTGTCAAGTAACAAAAATTTATTTTACTCAAATTGGCCTTGCCTTGAAGAAGTGAGGAGTCTGGTCTTTTGACTATGGTGAGTTGTAAAGGGTCTTATTCTCCTGTAATCTATAGAGAATCAAGAACGACATACATGTTACCAGTACAAATCTTACATGAAGAGTCAGACATGGAATGTTTTCCACGGCCAAAAAGTATTATGCATTAGCTTTCCTGAAAGTACCAAACCCTACAGTTCCATCTGGTACTTCTGAGATTACACCTGATGTATTTTGTTCCGTTTTGTGCTCTCCCATACAAGAATGACATTGCTATTCTGAAGCAAGGCCAAGAGAGGACCACAAAGATGGTCAGGGGCTTACAAGGTTAGTAAAGGCTGAGACTGGACCAATTCAACCTGGAGAAGAGAATTTTAGTGCACTCTTTAGCTACCTAATGGGAATATAGCAAAGATGCCAAGGAACTAGATTCTTCTTTGAACTGAGGATGATGGGACAAGAGGCAACAGACACTAGTCTGAATGTGAGAAATTTCTATTAGATGTATGGAAATAATTTCTATTGTGAGGCAGTGATCAAACACCGATACATGTTGTCCAGAGATACAGCAGAAACTCCACTTCTGGAGACACTTGAAAGTTGACCAGACAAGGTCCTGAGAAATCTTCCCTAGGTGGTGAGCAAGCTGGGGTAGGACTAATCATCCACCAGGGATACCTTCCAACCTAAATTATCCTGTGACTGAATTCCCCATAATGAGTATCAAGATATTGTATACTAGACTGAGCTCTACTTGCTGTTTTTCTGTGAATGAAGGAAAAATAAATGGAAACACTGCAAATGTTACCATTTTACACATAAAATTTACAACCCAAAATCCTCAGGGCTCAGCTCGTACTGGCAATAAAAGTCATGCTTGGTGCTCAGGCAGATGCTGGTAGCACCCTCTCTCTGTTTTGCCAGGCACTTTAAAAGCAGCAAATTAAGTAGCGCTGGCCAGACCAGCCATTTTCCACTCAATGTAATAGAAGTGTCGCAATGCCCACGAGCGCGACTGGTGACTGGGACAGAGGTGCTTTAAGGTAATACAAACCATGGAAATATTGTGAACTAAAACCATTGCAGCACTACCCCATAGCACTGCACTCCAGAGTGTTACATTTGCATCCAAGTTGCAAAGAATGAAAGAGAGAAAGAAGAATGAACTACAATGATGATTGCCTCACATCTAATACCTTTAGTATCACTTTTCCTTTGAGATACAGAATTGCGTTACTGAAATTAATTGTAATTATTAGGGGCATATGACTGTTTTAACAAAAAATTAGATTTTTGGCTTTTCCTATGGACTTTAACATTCCACTGTTGAACAAAAATGAAAAAAAAAATTAAAAGAATAAACTTTATGGTTTCAGAGTTTTTAAATAAGAACTCAACATTACACACTGAAAAAAAAAAGTCTCCACTAGAAAAAAGAGAACATGTTTTCCCTTAGCAAAATCAGTTTAGAAGTTCCTATATGACTATAATAGAAGACAGAAAAGCTTCTGTTCATGTAGCTATTATTCTTCCAGTGTAACATCTACACTTTTCTTTGAAAAGAACTCCTCACTGATGAGGAACAGCATCACTCTTCAGCACAGCAGCAGCACTTCTCCCACTGTGACAGATGTTTCCTGCTAGATTTGTTTCCTGCAATGTTTCACTTGAATTTTGAGGGCAAAAGCATTATCATAGAATCTTCCTGGCATTATGACTCTTTGCAAAAAACAAAGTGCATAAAACTCCTACATTTATACTACACAAAACTTGTTCTAAAAATATACTGTTGTTCTCAATAATAATCTACTTCAAAGTACTGAAAAAAGCCACCAGAGAAGAGCATAAGCACTACTGCTCTTCTGTCATCACCTAGGCTCTCTTAAAACTCAAACATGAAGACAGTGGGATGCAAAGGATCAGATGCAAATTTATATGGACTATCAAATACACTAGGCAATGGAAATCTCTCCACAAATAGCTTAAGGATGGAGTCAGACAACATTTTTACAATTAGGAATATATTTGCCAAATGTGCGGTTTCGACCGGCTCACATCTACCCATGAAATCAGCTCGATCTCCAAGTGCTCAGTCAGGAGAATTCTTTGGTGAGCAGCGAAACCAATTTTCCTGAGGATCTGTGTCCTTAGTGGCGCGCAAGCCCCGTCCCTGGCAGCCCCAGCCGCTCCCAGCCCGCTGCTGAGCGCTGTGCCCGGGCGGGCGGGCTGCTCGCCAGCGCGGCCCCTGCCAAGCACAACACCCGGGCTGGGGCCCGGCAGCCAGCCCAGGCCGCCTCTCGGAGGAATCTAATCGAACACAAACTCGCCTTCTGTTCCTCGGCAATTCTGCTTCAAAGCTGGCTACTAAGCTCAGAACACCGGGGGCATAGGCAGGCGGTGTGTGAGAGCAGGCACGCTCCCGGCCAAACCTCAGCCATGCTACCTGCGAGCTGCCACCCTAATCTTCAACCATCGCAGCATCCAGCCAGGATTCTGAGACTGGAATTTAAATCCACATAGTCATTGTTAGTAGGAAGCCTTTTAACAATGATTCAGTTAGGTTTGTGACACAGGCGGATTTAATTTTTTTTCCCAGACATCTAACCGAAAAATCACTTATTTACACACTATAATAGAGGAATGCAATTATCTGTGAGATTTGCCAGTGCACCAAGAATTTTTATTCTAGCTTTTCTCAGAAATAAAGAACTTCACAAAGCCTTTCCCCAAATACAGAAAAAGCACATCCTGGGAGTTAACATCTATCATTACTACAGCAATTACAGCAGTTGGAGAAATGACTGACATATGACATTGATTTAGTTCAAGTTTTTAAAAGGCCATTTTGTAGCTGTTAACTCCATTTAAGCATCTTTAGTGTGAAAGCTAACATTGCCAACATTCTGAGGGTCTGGAGTTGATCATGAGTTGGTCATGAACTATTATATATAGGTTTGGATTTTTAAAGCATCTTTTCAGTTTCATTATCTTCAGCATTTGCATATGCTTGATATTTGCATTGAAAAAGCCTGGCCCAGTGACAAGACTATCACTGATATCTATACTGATACTGTATGAGCTTTAACAGAATATAGCTTTTATGCCTAGACTGAGAGCCCTATAAAACTCACTAAAGAAAGTCTGAGACATAAAATTGTAAATCAAGGACTCAAAATTTAATAAGTAGCTGCATTACTGGTTGGTTCCTTTATGTTGACACATTATAATGTGAGCCTTAGAAGCAGCAGTAAAAAGGATGGGCTCAGTTTCACCATCTACCCCAGTGAAATACTGCTTCCCCAGTGAAAATGCTCCATTAAATAAAATGCATAATTTTAACACAAGAAATCATCATGTATAGTTTGTGTGGGTTCATGCTGAAGAAACATGGAGGGAGGTGGGTGGAAGGAAGGAGTTACACTCAATTTGAGATACTGATTTCCTTAACAAATTTAGTTTTTACTGCCTGATTTCAAAATAATCAATGTTCTACAAAGAGAAGTCTCAGAACAGACCACAGAAGCATTTAGTTTGAATGTCTATGTATTTTAGGGTGTTGGTCACCACTCAAGCTAAACCCTTAACCCAGACAAAAGTAGCTCATTCCCCAGGAGAATGAATGGTGATGCACATGGAGGAGACCATGGTAACCCTGATGCCCAAGGACTCTGCAATAGCAGAGAATCTACAGATCAAGTTTAGGAAGTTGTATACATATTTAAAGCTCCTATCCTATGAAAATCTGTAACAAAGTTTAAACATGCTAGATCAACTATAAACCGTCTGTACCATTTGGAGATGTAATTCTGTCTGAAGCACCTATTCTTGTTTCCAACACGGTCTCTTATTTTTCTACTAAATAAGCTGTATTTCAAATTATACTCTTATCCTATTTTCATTTAGGACAGGTTATACTCATTATTTTCTCAATTTTATGTATTTTTTAAAAATTAAAGACAAGGAATAAATATGGAAATATTAGTGAAATATCACACATGGTTGTCATCACAACCATGTACTACTGCCACAGAAGGGCCTCCTGACATAAAATCACTGCTAGATTTTTCCATGTATTGATCATTTCCCTGATCAGAAAAACAGCTGCAAAAAAGCACAGTAGTTTTAGTGCAACGGTGAAAAGCTGATACTGGGGATAAATACCAAATTAAATTATCATAAGAGAGTCCCTGCTATGATCTGCACTATTTTTCTTAGAGCTGTAAGAGGAATCAAAACAACTGAACGATTATAATGCACAAGCCAAGAATGTGTGCTACACTGGATATAACTTCAGCCATGCAGTTACTGAATTTTCAGTATCTTTAAACAGAAAAGTAGAGGTTGCATTTTTTTAGTAAACTGTGTCAAATTTACACTTCAGCAACAATGAACAAACTAATAAGACAAACGCAAACATCAACTTGCATTATTTTCATACCTACCGAGCCCCTTTATAAAGCCGATCACGCTGGATTTTCTCCAACATGCTACTGTAATATCCATGAGCCTGTGAATACCTGAAATGTTCCGCTCTTTCAGTTAGAAAAGTTAGAATCCTTTTCTAACTAAAATAGAAAAATAAATTAATTGTTTCATAATCCTGTTTCACACTTCCTCACTGCTTGTGAGGAAGGCATTTCCTTCAGTTTCTTGGTATTGTTTCTCAATAGACAAATGCCGAAGACCTGCAATGTCTGAGCTAGAGCAGGCCTGCAGATCAGCTCAGCCTTTCCATAACCAAAGGGGTAATTTTTAGCTTCAGCATATGATGATGACCACTCACAGAGTGGCTGCATGTCTATATTTATCCACAAGTACATACTATGCTGACAGATTAGTGAAACTACTTCAGGCACTCCAAGAACATGAGACAGGATAATGGAGTTCGACAAAAACAAACCACACATATCAAACACATGTATTATCATACAATCCAAGCTGAAAGCAATTAGTATAGAAATGCAAAGCACAGTGACAACACAGGATGGGTTTTGTTTTGTAACTAAAGTCTTTTGGCCAAAAGTACATACAGTCTGAATTCCTTTCGATAAAGCCAACCCAGTATCTCTTCTTTTCCCATGCCAAGAATCAGTGAGAAACCACATATCCTTTAGAATAACTGTACATCTGCTGCAGTAACTCTTGAGAAAATTTGCTTGATTTTAAAACAGCAATTATAATATTAAAAAGAAAACAAATTATTAAATAAAGCATGAAGAATTTAATTTACAAGGATATGGTCAATGTGCCACAAAAGGCTTCTTTTTCAGCTTTTGAAGGAGAACATTCCAAATTAATTCAATCTTGATAGACAGAGAATAAAAAAAAGGAAACTTTTGCTGAAAGCAATAAACTAAAGGTCTAGCAGATCCATTTTTAAAGTGGTGAAATAAATGGTAAGATTCCCAAGGAAAATGTTATTCCAGCGTATTATTAAGATGCACTAATAGCATTAATAGCATGATTTTAATGTAAGCATTATTTTCAGAATTAATTTGCATGTGTTCAGTTCTGGGCCCCTCAGTTGAAGTTGAAGGACGTTGAGATTCTTGAAGATGTCCAGAGAAGGACAACAAGGCTGGTGAGGGGCTTGGAACACAAGCCCTGTGAGGAATGACTGAGGGAGCTGGGGGTGTTTAGCCTGGAGAAAAGGAGACTCAGGGGTGACCTTATCACTCTACAGCTGGAAGGTGGCTGTAGTCAGCTGGGGGTTGTGTCTATTCTCCCAGACAACGACTGACAGAATGAGAGGACACAGTCTGAAGCTGTGCCAAGGGGAATATAGGTTGGATGTTAAAAAGAAATTCTTCACCGAAACAGAGACTGGGCAACTGAGTGACAGTGGAATTGTTGGCCCAGGGAGGTGGTGGAGTCACCGTCCCCAGATGTGTTTAAAAAAGGACTGGATGTGGCATTTAGTGCCATGGTTTAGTTGATGAGGAGGTGTTAGGTCATAGGTTGGATGTGATGATCTTAAAGGTCTTTTCCAACCTAGTTCATTCCGTGATTCTGTGAAATCTCAGTAAACATGTATTCTAAAACTCCAGACTCTAAAGAGTCTGTCTAAAACTGTTCAGGCAACTATTGGAGAAGACAGTCAGTCATTTTGTGCAGCTGTCTTGACACAAGAACATGACATAAAACGATCCCAACTCATCCTGACTTTCAAAAGCCTATTTAATCCAAATACTTCAGGAAGAGCTTCTTTGGTTGACCAATTAGATAGAAGCCTGCAATGCAACAAAAAATAAAACCTAAACAATTACATGCACAACAAAAGTCTGAAAATCCTTCTGCCAGAGGAAATACTATCTAGTCCAGAAGATAAAATAGAGAAGAGACAGTAGGGTCAGTGGGGAAAAGCACAACAGAAGTTCAACATTCTGGAGCAAAACAGTTCATTTGGAAAACAAGTCTAAAGGGAACAGATTTGGGAGAATATCCAATAAAGTGCTGAGATGACCTAAGCTCTCCAAAATGGTTATCTTCAAATACTTGATTATTCTGAAAATATAAGGGAAAAAAGGCTAGTTTATACATTTCAGATTCCTGAATTTCTTTAAAGATACATGCCTCAGGAGATTCACTTGTGTAAACTGGCATGGGGAAGAGAAAGGAAGAAGATATCTTCCCTGATAAAGGCACTCCAGGACTTGGTTACCAATTTACCCAAGATAAGACCAATATTTTAAATTATTTCTGTCTGAGTACTTAGTGAGAAAATGTTGTTGCCAGGTTTAGATATACTTATTCCACTCTTTTCACAGTACTTGTGGAGCTCCAAAAGACAGTTCCAAATCCTGTAGACTTGGTTAGGCAATTCTTGTCCAAACTTCCTATTCCTTTTACCGTAAAAGGAGGATACAAATTAATTAGTACATTCACTAAGAAGTGGCAGAAATGCCAATAAAGTATAAGCTTTGGCCACCACAACTACTCTACCCAAGGAAAAGGAGGCTTGAACATTGTGCGTCTCTGCGTGTGTGTGTGTGTGTGTGTGTGTGTGCGCGCACGTGCGCACATACTTTCCATTCTTGAATTTATTTTTAGCATCTTATAAAAAAACAAGCCTAAAAGAGACCAGGTATTCTCAGTGAGACTGATGATTTTGTGACATAAGGCTAATTTCTTGATACAAACTCATTCAGCCCTCCCCTTAATGCAAGGGTGGACAATGATTTGCAGAACAGAGCCTAAGAACATGTCCCAGATATGGTATTTTTTTAACAATCAGATCCAATCCTCTGCAGGATAGAAACAAAATGCAACCTGGAAATAAATATATGGTCACTCAGTATGCCTTATGGATGCTAAAACAGCACTTGTGGGGAATGCTTTTCTCTGTACATCTACAAAGAGTTCATATGTTCATTCCACTCAGAGATGCCTATGAAGCCGTCATTTTCTGTCATGGACCCCATCAGGAAAGAATCAGTTTAATACAAATACCTTTGCCCCAACTTAGGGAAACATTAGAACAGTCCTTACATGTCTGTAACATATAGACAAGTCTTATTTGAGATTGATGTGGTGAAATGCCTGTTAACTTTGAAGCTGAAGGTTCTTGTTTAACCTAGAAACCTGGAAATAATAAAACTGTTGGTTTGGCTTTATTAGCCAAACTAGCAATATTCTGGCCCTCACATCCCAGCTGATGGCAGAAAAATATTAAGCTTTGTAATCCCCAGAGGAACACTGCAATTATCTTCAAGAGAGGGTAATTGATGTGAGAGCCTGTAGAGGAAAGCAGTGAGTGGAACACATTTTCTTCCCTTCCCTATGCAGAGGATTCAAGAATGATGACTGCCAAAACAAATAAACAAACAGGAAATCCTGTCATATGTGTCCATCGACTTTTTAAAGGCCTTTTCACTGACTTGGCTAAGCATCCTGTAAGACAGAGACTTTCCCTCTCTCTTCCTCCTAATTGGCAGGTCAGGGGTTGAGCAGCATAACAGTGTTCCCTAGGTTCTTATCTCAGATCCTTGCAAGACATGTGAGTGAGGCAGGAAAGCAATTCTCTTTCCCTCTCATTCTCTTTGGTCACTTACCTATTTTTCTGCTCCTTTTTCTCTAAATCATTATTTTCTTGTTTACATATACCACTGTGCCAAAGATATGTGGAAATACATGCATGTAACATAAAGATTTTTAACTGCACCAATTCTAGAAGTTGCTTGGTTTATTATGAGATTAAAGACTGAAAGTGATAAATGACATGGAAAATCTTGTGGAAGATCTACAATTTTCACATTTGAGTGTTTTATTTAGGGGTGACTTCTCACTAATGGAAATATCTTTGTTTCTTCTGATGCGATCCAAATCAAACCAAAATACTTCTCAGTTTCTGTGTTTTATATGGTAATGACATGCCGCCTCTTTGAAGGCTGACTTGAGATTAACAATATACGTCCAAAAGATTTCAAAATCTTAGTATCTTTTCTACATAAATTCACAAGGGTTTTTTTACCTTTTCCAGTTATTCCAAAAGAAAAAACTCCACAAAAGGGTGAAAAGATATTTTCAGAGGAGAAATTGTTGGGTTTTTGTCAAAAAAAAATTAAAGAAGAGACAAAGTTTATTTCTGAAACTACACCAGGATTTCTTCGGGTTCAAAGAGCACTTGAAAATAATTTGATTTTGAATAAAGACATTTGTACTCTTCTTTTACACTTTTTTTAGGTACTAAGGCAAAAAAACTAAGCTCTACTTTGGTTTTGTTGGATCAGAAAATAGCTTCCTGTAAGATTTTTAGACAGACATTTTTTTGCATTTACTTTCCTTTTCAGAGACAGGGAGATGAACATATTCCTGTAATTTTGTGGTTGATGGGTGTTAGCAGAAGAATTATTTTTAGGGAATTTGGAAAAGGGCCGAGGAAGTACAAGGCTAAAAGAGTCCAAAAGAGAAGGAATTATTACTTCCAGAAGAGGGACTGACTAGCAAGCAGGGAGGATGTGATCTATATCTTCCTTCCCTAATGTGCTGATTTTGGTCGGGGTAGAGTTAATTTTCTCCACAGTAGTTGGTGTGGGGCTGTGTTATGGATTCGTGCTGGAAACAGCATTGATAACCCAGGGATTTTTTAGTTACTGCTGAGCAGGGCTTACACAGGGCCAAAGGGCTTCACTGCTTCCCATCTCACCAGCAAAGGGGCTGGGGGTGCACACGGAGTTGGGAGGGGACACAGTGGGGACAGCTGACCCCAGCTGACCAACGGGGTATCCCAGAGCACGTGCTGAGCTTCAAAGCTCAGCATGTGAAGCTGGAGGAAGAAGGAGGAAGAGGGGCCATTCAGTTACAGTGTCTTGTGGTGACATGCTCAGCATGTGAAACTGGAGGAAGAAGGAGGAAAGAGGGGCCATTCAGTTACAGTGTCTGTGTTCCCAAGCTACTGTAAGTTGTAATGGAGAGCCAGCTTTCCTGGGGATGGCTGAACACCTACCCGCACACAGGAGTGAGCAAGTGGCCTCGTGGTGCTCCGTTGCAAGCTGGGTTTAAACCATGACATCTATACATTTTCTCTTTGGGACAATATACTTCTTTTCTACTTAAATTTTCTGCAATACAACTGTATGTCTGGATAAGATGGAATTTAGAACACATATTTAAGCAGTTTATTTTTTACCAGAAAGAGACATTAAATGCTTGCATCACAATCCTATTCCAATTTCAACAGCCACCTCAGATGTCAGAACTGGAACCATCCCTGAATTTTTGTTGTCTGTTCACACTTGCTCTTCCAAACTACTGACATGTTGGATCATGCTGTTAAAAACTCCTTTCACTGGAATGGAAACAGCATATCACTTATGGATGATGTGTCTTCTGTGCAATGTACACATGTGTATGAAAACCTAAGTGTGTTGTGATGCACTGGCACAAACAAGCAGTACTTTATTACCAACACATAAAAAGAAACATCTTCTTGTTCTCCTGATGTAACACTGTTCAACCAGCTAAGAGTTAGTTTCGTACAGCTTTTTTCATTTCATGCCATATTATAGATGTCATGTCTAGCGATGTTTCAAAGTGTGGTACTACAAAGGAAAATCTTTAAAACTGTACTTGCTTTCTTGCATCTTCTGGTGCACTTGATCTACCACATGGGTGTCTTTTAGGGAAAGTTATAAATTTAGCCATCTACCAACCAAATATCAAACTTAACCTAGCCATCCAGGCTCTGGGTAAATAGAGACCAACATTTCTAGGTGACCCATCAAATCCTTCTCAGATTCTCATCTTAATACAGAATAAATCACTTTCTAGAGGTGCCTATCACTCATTTAGTGGTTACTGAAAGAGAACTGACAACAAAGATACCCAAAGTTATTAGTGACAACTCTCACTCTTAAACCCGGAGACTCTTCAAGAGCACCTTGTATGGATTAAACTGCACTGTGGTGCATTTTAGCTGCTGCTGGCTCAAATTCTCACCCTTGCTCATGTGGGTGGAAAATGGCACAACACCAGCAGTAAACCAAGCCACAAGTTGGATCTGTGGACTGGCAAATGAAACTATCACAAACCAAGAAGACTTTCACAAAATTTTGTGAAGCTTTCTGTGATGACACCACAGGAGGGATTTCTCTGAATAAAGACTAACAGGAGAGAGACATCAATTCATGTTTCCCTCTACAGGGAACACACGAAGTAACATCTATAGAAAGAAAAATAGAAGAAAAAAAAAATTGCAGCCAAAATCTGGATTAACATTTATTATCAATCCCCTACTCTATGTCTGATTGAATCACTAATGTCATTACTTAATACTGACAGCAGCAGCACACTCATAACATTGTCTATCTTCCATACTCAATGCTATCTGGCCTCTCTTTTATTAGCCACAGACCATTATGATGCTATTGTACCTAATAACCCTTTATTACATTACATTAACAGTTCTTTGAAAGTGGGTTCATTTGCTTCTCAGATACAAACCTAAATGCAAATGTTTGCTGCTTTGGTAGACTGCAGCTCTGGGATATAAATACTTTTTGTGACAACTGAAATACAAGATAATGTATTTTACCATTCACATGAGCTCAGTGAAGGTTTCTGAAAATTTGGCTGAAGTGCAGCTGCCCACTGAGAAACTTTCACTTGAACAGATAAGTGGAGTGCATGGAATTTAGCTGCTGTCCAAGGGACCTTCTGCATGACCAGTCAGTTGCAAATACCTAATACAACATGGACAGGACATTGCTCTCAAGCTGGTCAGTGGGCCATGACAGAAAACTTCTTCCATGCATTGAAATGTCTAAGTGTTTTGGAATGCCAGAAATACACTATTAAATTTGGAGAGGAACAGGCACCTAGAGAGATTAACTCAGTGTAATTTAATTATGAAAATAAAGAAAGAATCCTAGGGTCATATTGGATTTTTTCAAATAAACAGCTGAAATCCTGCAACAACAGAGCAATTCATTAAAAAAACCAAAGAGCCTAATCAAATCTGAAAATAATAAAAATGTGGTTTTTATAGTATATTCAAAGAGAAATTCAGTATTCCTGAGGGCTGGGACAAAACTAATGTTGTATTAGATTTTCTCAAGTGTCAGCAAGGGCAATCCAGGCAACCACAGCAGAGCTGGCCTGATACTGATCCTGGAGTGGCTGCATTTGATTAATAAACAAGCAAAGTATGATAATACAATGCCATAATCATAGGTTCATGGAAAGTAAATTTTATTAAATCAACCACATCTTTTTATAAGATTATAAATTTGGTTAACAAGGCTGAAAGTGTAGTCTTACATTTTTGCTTGGCAATTGGATTGCTATTTTACCAAACTGTAAAATCAACACTCTCAACTAATATAGATTAAAAGACAGGTAACATCTATGAATTAAGGAAGAATCATACTGTAATGAATATACCTCTAGTGGAGGTACAGAGACCAGTTCTTGGTTCTGTACTATTTATCATTACTGGTAATGACATGAAACAAGACTTTTCTACAAAATTTACAGGCAAAACACCAATTAAGGATGACAGAAAAAATAGCAAAAAAGGCCCTTCTACTCTGTTTGAATAGCATTTGAAGCTTTAATACAAGCAAATAATACATGAGATATTAATTCTAACCTATGGAGGACTGGATAGCCAGAAACCAGGCCACACAGACAGAAGGCAGCCTTCTCTTCCTGGGAAACACTGATGATGAAAAAAGGCCTGAGACCAGGATGACTAATGTGTTGGAAACAGGCTGCTATTCTTGTGACCTGAAGAGCTGTGGAGAGCCTTTTCAAGCAGTACGAAAAAAAGCTAAAGCAGGAAAGTCCTACTGCTTCATTGTCAGTGGCTCTGCAGCCACTGCTGGATGCTCAGTCCTGTTCTGGTGTCTGCAGCTTGAGAAAAGACACTGGTGAACTGGGGAACATTCTGGAAAGGCAAAAGTAACTCACGACTGCAAAAGCTGCCTTGAAGTTTAGTTTAGTTTGACCACGAGAAAGTTATACCATCATATCTAATGGCAGAAATTTGCACGTATTGTTCCTACAATGATACCTACTTGCAAAAGGTATTCCATGGGACCTCTTATCCCCAAAGGCCTTTTTTAGACAGCACAGGCACGCAGGCGCATCCAAAGTGCGATTCATTACAATAAACATGTCCAAAGCTGCTCATCTTAACTGTACCCCTGTACCTCTTCACTGGCTATCAGGAAAACCAGGCTTGATTGTGCAAGATGTAAAATATAAACACTAAGGATGCCTGAAAGTTAGGTGAGATGATTTCCATGCCCATTAAGCATGAATATCAGGAATAGAAATTTGCTAAGAGACAGATTTTTGTTCA
The DNA here is from genome assembly GCF_014805655.1 of Passer montanus. Classification (NCBI taxonomy): domain Eukaryota; kingdom Metazoa; phylum Chordata; class Aves; order Passeriformes; family Passeridae; genus Passer; species Passer montanus. The sequence continues at coordinate 1,160,019 of NW_024368818.1, forward strand.
GAAACACCCAATGTCTGGAATTTTAGAGTAGACAAATGCATTCAAGAAGTTTAACACAAAGGAAGGAAAATTAACTGTCAGAATGCTATTAAGTCTGGTGCTGATTTTGTTCCATTACTGGGAATTTTAAATTAAGATTTTTTTTTTTAAGATGTGCTTTGTCTCTAACAGAAATTAATTCAGAGAAGCCATAAAGCCTGTTTTATGTGCAGCACAGATTGGATGACACAATGTTTTTTCTGGTTGTATAATTTATGACTTGTTGAATATATTAGTAGAAAACATAATTCTGAGAACAATCTCTCATTGGTAAAGCTAGGATACAGATGTTGTAAGAAGGATTATTCTTTCTCTAATTATGATAATATCAAGAAGCAGAAGTCTGAATTCCTATCAGTACTTGATTTATCTTTGTACATCCAGGTACAAATAGAAATCGTGTAATCAGAGTATCAAAGTTGTGGGTCCTAAAGGGGCTGACAAGCTCAGAAGAAAAACACATATTTCTAGCACTAAGCAAATATGCCAGAACTGCTCTGTTAGAAACCTCCAATTCTCACTGCAGAAAGACATTAAAACCAGAAGAATACTGACCTAAAGACGCACAAATGGTTTTGCTAATAGGTATCTAATCAGAGCTCAAAGTGAAGAGTGTAGGCAATTTTGCCAACACTCTTCCATGACCTGTGATCTTACCATAAATTCCATTAGTTACAAGCATCAGATGTTGTTATGGGACATCAAAAACAATGACAAGCTATATTAGCATAATGGGTTATTATTCCCAGATCCATGTGATCAGTACTCCATGGCAACCCAATGATAATGAATGCCATTGTCAGGAAGGAAGCATGTACAAAACCATACAAAGCATGAACCTCAGGCACCTGAAATGGTACAGAAGACTGGTAACATATTAAGAATTTAAACACCAGCACTGACACTTCTTTCTGTATATACAAAGGAATTTTCCCCATGTTGTCAGCCAATCATTGCCTTTGTGGGGACGTGGCATTTCCAGGACACTTTGCTCAGGGCTTACCAGTTGGGAAGTTGAATGCTTAAAATCAGCCTGTAGAACAGAAACCATAAAAAATTACCCAAAGGATAAATCACTTGAATAAATCTGGGTAAAATTTGCTGGTAAATGTACTGGCTAAAGCAGCATCTCAGAACAGGATCCAAAACAGTCAACACTGCCTTACATATATCCCCACAGCAACCTCACATTGTTGGGCTACTTCAAATGCTCAAAGCAGAACAGAGAAGCAGCTTCTCTCCTTTTCAGTTTGGTTGTAATTACTTTTTATGTAACAGCTTAATGGCCAAAAACTTCACCCAGAATGTGATTGTTTGGGGTTAAATACTTAACTGACCTTCAAGGTTTTAAAATACCATCTCAAACTTTTAAAAAAACTTCACCTGGAATAACTTATACAGTAATTTTAAAATTAAGTTTGTGGTGGTTTTGTTTTGTTTTATTGAAATCAATCTAGTTCCAATTCCACTGATGTAAAAAATTCAATACTCTCTAGTTTGCATGAAAACCCTTAGGATAATATTCAGCTTTCTGAAAATGCTATTCAGTATATCTTACTTAAATTATGAATGCAGATACTTATTAGATTTTCAGGGCACCATGCCAGTTCTTCTACAGTTTACAGAAAATCATAGCTATCATTTGAATCCAAAATGCATATGATTGCATAATTCAAAAGAGAAAAAAGAAATTGAAAAAGATTGTCATTGAGCACACTGATCAATTGTGTTTAGTGACATTTAATGTTCACTGGTCACTTGTGTTTAGGAAGTTTAATGACTGAAGATCATTTTCTGTATTAATTAGAAAGACACAATTTGTTATTTATATTTACACACACACACACACACATAACAGTAATGTAGAGATTTGAACCTTCTAGCCACAGGTTTCGAACTCTGCTCGTTATAAAGCAGGTAAACATATCCAACCCAATAAATGTAAACAACAGCAACTTGAAATGTCTTTTCTGGATTCAATATTTTAAAAAATAATATTTTTTTTAAACAAAAAGTCATGCCCCAAGGTTACTGTCATAATATAAATGGAATTTTTAAAATGCATGACATCTCAGTCAGGCTTTAGGGAAGTTTACCAATTAGGTTGAAATTCATTAAGTAAATTTCCTAGCTATGCAAGAGGTTCTGAAAATTATACACCTCTTTGTACTTAATTGAGAAAAATGCTTGATTAAAGTCAGTGGTAGCAAGTTTGAAAAAACTTGCTCATTACCTTGCAGGGATAGACTCCTTTATGCAACTAGGAAATTACTGCCGAAATTAGTAACAGACTTTATGGTGATCTAGAAACAATGGTATTAATATTAGGCAGATAGTCCTTCTAGTATCTATTAATATCAGAGCACATGATAAATTTAAATAAATATCTAACTTGCCATCAGTGTGATGCTTCCATTTTACTCCTCAAAGGACTACTGTTTGTCCTCAAATAAACCAAAAACGCTTACTTGTAAATGCCATTCTCAGAGCTCCACTGTAGCAGTAAGTCACCTGGAATTCCCACTTTGGGCAAAACAGAGCTGGGAATTGGCCCAGGAGCAGCTATGCATACACACAGACCTTCTGTCACTGCAGCTGCAGTGAGAAATCTGTTTCTCCCCCTCCATTGAAGAGCTGGCCATTACACTGCAGTTTAAGGATGTAGCCAGTCTTGTTTTTTGATGTTTTAAAAACAAAGTTTATCTTAAAAGACATTTGCAGATTCACATGGTAAAGAAGTTTCCAGATTTTTACTCTAAATAATCCCTTATTTCACTTGATTTTTTTTTCTCTTTCTCATTACCAATACTTATATACTTCAATGTGTATACATATACTTAAATGTCACAACATGCTATTTATCTTCTTTCAAATCCCTGATGAGATAAAGCGAAGCCGAGAGTCCATCCCTGCAGTACACAACTGCTTAGCTCAATCTAATGTGATAACAAACCATCCACAAGGACAATTTTAATATTTACAGTGCCTCATGCCAGCTTTTAACACATTGCTTATGAAACTATTATGCTTGAATGTATGCTGAGTGACACTCAAATACTCCCTAATGCCCAGACACATGGTTTGTTTCTTCATTCAGCTGAGAACTGTCAAAAGTGCCCAGATCTGTCTGACACCCTCCCCTGGGAGATGCTACTACAGACTAGTTTTTATTATTAGGTTAGACATTACCCCCTGTATTGGAGAAGACCATTAGGAAGTTACCTGCTACTGCATTACAAGTACTAATAAATAGAATAATAAGCTGAGAGGACATTTCTTTGTACATCTGTGTGCTTTCCACTATGCTGCGTTACCTCATTGGACCCAAGCTTTCAGAAGTGAGGTAATATAGAGGATGTATGATTAATCTGATGCCAAATGAACCAACTGTTGACCCAGTTACCTTAACAGCATGCACAAAGCACTTGCTGTTCTCCTCACCTGATAACATTTAACACTTTATGTCCACCCAAGCACTGAGGCAAAGGATGGCATACTCTGAGCTGGAAGGATGTGCTATAAAGCAAGGATGTAGGATGGAAATCGGGCCTCCTGCACTGCATTCTGCTCTTGGGAGGGGATTTCTCTGTCTCTCACCTCCCCCATCTCCCCGGCTGCTCTCTTCTTACTCCATCTCTACAATCTGGCATCTCCTTGTGGTTGTGTATTCCCCACTTCAGGCTCCCTATTCCAGTTCTGGACTCCCATGCACTGTTCCCATCCAAACATTGCTCATCTCACCTTCCAGCCTTCTTAACCCCATCCTGTTCCTCCTCCCATCCCTAACCCTTCACCCACCCCTCTCCAGCATCCCCTTGGTTCCATCTCATACCAGGCACTCACAATTTCCACTCCCACCATATAGGAAGTATCAGTTCCTCTACTTCTGATTCCTTCCCCATGATTCCCCTGCCTCTTCTCCTTTCATTTCCAGAGGCTCTTTGCTGGGCTTTTATTGCAGATTCACCCCCCTGTGCCCTCACTTTCTTTGTGCAGTCACTGTACTGAAGCAGTTGGCTGTAAGGTCTCTGTCCCCCACACATTCTCAACAAGATAATTTTTAACATGTATAAACAACATGGTTTATTTTGCATTTTCTCATTATTAGAGAAGGTAGAAGCATTTCAGCAGAAAATTCTAAAAGTCGCCTTCAGGGACATTACGTTTAGAAGTGCTTTAACCCAAACTGCAGAGCTAAGGAAAAGAGGGGACTTACATTAAAAAAGTAGGCAAAACAATACACACACAATCATTAATTTTGTTTAATTTTTAAAAATATGTTAACAACTTTAAAAAGTTCATTAAAACAATAACTAAAATTATTTCTGTCATTTCAGTTGCTATGGAAGTCTGCAGGTCCCTATAACACTCACTTCTACCTGTCCTGTCCCTTACTGCTTGAATACGTGGCAGACAAATGAGTAAAAACAATCAACATTTTTAACTTCACATTCCCTTTGATAGTATTTTCATCTTCCATTACATATTTATTAAAGACTCACCAAGGACACACAGAGACTTTGCTGAATTTACTACAAACCCTGATGATTTCAGTATTTCAAAAAGTGATATATCTCAACTTCTGATTCCCAGAGAATCAGAAATTCTCTTGATCAAACAGTCATCCCAGTAAAGAATACATTCACTGTTCTGTCCTATTTTCCTGCCTATGAACAACAGAGCAAAAACCAAAATAACCACCTAGCTTTGGTTCAGATGGCACACAGATAAAGGGTGGGGTGAGGTTATTTGTTTCAAACGTCTGCCTTCATAGGAAAAGAAATACAGCTAAGTAATTTTCTCCTCATTTAAGACATCAGTAGCAACAAATATGCATGCTGTGGAATTTTAAAACAACCCAATGACATTTCCATATGAAAATTACTACTTACTGTCAATTAAAAATCTCATTACATATATTAACTGGCTGAGTCACGATTTATGTATCACTTGGCTACCACGAATGTGAAGGAAAGTAAGTTCTTCCAGTACAAAAACAGAAGACAGGGCTTCATTTCCAGATCTAACACAGCATACATGTTTCTCAGTTAATTTCTCTGTGTTGATTTGCCCAGGAATGGGAATAAAGCAATCCTTCATATTCAGGTAATAATGCTGGAAGAATTTAAGTCTGTAAAGCTTCCAGATGGGAAGCACTGTATGAATGTTATTATAATAGAGACCATTGCAACCAAGTTATTTGCAGTGGTTTCCCTGCACTTTCCCTGAATTAATGAATGTCAATTTGCATCTGGTGAATGTAGTTTAGAATAGGCAGCACAATGAGTTTTGTGTGCAGTCCTCTCAGAGGTGTGACTGAAGCTGGTTTCACAGCTGGGGTATTTATGAAGGCTGTCAGAACAAGGATTTCCTCACATCTAAGAAGGCAGGAAGCTCATGCAGCCATTTTTCAATATTTGAGATTCCCTCTTCACTGTCAAACAGCCTCAATTTGCAAATTCACAGAAACGTAAGTATCTTTAAGAATTCTACCCTGCTCTGAATTGTTCTGAATTTGTTTAACATGTCCAAAAAAAGGCAGACAGGCAGGCAGGCAAAGTTTTGCTTCCAGAGGAGAGCTATCTAAAACAATTCCAATTACAAGGGAATGACTACTTTCAGCACTTGGTATCTCAGTAATGTGCAAAGAATAAACCTCATTACGAAAACATACAACAATGCATTGCTGTGAGTATATGCAGAAATTCACTCTGCAAACTTCTAGAAGTTTGCAGAGTGAATTTACTCTATCGAGGTAACCTTCTGACTAAAAAACCAAATTACTCCACACATTTAAAGGCATTCATAAATAATAATCAGAAATGCAATAAGAAAGATAATTCTGTATGTTGTATTCAACAAAACTTGTTCAAGGAAAACAGTATCAAAACAAACCAATTTTGAAATGGACATCCTTTGAAGTTTAATTTACTCCACATACAAGCTGAGACTCTTCAAAGTTAGAGAGAGAGAGAGAGAGGAGATAGCCTGAGATTAGGAAAAAATGTTAGCATAATGACCACCCAATTATGGGATAATTCTTTCAAACCAGTATCTTTGTCAGACTTCTGTGCTGAACCACGTACTAGTTAAGAATTCAAGGGAATATAAATTTGTCTCCCAAAGTCAAGCTTTTCAAAATAAAACTAAAACCATCTGCAACTTCATCATTATAAATAAAATCAAGATCTGATGCATTCTGTTGATCATCTCTTGTCTTATACCAATCTATCTAACTTCTTCACATTTTGGTCATACACAAACTGTGATTTCTCACCCCCTCACTGACCAGTGAAAAACCACAGTAGTCTCTCAACTTGTATGCATTAGCACTACATGTGATGACTGCAAATTTCTGAAAGAATAGACAGTACCCAGGATAAAGATTGTATAGCATGTCTCCCAAAAGGGCCTCCTTTTTTTTTTTTAATGTGTGAAACGTCTCTCTAAGGCTCCAATCACCTAATTAAGCTTTTTATCAGCAATGTATTCCCCTAGAGAAACACGATACTGTCACTATAGTGATCCCACAGTATTTACAAAACAGCACTTGGATTTCTCTTCAAACCAGTGTCCTGAAAAGAGCCCCAACATCTCTCTTCTGTGACATGACAAAGATGAATCTCTCAGGCACTTCTAATACCAGTTGTATCAGTGATCTTATATTATGCACAAACATCAATATTTTGGGGAGTGTCTCTACATTTGTGATCTCTCTTTCACACAGATAAGGAAGCAAGTGGATTCAGTCACTAAGTGAAACTACTGCTACTTGGCTGAGAGCAAACTAGGAAGCCAGTGTTTCTCAGATGTGTTTCATTCAGTGGCTTGTTTTAGCAAGCTCTGCTGTCTGCTGTGAAAAGAAAAACTCTGCCATCCCTCGGTTTTGAATGTGACTATAATTGGCAATCTATAGAAGATCACAAATATGTAAGGAATTGCCAGGCTTCTCAGTAGTTTCTGCAAAGAAGAGTGTCTGGGCTTCTGAACTTGAACAAGTTCTATGTTTCCCGCTCTGAGATGTGCCATATCAGGGGGAACTCCAGAACCTGGCAGACAGAGACCAGAGTGACCGTCTTGCTGAATAAAGAAGCAGAAGTGTCACTCAGTGCTTCAGTCCACTACCACTAAATTCCCTGCCTCATCCAGTGATGGGTCCACATTGCCCTCGTTCAGCCTTTTACCACTAAGGAAGCAAGAGTAACTCTCCTTATTGACTTTGATATTCCTCGCAAAGCCCACTTCCAGTTGTGTTTTGAATTTCCAAGCACTGTCTCTGCATGCCCAGGCAATGTCTGTAATTCCTTCTTTGTAGCCAAATCACACTTCTGCCTCAGATATATCACCTTTTTCACACTGGAGCTCAGCCAAGAGGCCCCTGATAAGTCAAGCCAGGTGCCTCATACTCTTGCTTGTTTCCTTAAGCATTAATCCATTCTTGTTCTTGGAAGATGCTGTCCTCAAAGACCTGTCTGCTTTCCTAAGCTTCTTTGCCTTTTAGAGCTGTCCTACAGGAGATCCCCAGTATAGTTTCTGAAATCTCAAAAACTGAAATCTACACTCCTTAAGTCCAGGGTCTGTACACAGCCACCCTTTCACCACTCTTCTCAGGATTTGGAGCTCCAGTCAGGTCTTCCATGTTATTGGGTAACAGACACAGTTGCACTTCACCCATTTGGCCTATTGTAATTCAACAAGTTACTTCCAACACTCTCAAGTAATCTTGACTGCTTGCAACCTACTATTTCGCACTTGCAGCAGACATCAGGAAGTTCAAGTCTCTCATGTGAACCAACATCAACAATTCATTAATTTCCTCAAGTTGTTCAAAGTTGTTTCTACACTTCCTCAACCTGATCAATGCCCTGTAACATATTCCCACCATCACCCTGTCATACTTCAAGTTATCTATGACAATCCTGACCCAGAAACTCTCCAGCACACATCCATCCCATAGAAGAGCTCCAAATCCATAAGGAGTTCCTTCACAAAGACAGGAACTTCCACTCCTTATTTCCGTGCAGGTCCTCCCTCAAGAGCTTGTATGCATCCATCCACCACAGCATTCCAACAGTGTGAGCTGCTAACACCCAGCTTGCTGCTGCTGTGACATTGTAACTTGTGACTGCATGTAGCACTTCACTTCTTCCTTAGTGTTTTCCAGAATGCATGCATTTGTATACATACATTTAAGGTATGCAGACAATATATAAAAGGCTGTCTCTCCATCCTGTTCTGGAGTTTAATACTTAATACAGATTCTCTTATTCCCTTTGCCCTACATCCTTGGCTTTCCACCCCTGTTCACTGCCACCTTACTGAACTATGGGTCATAATCCCCCCTCCACTGACACCCCTAGTTTCCAGCTGTCAGCAGGATGATAAACCAGTTAGCAGATGTTTTGTCCTGCTTTGTCATACCATTGAACACCTTTCTATTTGCATTCTTAAAAATATAAACCATTCAATAACTTAAAATATCTTGCTAATAGAGCTACTTCCAAGTCTGAACATTATGTTTAGTATTCCTTTTAGCTAGTGCAATAGACAAAGGATTCAGAAGAAAGAATATCTGAGGAGAAGCGATTTTCTTTCCATGGCCAATTGATTCTAATCTAGTTTAGGTAACTGCAGTGACTGAAAAATTACCGATTTACAAATAACTCACTTACTTATCTCTGTGAAATTATTCTGCACTCCAAATTTATCATGGAAACAATGGCAGCAACTTCACTGCTGGTGCTCTGAAAAGAGAGGGATGCTAAAGCTAGACTTGTCTCCTTCCTGGAGAAGAAACTATTATTTATAAGCAGGCATAGATAAGGAGTCACCATCAAAGTAAATATGATTTACCATACAGTTCCACCAGACTAATAGCAGGAATCAGCCAAAACTCCCTCCCATTCCTAGTAGTGTACCCTCATCTCCTTTCTAATGCTGACATAAGCATCTACACCATTTTAGAAAGTTTTGCTTTCAGGATATTAACTCTGTGGGTAATTAGTGTGGCAGAGAAGGGATAGGAGCGTGGTGACAGGAGGAAGACACTGGGATGAGACTGTCCCTCCCAGTCACAGCTACTGCAATGCCATATGTGCCATTCATGGTTGCAACACCCACAGGAATTCAGTCTCTAGGGCTACCAACTCATTGCGAGTGTCTGTAGTTTCTGACCGTTTAGAAACGTAGGAATGAAAACAGAAAATAAAGTTGGACAAGCACGTGCCACTGTAATTCTGTAGGGCCTGCTTCCTACTGCCCCCAAGTCAACACACAGAAGAGTTAAACTATTAATACAATGAGTATATCAAATGTGGAGAAAATAGAAAAGGATTAAGTAGTTAAGTAGTAGTTAAGTAGTAATTTAATATAACATATTAATATAATAACTTATATTCTCCAATGTTAAATTTTAAACACTACTGTATATTTTATACTCCTAAGGTATCCTGTTTATCACTTTCCTTAGACCTATATACAGTCCCTTTTTCATAATTACAGTTTTAATATTTATATAGATATATAAAAATAAAAGATATCACAGCTTATTCAACAGTATGCTACATGAATAGAGGAAACATAAGAATTGTTAGTTCTTTCCCTGATCCTTTTGAATAATAATTAGCAATATTAGAAAAAAACCCAAGCTGCTGGTATTTTGATAACATCAAGGATATCACAAATTAATCACTCACAATGAATACATATAGTATAATAGAACAGTTTTGTTTTCACCACAAGTAAAATAATTAGAACTTTAATAGAATATCTACCAGTAACTAACAAAGCCTAATTTCCAGATCATCTTATATTTTGGTGTTTTGAAGTTTTACCACAAAAACTTATGTACTATATTGCAGTCAAAGCATTTGTAGATTTTTATTGCAGTAATTCAAACTTTTTAATGACAAGGAAACTCATTCTGCTAATCAACTGAATCTTGCAGTAAAGCGTTTATGATTTTCTCATAGTTTTTTTTTCCCTCCAAGTATGGTAGAAACGCTAGTGGAATGTCCTCAACAGAGTAGCAAACATCAAAATAAGTTAAGTAGTAATTTAATATAACATATAAATATAATAACTTATATTCTCCAATGTTAAATTTTAAACACTACTGTATATTTTATACTCCTAAGGTATCCTGTTTATCACTTTCCTTAGACCTATATATATTCCCTTTTTCATAATTACAGTTTTTATATTTATATAGATATATAAAAATAAAAGATATCACAGCTTATTCAACAGTATGCTACATGAATAGAGGAAACATAAGAATTGTTAGTTCTTTCCCTGATCCTTTTGAATAATAATTAGCAATATTAGAAAAAAACCCAAGCTGCTGGTATTTTGATAACATCAAGGATATCACAAATTAATCACTCACAATGAATACATATAGTATAATAGAACAGTTTTGTTTTCACCACAAGTAAAATAATTAGAACTTTAATAGAATATCTACCAGTAACTAACAAAGCCTAGTTTCCAGATCATCTTATATTTTGGTGTTTTGAAGTTTTACCACAAAAACTTATGTACTATATTGCAGTCAAAGCATTTGTAGATTTTTATTGCAGTAATTCAAACTTTTTAATGACAAGGAAACTCATTCTGCTAATCAACTGAATCTTGCAGTAAAGCGTTTATGATTTTCTCATAGGTTTTTTTTCCCTCCAAGTATGGTAGAAACGCTAGTGGAATGTCCTCAACAGAGTAGCAAACATCAAAATAAACCAAAAAATATTTTTTAAAGAGTTCTCATGTTTCCAAAGTAATAAAACTTTCATTTTCCCTTATTTCTGAGAAGAACCACATCAAAATGCAAGTTCTAAAATGGGTACCACCAGAACACAAACAGCCTAAACATTGTGGTTTACTACCTTTCCCTTTGGATCAGACCAAATACAAAGAAAGTTCCTGAGAGGTAACAGTCACCGTTATCAAGCCAGACACTTTACTGCTGACAATCACAGACTATTCCTGGCTGAAGAATACACTATGCACCCTCCCTTCAGGCTCAGTGGACAGAGCAATCAATCCCCTTCACGTAGCACAGCAGCTTGAATTAACTTCCCAGGCAGACTCGGATGCCAAGACACGAGCAGATGCACAACCTTTGAGAATACACTATGCACCCTCCCTTCAGGCTCAGTGGACAGAGCAATCAATCCCCTTCACGTAGCAGAGCAGCTTGAATTAACGGCATCCCTTGTCCCAGGCAGACTCAGATGCCAAGACACGAGCAGATGCACAACCTTTGTGCCCAGGGCTCCCCAAAGGCAATGGCTGTGCAAGGGCCAGCTCTCTGCAGGTGTCTCAGGGTGACACCTCCAGGGTGACACCTCAGGAGCCAGCAGGACACATGGGTCCCAGTTTCTCCATCTGCTTACCACAGCCGCTGGCTCTTTCCCTTCCCCAGCTGCTTCAGGCAAGAACTGCTCCTCTCCATGAGGTGAGCTTGCAGTACATCAGCTTCTGGAATCAGGTTATTTGGGCCTGCAAGAGTATGGATGCCAGAGCAAGAGAGGGGGGAAGGAAGGCTAGGTTCTCCTTGTTCAGTGAATGTGTTTGCCTAAGTGGGCAGTAGGAAACAGGAAGGGGCCTCTTCCCTTGATCGGTATCTTGCTATAAATCTCTAAGTGTGATAGCATGGTGTGCTCAGAGTATTCAGCCTTAAACAGGCTGTGTTTGACTGTAGAAAAGGGAGCTCTACAAAACAGCTGTTATCACCCTTATGCACAATAAAATCATACTAGAAGATCAAACAAATGCATCAGTGACTTGGACATAACAGAGACTTTCAGTTAAGAAAGTGTCTGTGGCCTTCCCTTTTCTCTTGCTCATCAAAACAGGACCTCATGAACACTCTGTAAAAGGCTGAGTTTTATTGCCTTGTGTATTACTTTCATTTAATGAAATGTTCTTCATTAATTTCTTTTCCTGACATGGTAGGAACATATCTTCAAGAGAAGGACAGAACATGGCTGACTACATGGCAGCTGGCAATCCCCCAGGCTTCACGTCAGCCACTGGAAAGTCTCTGCCACCTGATGCTCTTTTGACCACAGAACTCATTTTGATGCTGTGTTAAGCTCGGTACGTGACCAGGAAGCTGTGGAGGAGCCAGAGATCCTGCTGGGAGTGCTGTGGGATGTGAGCTGATGTGGGTGTCTGGGTGGTCCCAGGCCTGGGCTGTCCCTGATGTTCCCACCACTTGTAAACAAGAAGTAGCTTTTGACAGCTGCCACAGGGACTGGGCACACAGGGGCACAGAGAAAGAGCACACGGTGCAGTAGGAGGACTGAGCAGTGGGCTTTGTACAGCACAAAGGGCAAGAGGATGATGATATGAGGATTTTGGTATGGATGTTGGCTACTGTGGAAGACGGCAAAGAATTCTGGCCATGGAAAAGAGACCTGAAGTCCTGATACTAGACAAGTCCTTATGCTGAGTCTGCATTAAACACAAGTCTGCAGAAAACCCCCTTTCTATTCAAAAAGGTAGATAAACAAGCATTGCAATCCTTAAAATCAGGCCCTGCAGATAATTCTGTTCTATGAGAAGTGCCAAATATATTCCCTATGCAGAATATGCTATATCATTTAATTACACAGAAAGAAACCTTAAAACCTATCTCTAGTAACTGTGAGACAAAGAAATGCAGCTTCTACAAGCCCACACAGGAGCTGACTTGTGAGAGCATGAGTGAGCCATCTACCTGTGCCATTTAGATTCTTCTACAGAATCCTTTCTTCCAATAAACTTAATTGCTGATCAGATCTAGGAACTGCAAAAGGCAGAATTTATTACAGACTTTTCTGCAGTTTATAATGATGGTACTTTAGGTTCTTGTAGCTAGATTTCAAAATTTCTGTTCAGATTTTTTTTAAACTATGAACTCTGTTCTATGAGAAGTGCCAAATATTATATTCCCTATGCAGAATATGCTATATCATTTAATTACACAGAAAGAAACCTTAAAAACTATCTCTAGTAACTGTGAGACAAAGAAATGCAGCTTCTACAAGCCCACACAGGAGCTGACTTGTGAGAGCATGAGTGAGCCATCTACCTGTGCCATTTAGATTCTTCTACAGAATCCTTTCTTCCAATAAACTTAATTGCTGATCAGATCTAGGAACTGCAAAAGGCAGAATTTATTATAGACTTTTCTGCAGTTTATAATGATGGTACTTTAGGTTCTTGTAGCTAGATTTCAAAATTTCTGTTCAGATTTTTTTTAAACTATGAATTTGAAAAAGACATTTGGAAATGAAATTCAGAACAAATCAATATTATTCATTCAAAAAAGTAAAAAAAAAATCTAGAGGAAAGATCAGGCTTCAAATTCTTAACACGAAAAAGATTCTTAATTGTTCTAGTTCTGGTAAGCCCTATTTTATTCATGTCAGCTTATCGACTTCAGTGGGCCAAGTAAGCAGCACTCATCTTGTTCAGGCATAGCTATTTTAGCAGTACTTTCAAAAAGAAGCAATGCAAATGATTAATGCAGTTGTTGACTAATGCAGCACTGATGAAAAACACTCAAATATTTAAGAAAATATAAGAACACATGAGATGGGTAAAAAGGCCCCTTAAGATCGTTCTTATTTTCCAACCAGAGAATCCCTGTTCTGATTCCATCTCCAACAGAATACAGGAATATTTTCCAGACAGCACAACCTGCACAGTATCTTAGGTACACACGTAGAGCAAAAGTCTGTCTTGGGAACGGCACAAAGGAGTATTTTGGGATCTCTCCGTTTGATGGGATGGTTTGAAGGCCAGACTGTGACTTGGCCTTTTTTATCCCCCAGGAAGAAGGGCGCAGGCTCTCTGAGAACACCCCATGGACTATATCAGACTGTGTCATCCTGGCTGCAGCAGTTAAAGTGAACCGACCCCATGGTCCATAAATTATGTGCCTCCTTAGCTGGATGATGAACATGCAAATGCAAGCAGCATGCCTGGTGGACACCTCAGTGAGTGCTGCGTGACACTGAACTGAAATCCTGCCTGGTACGTGAAGAACACTAGTTTGTTAAACTCCTTAGATAGCAAAATCAGGGTAAAATGTCCTTCCAAGTAGAACAACTGAATATATTTCATGGTATGGGCAACAGACATGGATGGCAATGTGCTAGAAAATGCTAATGTTCTGTGTAAGCCAAAACACAAATCAATGGAAAGACCTGGTTTTGGTGGGACTAAAAAGCCTGGGAAAGATAAATGCTGTTTCAACTGATGTTCTGAAGTGCCACTTTGAAGAAACATACATGGGCAGCACCTGTACACTCTTAACACTGCGGCAAAATATACACTCTAGGAACCAAAGTTATTTTCCTTTTAAAACTGTATGTTAGACCTCTTGCTGCTATGTAAATGCCACAACATACTTTATGGCTTACTTCTGGTCTTGGGTGTGCAGACACAGCACCTATTCTCACAAAAACATGCTCCCATGCATGCATGTGCAGGCTTCCCAGCAGTTTCTCAAGCAAGGGAAGTGTTTTCCTCTGCTCCACCCATCACATAGCAGAGCTGAAGAAAGCTCTAGGTTATTTTTTTTTTTAACTCCCCACTGTCTTATCAAATAGTTTGTTTTTCAGCTAGAAAGGATACGTTCAGATTTATGAACATACCCTTCCAGTATGAAAGCAAAGAAACCCCCAATTGGCAACAAGTTTAAGGCAACCTGGGTTCATTTACTCTATTTCCTCTTACTGTTTCTTCAGATACAGTAGAAGGGGTGTTTATTCACTAAAAGAATGTCAGAAATATCAGTTATTCATATACTGTTTCTATTCCCCGAACTAGAACTTAAGGACTTCTAATTTCAAAGAAGCAATACCTTTCCTATACTGAAATACTTTCAATGTACTTCAAGATAAAGGAAAAAGAAAAAAAGAACATTTATATTTAATTCTATAATGTAGTTGGTTTTATATTCTTAAGTGTTGGTTTTACTTCAAGTTACAGTAGACTATTACAAAAATAATGCCAGAACTGATTTGATTTCTGCACCATAAACTGACTTGTTTTTCTTCTGTCACAAGCTTGTTATAAAATATGTGCTGTCACAATGCACACATATGTTCTCAGTATTAGGTTAATATTAGTCCAAGAAGGTAACTGAATCATAAAATTCTCTCCTAGTCCTTGTGGGATCATTATTTGAATGAATATGCACTAAATACTTTTGTAGGAGGGCAGATAAGCAATGCTGTTTAGGTAATACTATTATTCCCTGGTGGCTTCACACTTGTGGTAGAAAAACAGATTCAAACAAGCACTACTGTGTTACTGAGGTTACAAATGACCTGGAAAAATACAGTTTCTATGGATATCATTTAATGAATACAAGACTTGCATGTCACACATCTAATATAATGTTTTGTTTATTTATTTGCAGATATAAGGTACTCTCCTGGTATTGAGCAGATCTTGCAATTCTTTTATACCACAGAATTTTTAAATGCTAGACTTTTATGCAGACATTATTAAATTATAGACAGTAGGATGATCAGAACCTTATTTCACACGTAGCCAAGCTGGATTTTTCCAGAGACATTGTGCTCTATCTTTTAAAAACAGTTAAATGTAGAGATTTAGCACTGTTAATAAAAGCTTCTATAGAGAAGGAATATACTGTTCATGCACTTTAACTTAAAAAAGCAAATTTCTGCCAGTGTTATCTCATCATCTTACCTAATCTGAATATATTTGCAAGCATTAAATTTTATTCAGACATCTTCATTACATAATATTGCTAAAAGATCTATAGAGTAATTGATTAAAAAAGCAATGGTAATCAGGAACAGCAGTACTGAAAAGACTAAGGCAGACTGAAATGCTATTTGTTTACATTCTGCAAAACCCAGCCTGGATCAGATAAACAGATGGATTGTTTCTGGCTAGAAATATTGCATAAGATTGTGAAATTAAGCATAGAGGGTGGGAAGTACAGCTATAAGCAATTGATGTTTTGCTTCCCATCACATCTAAATGACTTTCAGACCTGAAGTAGAATAATTATATTTTGTCCTCGGTGCACAATTAATAAAAACCAACTTCTGAGCAATGCCACACCCTTGTGATTAAATATCATTTTAAAAAATATTTAGATAAAGTCTGAACAAATCAAACAAACATGTAGGCAGGAAATGTTGTTTGGAATGCATTCCCTGCAATGTACTGTTAGACCCAGAAAGCAGCCTAACTTCAGAATTCAATCAAGCAAAATCTAGTATAATCTTATTACAGCCCTTGCAGTTAATGAAACTTATTTAAATCTCTGACATTTTGATTTTTAGAGCTGAAAAAAAGCAAAAATTACTTGGTTTATACAACACAAACACACAGAAAGGTAAGATTCTATCCTTTAGGTTGCCCTAGCTATTTACCAAGCAACGCATAATATGAAAAGATTACTCTTCTGCTACTCACTATTGCTCCAGGATTTCAGTAAATATTTGATACTGATTTCAAAGAAGCCTGAATCCTGCTGGCTAGCCATGTCTGCTGCATACAAAGAGGCTTCTATAATTCTGAGCAGCTGAAGTGGCAGGTACTATGTATGTAGATGTGACTGTCACCAGTCAGTGATGTAAACGAGGGGTCAGAGGAGGAAATGAAGTCTCCGCAGATCCACTTCTTCCGTTCATGGTAGGTAAGCTCATTAAAAAAAATAAAAAAAGCCTCAACAACAACAACAACACACCATGAGATTTTTGTCCTTTGCTCTTCCTTCGGGGCTTATTCTTAATTCTAGCTGAAGAGTATTTTATTCCCTCGCCCCCTCAGTATTTTCATTTATTCCATTCGGCAACCGGGCAAATTTCTTCTGGTCGCTTAAGGCATAGGCAGCAGCACAGCACTTGTTCCATAGGCACAGTTAGAGGATCTTCCCGAAGGGTGTCTGAGCCGTGCTTCTGATGCCGAGCAGCCTGCCTGTCTGAAGCTGTTTTCCCATCAGAAGCTGTCAGCCCGAGCGTATGCACCTCCTCTCGCGAACCCAGGATCAACTTGAGGCCCCTCTGGAACCGTGCAGCTGCAGGAATCTCACACGCACTGCTTTGCTTTAGGGGGAAAAAAGCACCCTCTAATGAACATCCTCTGCCTGCTCTGGTCAGCTGCTCTCCTTCCGCCTGCTTCCAAGAAGAGCCCGCTGAACTATACACAACTGCATCATGCTGCAGTAAAGCAGAGCTGCACCCATATATCTGATTGCAGTGACGCTGGGAAGGGAAAAAAGGCTCTCCCTCAGCCCAGTTGCACAAGAGAAGCACTTCCAGAGCACTAAACCCACAGCTTGCAGACTGGCTGCTTCTGCTTTTCTTTCACTGCTACAGAAAAACGTGCTGTCATTTTTTTCCTGACACTTTTTCCACCAACCCCCCCTCCCTTAACAAAGATGAGAGACAGCAAGCTGAATTCATAGCACCAAATAAGCCAGAGAGCTCACTGCTTTGTATTCACCTCTGAAAGAGCCACAGAAAACTCAGTTTGATATGATTTTTATCTTGAATAATGGTTTCTAAAAAGGAACTGAATTCACATAAGAAAAATGAGGCAGAAGCAATTCACTGCTTTTTAATCTCTCTGTATTTTCTACAAAATACTTAATTGCTAGGTACAATTTCCATATTCCTAAGGTTTTATTTCATATAATCACACTACATCACTATGCATATTTTAATGGTAATGAAGAAAAATAAGAATCGCTTTCCAAAATACTTTTTGTTTCATATATTCTTGGTATCATCCTTCCAGATATTATTTCCTGGGAATAACAGTACTTTTTTTTCCTCACTTAGTGAAATAAATTTCCTAGAGCATTTCATAATTATAGTATCTGAGACAAAATAGAGCTTGTCGGCTGCTGATTCTTCTAAAAACTTTGTCAGCGATTATATTTGCACATTACTTTTAGTTTCAGTATGTGCAATATCTGATGTTTGGATTGGAAACTGAGGAACACAAGGGTCACTGAGACCAAGCTCCTGTGGTTCTCACTGAAAATATGCTAAATGTCTTCTGCAAACATACCTCATCTAGAGATAAGGTTTTGTGTCTCACTAATGACAGGCTGTTGTTTAAACTCACTTTGTAAACCTTCTTTCAGCTCCTAAATGAACTTCACTCAAAACCTGTTTACACCCTTTCATGGACATGAACAACCAGAATTGTTCAGAGTATCTCAGGTCTGATCTCACCAGCCGTGTCAAAGACAGCTCATCAGCTCTTCCTCTCTATGCTGTTCATTATTATCCCATTGCTGTCACTCTGCATCCCCAATTTACACTGAGACCCTGCTATCCCATTGGTACCTCCTTCCCTACTCCTCCACTGATAAAGCCTCCTTTTTGTGCCATCCTGTTTCAGCCAGTACAATGCAGCCTTTTAAAATTAAAGTTAAATTTAACACCAAATAAGGTAAGTTCCAAGATCTAGGACTGATGACTTTCTACCATCCCACTAAGTGATTTTTCATCAGACACAATGCCAAGTAGGTTTGGAAGTCCTTATTCACCCTCACAAATACTGCATTAATTCCTATGTTCAAGGATTTAAGTAATACTTTCCCCTGTGGTGCTATATCACAAGCTTTTCTGGAAATGACAGATAAATTAATTTTATTGCAACTGTCTTGTTGAAAATAAAAACAGGAGGTTAATTTGCAAGTAGTTGTATTTCCTAAATCTGTATTAGATTTTATCCAACTTTAAATTAAATCCACACCTTTAAATATAATCTCCCACCAAATTTTTTTTCAGTCTTGAGTATCAAACAGCCTCTCTGTTGATGCAGATAGTTTTCCTCCTAACAAATCTGTGGTTTACATTTATGGGGCAGAATCTCTTTTGATATGCTCAACCAAAGTGTTATTACCCAAGCTGCAATGTCATATGCCTGCTCTCCACTAAGTAAATGAATAGAAAGTTAACTGGTTTTTGTAATGTGAATTTGAAGATCTTTGAGGGTTTTTTAACATCTCAGAATTGATTTTTTGTTCTGTTTGTATTACTCCTCCTATCTCTGCTCTTCTACAAGACAAAACAAAAACTAAAGGCAAAAGCATTCATGTAGCTAGCGGTCAAATCTTGCTCTTACTCCATCTCTCAACCTCACTGGATACTGGACTCTTTAAAATCAATGTTCTTGTTTGGAAGTTGTAAAGGAGTAAGGATGTTTTTGCTTTTTATTCCTTCACCTAGTCTTACTCAGCCCATCTTTTGTACTGCTGCTGTCAGGAGAATACCAGCTGACACTGGTGACCTGTGAGCTCCATGGGATGCTCCTGAGGGTCCCATGTGTCCCTCACAAGCAGAATGAAAAGTTCAAGGTTTTGTTGGTTGGTTGGTTTCGGTGCTTTCAAGTAAAAAAATTTCAGACATCTCACATGGGCACTTTCTTAACTGTCACTATCCAGCTCCTCTTTATTTCTCAAGTTTGTATTTTCAAATC
This sequence comes from Passer montanus, assembly GCF_014805655.1. NCBI lineage: Eukaryota > Metazoa > Chordata > Aves > Passeriformes > Passeridae > Passer > Passer montanus. The sequence continues at coordinate 1,179,528 of NW_024368818.1, forward strand.
TGCAGATCTATCCTTGCTTATATGAAGTCATATATAAAATATATATTTTAAGTCAGCTTATATGAACAGGATCCAGTAAGATTCCTGTCACTTGGTCTTCACCAGTTATCAAGTCTAATCAATCTAAGAATCTTTTCTTGATGCTGTGATCATTTGGTGAAGAAATAAATGGGCTATTGCATCCAAGGACACCTGGATTCAACTACCATAGGAAGAAGTTTGCATCTGGCATGTTAAAGTATCACTTAATGCCTAGTTGCACTTCCTTGTGAAGTAACGTTAAAAAGGCTAGTGCTACGTTCAGCTGTCTGTCTAGTAGTGGAAGATCCCCAGTACCTTTTTTACTGACTTTCACCAAAGTGATATGGAGTCAAAGTAATCCAATTTCATGTACAGTACGTCTTTTTTAAGCATTGCATCACAACATAATTGCAGAATCTTGCTGCTCTCACCATTTATTAATCTTTCTGAAGAACATGTCTGCCTGTTGTGTGCTTCCACTGACAGTATGATGATGCACTAAAATACTGAAAAGCTTAATGGATATATTAAGACAAAACATACTAAGGAAAAATGCCACCACTCTCAGAGTCTATATTTTTGGCATCGTATGAATGAGTTCATACAGAACAGTAGTTGTTAAGATTTACTTCAGGTTTGATACTCCTCCATTATTGGTACTGCTTTCAAAAGTATCATCCATAACACAAATGCCTCAGAATTAAACTTTTAATAGCTTCTTTAAAATTAGAAGTATAATAAATTAAATTATTACTAATTTCTGTCATTAGTCATAAGATATTTTAAAAAAATTTAAATGCTAAATTAAATTTAAATATTTACCAGTGTAAATTTGCAAGTAAGACATCTTCCATATACAATGATTTTACTCATATTTCAGAAACATTCCTAAACCAGGAATAACATGCTGAAATGGCAGAAACATCAGCACTCTAATTTAGTGCTCTGAACTTATTTTTGGTAGGCTCACAAGACTGAGAAATTTTGAAGTTACATAGCTTCCACTTTAATTTTTGTTGACTTTGTGATATTTGCAATTTAATTACATATTCCGGGCTGTGAAAGACAGACAGGCATGAGCATACGAAATCTGTCAGCAAAAGTAAATTGTCTGATGAGGGCTATTACAGACTTAGACATTTACAGGTACAGTGGGTTCCTTCTTTATGATATTACTACATGGGAATTGACAATAATAGTTGGGATTTTTTTCACCACATGAAACCACAGATTCAAAATGCAAGGCTTTTCATGTGCCTGCCATGATGAACTACCTGCTGATTACTATGAGCATTGTTTTAAATTTTAAACATTTGTGTGTAACTCACACTCCACATTTGTGATACACTGAGCACCTTCTGTCCTCCCACTGTTTCTGAGATCAGAGGAAACAAAATATCCAGGAACCTTGGTTAGCTGGCTAATACCCTTCTCAGTCTGAACAGATCTGGAACTGTGGAGTTTCCATGCCCCAACTTTGGGGAAAAAGAAGTTGGGAGACACTGTTCATCAGCATGGTCAGAGGTGTCCTTGTGAGCAGAACAGCTATTGTCACTGCAAAACATCTGAAAAATAGACTTCCAAAACTTTCACTCAGTAAAGGAACAAGAATAACAAAACCACATACTACTGGAGGTATTCACAGTATCTATCTTGAGGCATCCAGCTCAGATGCCTACACTGGGAGGTGAGTGCCTTCAGCATGACACAATAGTTCAGAGAGTTCCAGTAAAGAACACAATTATTTGCTCAAAGCAGCCTGTTTCTCCTCACTGTATACACATGATACTTAGGGTAACTACTTTTGTAAACTAGATTTTTAGATTCTTAATATTTAGTAGCATAGGTACCAATTTTGTTTACAGTTTTAGTGGCTACTGTTTATTACAGTCATTCAGGCAGTTTAGTTCTCTGTGTTTTCAGCAATGCTTGCAGGAATCCTTAAAAAAGCACATGGAGATTTGAATATAGCACAGTCTTGCACAATCTTCTAGGTCTCATTTTAGCTTGGTATGAAAGGGCCTATGTGGATTTTGCAATCTTAACTCTTCAGAATCTGAGGCTAAATTCGAAAAGTAGCTGAAAGCCTCTAAGGGGTGACAACAGTAACAAAGCAAACATAGATTCAAATTTTGTCTTCCAAGAAGTGGTGTGGACACATCTCAAAGCCTAAAGTAGCTCTGCTGAACTACTGAAGACTTTAAAGTGCTTGATTATGATTATTATTTTCTGTGGCTTCTTATAGCTTTTCCTCCTTATTTGGAGTCAAATACTAAGCCCTTCTAGCCAAATAATACCATATATTGAATTAGATCTGTGTCTCTGATTTCCATGGAATCAGATTGGATTCACACTGGTACAGACTGTACAAAAGTTAGGCTGTCTGGAGTTCTTCACCTCAGGAATAAGTAAGGGCTGCTTTTTAGTATCTTCATGGTTTTGATACAGCCTAGTCCTCCTGGGAAAAATTAAGCAACCCTACAAAGAGTGATTCCCAGACTCATTTGATTCCAGTGCAGAACACACCTAACAGAGGAAAACAAAAAGGCTATCATCATGTCCTGGGACAGGCTGCATTGTGTTCATGATTTCACATTCCCTCCTCTGGGAAACTCTTTCTGCCCTGCTCTTGAAAGACTGCGCCAGCTTTCAGATGGATGCTGGTCATAGCTCAATGGTATTCCAGTGCCTAAATATAGGTGTCTAGCACGATTATAGATACCCTAAGGTATGGGAACTATTCACAGAGACTGGCAGATATGACATAACACATACATTAGACCCACAGCTTTACTAATGTCCTCTGCTGAATCAAAAATCCAAATTGTAGTATCTAAACCAACCAAATTTTATGTGCTATGGTGTCCCATGTATTAACAAGGTAAAACAAACTTGTGCAAACATCCAAGTTAGAAGTACAGAGTGACAGAAAGCACTCTATAAAATAAGATTTCATCAAGGAAATCTCTATTAATATGATGGTCTCTAAATAAAGGAATATAAATCCTTCTTGGTTTATGAGTTTTGATGCACCATTTTGTTTTGCCTCCTGTTTGTAAGTGACTGTTCAGCTATTGCCACCTAGTGATGGGAAGCAAAACAGGCAGAAAAAAAGAGAACGGTAAATAATGCACGAGGAATGCATGTTTACATCATAAACTGCGTCAAAATGGAAGACAGCAGCATTGAAATGAAGCACATGTTTGTATTTCTGAAGCAAGGGCATCAGGCAACTTGGGTACAGTGATATACAATATATAAATAGAAACCTATTGAATGGTATTTAATAGAATAAAATAGCATATTTTCATAGATACATTATAGAGTCATACATCACCCAGCTCTCATCCTCAGCTTGTCAGTAAATTCATTAGAGTAATTAAATAGGTTGTAAGGATTTTGTGCCTAATCTATAAACAACAAATGATAACTAGGCATTTTGCAGCGGATTAACTGGTTAATGTTGGAATTATGCCTTCAAGATTCAAACCACTATTATTCTTCCCTCGAATTTTCTTTGGAGCTGTCAAACTGACATGTCTTCTTAGGACTCTGTCATTCACATCTGAATTTCTCCCTAGTTGAACAGTGTTTGGAAGCATCAGCCAGCCAGAAGCAAATTTTGTTTGCCCAGACAAACAAATATGCTACAAATATACCATTCTGAAAACCATTAGGAAATCTGGACCACTACCACTGGGGCACAGACTCAGGCAACATTGATGCAAGAAATTCTGCTGTGCATGTCAAAATGCAGTCTTTGTCCCACAAGCACAGACCACAGGCATCAGCAGGCAAAAAGAATAACAGGCAGTATTTTCTTCCTGCTCTTCACCTGAAGTTTCCAGGAACCATCCCTAAACAAGCTGTTTTGTTTTAGAGATCCTATAAAATTCCCTTTTCAGTTTTGCAACAAACCTGTATTTCAGAGACAAGGTTATATACCATATTCTCCAAACACCCTGGCATGAGGCGTCAAAACTTCCTTACAGCAGGAAGTTTCCAAACCACCACTGAAGGTGACTCTCATTCTGTTCCACAGATGAGATCAAGTAACTGAACCCCACCCACACACTCATAGTATAATTTGTGTTTGCTAATTTACTCGTAAGAGATTGGTACCAAATCTAGGCCAGAGGGAATCTAGACTTTGTGGCTGTCCCTCTTTTTCTCAAGTTATTACTCATAGTTCCTCATTACACAATGCGTACACTGAAATCTCAAATACTGCAAAATTTAGGACCATAAAAAGTCATAAACTCCCTGTTCCACTTCTGTCACACAGTTGTACATCTTCTACCCTCCAGGAAACTCTGTGGGAGGGCAGAGGTGGAAGCCAGGAGGGGGAAGCGTTGGACCATGCCCATTGCTAGATATTCACAGAGTCATGGAATGGTTTGGGTTGGATGGCACCTTTCAAGATTGACTATTCCAAACTCCTGCCATGGGCAGGGACACTTTCCATTACATGGCATTTTTCCAAGCAACCTGTTGGCTCCTACAGGCTCTCTATGGATGGCTCACAATTAATGCATGTTACTGCAGCTGAGATCATAAGAGTTCTCAGCTTTGTTTTTCCTCATTCTTCTTCTCAGACACACTGGGATTTCAATCACAGCTTTCCCCCTGTTCTGCCAGGGCCATGGAGCTGGGGAAAACTCCCCTTTCCCTTTCTTCCCCAGGAATGAAACCTGCTTTGGGAAGAGAAAAGCTCCCACCTTTTCAGAGAGTTGCCTGAGACGTGACAGAAAGCACAGCAAGACACACAAGGAGGGGGTGTGTTCCCACTCAGAATGGCGAGCTGATGCCAAAATTAAGGCACCCCTGACCCAAACAAACTATATCACACACCTTAGTTTTGTTTCCCTGTAGAAAAACACGTTCAAAATATCCCTTTTCCACAAGACACCTCCCTGTAACATGTTGCACATGTATAATGTTTTCATTGATTATCTAATTAGAAGGTGGATTTTCAATGCAGTAGCTCCAATTTGTTCTCTAATACTAATCCATCCCTCAGACAGATCTTATCTCAATGCACTTCCTGCATGTGATTTTTAACCCAAATGTTTTCTTGAATCTCAAATATATTTACAGATATATTTTCCTTCTCTCAATTCTGCCAGAGCAGTTCCTAAAGTTGTTCCTGACTTTAAATAAGATGGTGCAGTGACAGGCTACTTGCTTACTTGTTCTTTTTTTAAACTTTCCTTTCCATTCTCTCATTCTGTCTTCAATTATTAACACTTCTTCCTTTCTGGCTGACCTATTTGATACTCACACCTCAATGTTTACATTATTCTGCAGAAAGGCATTCTTCTGCTTATATCCCTTTGCTCCACTAGAAAATCAGCCTTAGAAGATAAGTAAATTATCTTACTTCTCTCAAAAAAATGAGAACAAAAATGTTGGAAGGATTTCAACCAGCTTCCATCTACTATAGATCAAGATGAGATGGACATGGGATCAGATTGTACTACATTTGCTGCCTCTTATACCTTCCTATCAGGTATCAGGCTCTGCATGCCATCAGAGAGAGGGTTCAGACCAGCCAGGCTTCGGGTCTGAGCTGGCACACGTGCCCCTGTAACACACACACCTCCAGTCTCCTCAGGTGGGCCTTATGCATACAGTGTCCACTCTGAATGACTCAAAAAAATGCTACCTCTTGTAACAGCTGCATTAGAATTATGTGGCTGCAACAGGGAAACTGAGCACCTTCAGATTTAGCTGGCCATAGGCTTTGGCCATAGGCTACTTATGATGAAGTATCACTGCCATCAATTTGTTTGTATCACTTCCATCAATTTTCCTTCCTTGACATGTACTTCCCTGACATGTACCACCACAAACAAGACTGTACATCCTCCAGGACTCAGGCCCCTGCTGTGAGTGAAGTGCCTGGAATGGCTGAAGCCTGGCTCATTACAGTGTAAGAGCTTTTTTCTCATTTTATTCAGAGGTGCTAATAGAAAGCTCAGGTTCAGGGAGATCATATCAGTGCTGCCTCCAGTTAGAGCAGGGACCTAATGTCTAAGCTAGATAACATCAACAAATTTCAAAACTTTTTTGTTTCAAGGTGGGAAGAACTAACACTTCAAAAATCAGGATTACCCCAGAAGTCATGCCAGGTGGTAGACCATAAATAAAATTGTTCTTTCCCTGACTGTAGGTTATAAACAGGACATGCACATACACTCCTTAGCTCACTTGATACATTTAATAGCTAGGCTGTTACCATGCCCCTCATCCCTTTGACAATGTTTCTGAATATCCACAGTAAATATAAATAGCTGTCAGCAAAACAAAAATCTTCATGACTCAAGCCACTGGCTACTTTACAGCAACTTTACATAAATGACTACAGTGCTGTGAGGTAGTGTCAGGAAAAATCAGGCCATGTGATTTTACAGTGAAATTTCTGTTTCTCATTACACAAACCTTTCAGTTACATCTGCCTTAGTGCTCTTCCATTATTATTCAAAATTATTTTCTCCATTCTTTCAAGAATTGATGTCAGTAAACAATCTCAATCCTAAGCAGTTGTTGAAGGGAGTATGTCTTGTTTTATGTAGTTTTGAATTCACTTTTCACATAACTCTCCTAGGCAAGCACTGGTGAGACACAGCATCTGGAATTTCCTATGTAACACCCTTAACTTGCACAACAGTGTGTTTAGATGCTGGCTAGATAGGAAACAACAATTTGGATTTTAAAAAAAATCTCACTGATCTTACATAAGAATGCCTGTTCTGACTTGCAAAATATTTTCTATAATGTGTTTTTGTGTACTGGGAAGCAAAACTTTTTTTAATTATACCATTATCTCTAAGTTTCACCTTTTGGAGTAATCTCTGCCAGGAGAGATGTCAATTTGAGAGGTAGAACCTTTCTTCCCTGCTTTTTCCCCCCCTCAACATAGTACTTTTTAACTGATGAGCACTCTCAAGGGCTCTCCCTTGCTGTGGTGAAGGTTTTGTGACAGCCACACTTCAGTCTGGGCACAGGCAACTGAAGAGCTCCAGCATCCTCCAACTTGCTGCTGTTCTACAGAAGCACAAGTGTCCTCACAGAGGCCAAGTTAAATATAAGTGCAGCCTTTGTAACTGGGTCTTTTATATCCTTCAGAGTCCATCCCTTCCTGCTAAACCAAAAAATGTCTTGGGTCTCCCAGAGACATGAGGTCTAATACACCTGCCTGCTTATGCTGGAAGAAGGTAAATTACCTTTTTCCTGTTTAAGAGGGTTATGTTACTCAAGGTTTCTTGCATGCTACATTTGAATGGAAACTGCAATTTAGCAAAAAAATGTACAAAACAAAATATACAAAAATATACAAAATATACAAAAATATCTGCTTTTTATTAACTAAAAGAAAAAAGAAAGCACTTTAGGCTCAGTACGCAAGGAAGAAAGCACAAAAAGATGCCACATTTTAAATTCAAGTTTCCTAGAAAAGGCAGCAGTAATTATAGTTGCTTTAAATACACTTAAAATGATTAATGATTTTGAATCACCACAGCCTTGATTTTCAAAGGCATTTGGCTTCTGAAACATCTAACAGTTGCTTTGTATATTATGAAGTGTCTAATCTGGGTAAGTATCAAACTCCCATGTACTTGTTTGTCCGCTGCATCATTAAAGGCTTTGAAAATCTAAACTAATTTTTAAAAAACTTATTTAAATTAGCAGATCTTATTCTCTCTCCCCCCTTTTTTTTTCAGATCAGAAGACAAAAATAGTTATTTATTTTTCATCTCTGGTTTAGCTTCTCAGCTGTGAAGTGAGATCTAAAATATAGGATATATAACTGAAAATAATCCACTGAGATTGAGTACTTGTATTTGAATATGGTGCTTAGATCTGGAAAAAATCCAGTTAACTTTTACAGCAACCTAATTCAAAAGGGAACGGCGATCATAAAAAAATAACAACTGGGATTCACCTGCTTTGAAATCTTTCAGTGTAGCTGCAGGCAGTGCTGGGTGTGGAACCTGAGCTCGTGCTCAGCCGGGTCCCAGTGCTCAGTGACACTGCATCCTCCCTACTCACACCGGGCTCCAACGCACGGACCTTGCTGAACTCTTCCACAGATCAACAGAGGTCATCGCCAGCTACTGACTAATTCAGTGAACTAAAAACATAGCATCAACACAGGCAGAACCTTTCTAAAATGAAAACTTCTCCAAGAACAGAAGAATACACCCCCTCATCTGACAATACGACAAATTTCACCCAGAGTGTGTTTTCTTGTTTGATTAAGCTAACCTGAGATTGTGCTACTGTTGAAAGAGCTGTGAAATCCTTCCAATCTCTCCCTTTCCCCCTTAATTTCCATCAGGTCTCCCTGTGCGGGCACTAGTAAGGAGCAGAAGCTTGGTTTGAGTAACGGGTGTGTCTTGGGGCTACAGTTTTACCTTCATTACCTTCAGTTCAAATGAGGTTATGAGTATCCCCAGAGGTCATTGCAATGAGGCTGATGGGTGTTCATGGGGGGAAAGAAGCAAAGGAAAATGATGCTTCTAAATTGGTAAAGAAAAAGCCAAACCCCAACCTGTTTAAAAACATCAGAGACATGCTTGTCATAGGTATTACGTGGTCAAATAGCTTTCCCAACTGCTCATATGCATTTACAAACACCTATAAGGGGCACTTCTACCTATAAGAGGTACTGCTTTTTATAGTAAGAACATTCTTCCAAGCCACTTTTCTGGCTGAGCCCTGTTAAAACTTTGGCTGTCACAGGAACAGATACATTTTAGCTCTAATTACAAGAAGCATGGTCATAAAATTAGCTTGAAGATTTAAAAAACCAATATGGATAGTGATAATCAGTCTTTATAGGATGGTAACTCTGTTAAAGTTACTGCATCTGTTCCTTCTAGACCTCTGCTTTGAGAAAGGAGCAATGCTAATGCTCATGGGAGTTACTTCCACTATTCCTTCTGCAAGTATCAGAAGTGGAGGAAAGCAAGGGAGGTAAGAAAAGAAGGGTGTCTGCAACAATGATCCTCATTTTAAGGCTACACACAGTGAAGTAGGCCTATAGGATGGCTTGAGAATTTTTCCATTTATCTTCCACATAAAGAAACAACAAAAAAGTAGATTCTATTTTCTGGAAATATTTAGTGAGAAAGGTTGCCAATGAACAGAATAATGAGGAAATGCCTAAACAATTATAATAATCTTGGAAAGCAGAGTAAGAAAACTGGTAAGATTTTCAGTAATACAGAGTGAAACCAAGAGCTTGTAGAAGCGGTAGGGGAAATACTGAACAAAACTGTGTTAAAATTGTATTAACTTGACTTTTCCTTTCACTGAGCTTCATGAGATTGCTGTTAAACAGTACTGGCTCCAGCATCAGCCCCTGGGCTATGCTGCTTGACCTCCTGTGAGCCTTCATGCTGCCAATCACCACCCAGTCAGCCTGGCAGCTCAGCCCTCCACTCACCTCACTGTTCACCCATCCAGCTGGTATTTTATCATTGTGTCTATGATGGATATTCAAGGAGATACTGCCAAAAGCCCTTCTAAAGTTGAAAGTGTCCTTTGATATTCCATCATCTACCAAGCTGGCTATCTATAGTTTTAGAAGGCTACTGAGCTTGTAAAGCCATCATTTCTCTTTCACACAAACATGCTGACTGCTGCCAGTCATCTACTTTTCGTATATTTGGAATTATAGGATTATTTGCCCCATCACTTTCCCACGGATTATGGTGAGGATTAGCAGCCAGCAGCTCCTGGATCCTCTTTCTTGCCCCTCCTGGAGAAAGGAGTCACATTTGGTCTCTTTCTGTCATCAGGAACCTCGCCCAGTAGCCACGAGCTTTCAAAAACTATCAGGGCTGGTCAGACCATGATGCCAACCAGCTTCCTCAGCACTGGAGTTGCATCCTGTCAGGTCCCACGGATGTCCATCTTATTTCAAATGTTCCCTAACCTGTTATCCCTTTACCAAGGGTAAAGCCTCAGTCCAGGCCTTCCCACTGGTCTCTGGGTCCCAAGATTCCTGAAGATTTCCTGAAGGCAAAGACTGAGGCATGGGCAGCATTGACTACCTGGGCCTCCTCCATCACCACCACTGTCCTTGCTGATGGGTGAAGTTTACACAGTCACTGAGACCTATTTTAGGATGGGCTTTCAAGTGGGAAGAATAAATATATAACAATAGGTTATGCAGAAGCATTCTTAACCCTGAAACCAGATAAAGAACAAACTGTGACACTACTCTTACTTAAGAGTCCAACGACATTCAGTATGACAAATCTACACTTAAATTACATTATTACTAGCTTCTAAAGGGAGAACTGCTGATTTTCTAGCTCCAGAACAGATTTAAAATTGGAGTTGTACATACATGTTTTGTTTATCCTCAATTCGCTGGGCAGAAAATTACATTTCAGACCCTGAAATTCCATCTTGTGAGCTTAATTTAGTCTCTGCTTTTCTTGTCATCCTTCTTTCACCCTGGCGTCTTTGTGTAATAGCAAAACCTCTGCTGCAAATTAGACTTTTTGCTACAGAACAGAGCCCCAGCAACTAGTGGAAATTTAATACTTGAATGATTCTCTATAGAGGAGTCAGTAACTGTCCATGATAAATCTAAACAAGTCTGATCAGAAGCACTTTATTGTGACTCACTGAACAGACTGGCACTGAGTTTTAATGGCCTCTGTGGTAATTAAAGTTATCTCTTGCTGGACAGACTGGTGGTTCAGCTATGCAGGCCCATGAATGCCATGCCTACCTGAAGCCCTGGGGCTGTCCTCTTGCCATGAGGCCAGGTGCCATGGAGCAGCCTACAGGTGTACAGCAAAACATTACCTAAATTCTGGTGGCAAATCCACTTCTCTCTCTATTCCTCAGCTCTTGCCAGCTTCTGAACTGGGTCTGAGAATTGCTAGGAGAGTTATTCAGGCAAAATGCAGAAGAAATGGAGCAACTTTGCTGGAGGGATTTCTCTGACTTGTATCAGAAGAACAGGAGAGGACAGGCCAGCAAGAGACTGCCTACTTCAAAGATGCTAAACAAAGTAGGAAATACAGGACAAAAGAGATTACAGTGAGAAAAATGGCACTTGTGAATGGTCTCTCTCCTTATCAAAACACAGACTTAAGATTAGGCTTAAAAATTATTGTGCCATCCTTATATTGTTTGCAGCATTAATTATCCCACAAAAGGTTTACTCTGCTAGCAGATAATTCACAACAAATTGAGCATACAAATAACCACAGAGATAATCTCTAACACATTCTGCAAAAAAAACAAATCGTCACTATAGCCAACATGAAACAGTAACTCCAAAGACACAGAGCAAAACCCCACAAAAGTCACGTCAATACCCTCAGGCAGTTCTAAACCAACTAAATAAATAAAAAGCCCACTGCACAACAGGTCCTTGTAAGAGGAGCCATGGGATTGTCTCACACACAATATACATTGCATAACTACAGACATTTTTTTCCCTTGAAACGGAAATATATTCCAGTAATAAATGGAAAAGATTTTTTATTTTAATAAATTTTACATACAGCTTAAAATATTATTAAAAAGTATGAACAGACATTTCTTGGGTCTTTGAAAGAGTATCTAAATATAATACTGTATTTTAGCTTTGCTTAGCAGCTACACATTAGCATATGCAGAGCAAAGGAATTTAAATTGATATCATAGTGAAAAACTCTGCAATTTCAATTTTCCCAAAATCCCAAATATAATAAAGAATGTCCTGAGCTACTCATGTCAGGTTCCTAATTTGAGATCCAACCCCCAAAATTCATTAAAAAACACATTCCAAAATAACCACTCCTATTTGATAACAATAAAGAAAATTAATATGAGAGCTACATTCTTTACAAAAATCTAAGTATATGAACTCAGCATCTATCTGCTTACAGCTGGTTTACCAGAAGTACCATAAGGATTTCATCCTTAAGGGCATCTTTTATCATGAAGAGAAGCAGTTAAAAAAGAAATCTTCCAACTCACTTTAGTTGTATTCTAAGATTTTTCATTAAGTAGTCTTTTATAATTAAGATGAATTCTACTTTCTACACCAATCTTCGGGAATAACAGTCTAGAACCTAGGTTAATAAAATACTGATTTTTAAAATTACTTCTGAAAGTTTAGCAAGTACTTTCAGAAAATTCTAAACTTCTTGTTGTAGTTCAACTTCAGGTACAGTAAGATAGCAAAAAGATTAAAATTAAAAAAAGAAAACAGCACATTTTTTTATTTCAGAGATTCCAAGATTATCAGGTGATTTAACTTGGATGCAGTATGCTCCAAGTAAATGTGTAAAGTATAAATAGCTGAAAGTTAACTACCTGCCAAATGTACCCAACAAGTGCACAGAAGTATCTAAAATTAAACAAGCACTATAGAATAAATATATTTTGAGTGATTTGTATGCTGTCCACAGACCCATCAGATTACCAAGAGAAATACTTCAATGTCATCATCTACACTTGCTTATATGAAGAGTGTTCTTCAGGAAGGGACCAGAATATCAGCCAGAAGGCTAAATCAAAGCCATTATGACAACCTTTAAGTCTGATTCTTTTAAAACATTTTACTTGGTTGATAAGTTTTTCATTACTGCAGATGCACTACTGTAAGACTAAAAATAATGTCTGTCTTCCATGTATTAAAATACACATTTCACAACTCTGTGAAAAAAATTATTGTCAATCTCTCCAATCCATAAGCACAAAAATGTATTTCTGTGGGTCAGAGATGGGCATATTCTTATGGTGTTTGCATTGTTCACAGTACATCTTAAATCAGATAAAGAGAATAAACAGTTCTATTGCCTCTTCTGGTCAAAGAAAGATTTACTTAGAAATAATGTCAACGAACACTCATAGATTTACTGCACATGAAATGTAGCTAAGGCTACTACCATTTGATATAAAGAGTGACTGACTTATTCTCAAATATTTTAAAATATTTTTGTTTCTTTCCTATTTTGCTAGCATTTCTTAGGATTCTGGCTTCTATTTTAAAATACGATATATTTTATATTGATATATTTAATTGGAGATACAACCCATGTTGAATATTAATTCAATGCTTCTTCTTGAAAACCATGTAAACATACAAAAACTCCAAAACTGTTATATTTCCCAGAAGGTGAGCAAGTTTTAAGATTCTCCTCTACACTTTAATCATTACCCCCTAGAAAGGATATAGCAGACAGCCCAAGGGTGAAACTGGCAAACCATGTTACTAAACCAGGTTCTTGTTTCACATGCTATTTCTAAGGCAGCACACACAGAAATCTGTGCTGAAATCAGGATGTAAATGCTGTAACTGCCTCACAAGTTCTTTCAGCACAAATGAAGTCTACAAATCCATAGACATTTAAGATTTGAGGTAAATTACTGTGTAATACAATAGGATTCATTCACTTGAACACTGGAATCTTTGCTTTCAAGAAGTCTTAACATCTATAACAACTGATGGTGGCAATTTAAATCTAGGAGACAACTAGACAGTTTTCAAAACACAAAAATCCGAGCTGTAAGAGCAGAAGAAGCCTTCTTTATCTTAACCTCACCTTCCTCCCTACCTTCTCTCTCATTTCCATGTTCAAGTTACTCTCCAATGGACACAGAACCTCATTTGAGTCCTAAATATAACTTAAAGATGAGGCAGCATTTTCATCACTTGCTTACAAGAACATTTGGAAATCATTCTCCCCACTCCATAAAATACCAGTGAACCCAAGAAGAAAACGAGTCTGACAACACATCTGTTACATCAGACTTCATGAGAAATCCAGAGCTTTTCTCTGAATCATCAACCCATCCTTCCTAAAGAAAATGTCACTTTAGTAGAAATATGCACAAACTAAAATGCTGAAGAGTACATTTAGTAATATATATAAAAATATGTATGAGACCGCAAAAATGCAAAAGGCCAGACCAAAGCAAGATATTATCAGTAATATAATTTCTGGTAATGAGGCAGTGGCCACTCACCCAAATCAGTGGGTGGACACACAATCAGCAATGCACCAATGGCATCTCTTAGAATAAGGCTCAAGAAAAACCAGAAAGGCAGAACTAATTCCAGCTTACAATATGAACAGCAAATAACAAATAATGCTACCCCCTCCCTCCTCCTGCATTTTCAGTCAACAGAACGTCTTGGTAACAGTATTAGTGGGAAACCAATCCAATGTTTTCAAGTCAGGCAGAGAGGAGAAAAACTTTGGGACAAGTAAGACTTGCCTTCCCTTCCTTCTGCTGGATGATACTTGTAAAATGCAGCACCAACACAGGACAATCTCCCAAATGTCAACAGGGGTACCATAAGTGAACAGCAATTATAGCAATTATCATATGCAGATCACAAGCATACATTATTGCCATGCAGTACAATTTATTCACAGAGGAGGTAGGATATTCAAATCCTCACCAAATTAAAATACTGAACACAGATCATTATTACTCATTTGAATCAAGACACATACTGTACCCATGACTTTAAGCATCCTTATTAAAAGTAATTAGATTTTGGCAAGTCTTTCCCAATTAACACAGCCAGTCAAAAGTAAAAAGTAAGTCATACATACCGGCTGTCTTAGCTGCACGACTCATGGGAAATGAAATAATTTATTCATGTCACTGTTGAACAACTTTTAAGAATTTTTAATATGTATAAAACCCTTTATTTCTTTCATTATTTTTCATTATTATAATTTACATGCAAATATGGCATCAAATCAACTTACTTATTTTAGAAAGTGACTTTGCTAGACTGTATGCTGGTTTGAACTCCAGAAATGCTTTGAGAGAGTACCTCAAGACTTCTAACTGCGACAATATTTTCACTGGAAAAAAAAAAAGCATTGAATTTGTTAAAAAATACTAGCTATTTGATTGCAAAATCACAGACTAGCAAGCTACATTCTTTCTTTGAGTAGCTCTGTAAAGTACTGTTAGCCAGTGACCTTCATTACATTAACCCACAGCAACACCACACTGCTTTTACCAAAGCAGTGATCATGTGCTGTCCCACAGAATACACAGAGCTAATTTTGGCTGGGAAGACAACACCTGAGGCACAGGCTATGAAATGAAGGCATGCCTGGTCCTGGGAGAGGCAGAAAATCCCAGGTATTTTTCTCACCTTCCGTTCTTCAAAATTGACGCATCAGTGAGCGAGCATCATTCAACAATAATACACACTACCTACATGAGCAAGGAAGAGGAAGGAGAAGGAAAAAAAAGCCTACAAGATACTAAAAACAGTACTATAAGTAGATGTTTAATGGTACTTAGTTAAAAAACATCCCTAGCTCACAATACAAATGGCTTCCAAGCAGAGCTTGACCATTATATATATTTTTAGCACTTTGACCTTTGCGATTTCTATTTTATTCTGTTTTCTATGGAAAATTAACTTTCCCAGCCAAAATCTCATGTCTTTTCCATGCATAATGAGAAAACTCAAACAACATCAGCAACCTTCTGTCAAAAAGAAATAGGAGTAAAAACTCACCCTTCACTTCCCTAGATTAACATAAAAAAATACAGACTAATTTTCTTCAAGCTCTTGTGCTTTGAAACATAAGTCAGCACACACATTTAATGATGTTTAATCCATTTTCATTTTATGCAGCTTGAGTTAGGTCAATATACTTTTTCTAGGTAGCTCAGTCAAGACCTGAGGTCCCTTCATTGCCCACTCTGTCTTTATACAATTCTTTCTTCTCTCTTTAACAAGTGAGGGGTTTATCTCCAGGTTAAGACAAGACACTGTTCATTTTTGCATGGTCCTGCCAGAGTGAGGTTCAGTCATGGCCATGAGCGTCTGCTGAACTGAGAGCTTATCAGCAGGTCTGTAGAAATTTCACTAATTAGGGTGATGAACCTCTCCATAGGCAATAAATGGCCCTATAATGTTGACTATATTCCCCCGTGCCTGTGTCTTTCTTTTTTTTTTTAAAGCATAACCATGTAACAGTAAAAATCAAAATTTATATATAAATAGCAGTTGATATTAACCAAGTCCTGAAGTATATGGCAGCTCTAAACATTTCAAATTTAAAGAACAAGAAGTGCTTTGCAAAAGAAGAAAAAGGTATCTCTGTGCAGTGTATCCCTTGGGCAATGCCATGGTTTCTCAGTACACAGTTTGTGCCATCCCCTTGCCATGTGGGGATGAACACAATAACCCAATGATACCACTGGCTGGATAGTCCTGCCTAGGCATACATGAATGACTAACATCATGATGGCAGGACAGACAGACAACTCACTTTTCTCAGTTTTCAGGTTTCATATTTAAAGGGAGAGCTTCTAGCTATCACAGGTAAGAAACAATTGTAAAAGAAGCCTATTGCATGCAAGACCCCTCCCTGAGTTTGCACCAAAACTGCTACAAGAGTCCCAATGAATGAACGGATGTATTTCCTTGCAGCTCAATGTCTTGGTGTGTCTATTCACTACTGAATGAGTGCAGTTCTGTAAGATAGAATAAAAGAGAAGAAAACAACAAGTCCATGACTTAAGCCTCAATTGCAACAATGTCCTAAACGCAAGATCAGCTAACAGTGTTACAAAAGACTTAGCCGAGATATAGGGAACAGAAGCACGTGGAAGAGTCAATATGATATAGATTTAAAATACTTATTTTAATAGGTGATTAGACTGAAACAAAGAAGTAGGAATTACCACATTCTTCAAATTCTTCATTCATCCAAAAGACTGCAGAGCAAGACTGTCTATTTATTTATATTTAATTTTAATATCTATCTATCTATCTATCTATCTATCTATCTATCTATCTATCTATCTAGGTTGGACAGGGCCTTGAGCAACCTGATAATAGTGGAACATCTCCTTGCTCACAGTAGGGTGGCTGTACTACAAGGACTTTAGAAGCCCCTTCCAACCCAGACCATTCCCTGATTCCATTATACAGCTCTTTTTCCTAGCTCTAACCTACAGTTACAGCATGAAAGACAATGGTCTAGAGGACTTCAAGTGTACTTTGTTAACCTGTTTCCAAAAGCAAATCAAGTAAAGCTTCTCCCATGTATACTGCTGACCTCCCAAATGAAAGGCTACACCCATCTTTCCATCATGCTCCATCAGTTGCTTATAGGAATCAATTTGCATTACCTTTGAGTTAAGTGCCCTTGAGTGTACAGTAACACATCTGCACTGGATTTCATAAGCATAATGGCACTGTTCCAGACACAAACAGCATTGAAGTGCTCATGCCTGACACAGCACAAAGACTGGAGTACTACTGCTAATGTGGTCATTTGGGAGGGTGGAAAAAGAGCTGAGAGAAAGAACTGCATTAAAAAAAATCACAGAATAAAGGTGAAATGTGGGTAAGCACAACAGAGTACGAGTTTTGAAGACCAAACACAAGGCCAAAAACATATTTAATATTTTTTTTTTCCTAACAAAAATGTCAATATACAGGAAAAAACCTGAAAAGTTACAGAAGAAAAAACCCCACAAACACAGAGTAATTAAGAAGCAGAAAAGGTAAGTAAAACAAAAAAGTGGCAACTGAGATAAAGATAAGATACAAAGTCCATAGTCCTGACTAAGGTACAGAGGGTCTATCCTATCCAAAATAATGTGATTTGAGAGCCACCAACAGACCACATCACCTTAGGAAGAGACAGTTCAGGCACTGGGAAGCCCAGGAGCCTTGGGCATGTCTGAGCCATCTGACTTGAGATCTGCTAAGGCTTTTTTGCATTTTTTTTTAAGCTAGAGAAGTAGAATAGGAAGGAGGAAAAAGCTTTATTTCCTGACGTGTTGAAATATTTCGACTACCTTAACTAAGGTTCAGTAGAGGATCTAAATCCCACACAAATAATGCTGCCCTGTGCTGTCTTTTAAGATCGTACACCCATTCTTTCACCAGTGTTTCAGCTCTTGAAAAGGTACTCGTGTAAGCTTAGCTGCCACTAAGGAATATAATATTAATATTTAAATAATTTGATATACTTCACAACTCTTCAGAGATCTGTATGATTGCACTAATTCCCCCAGAAATGTGAAAACCCTGATTTTCATCTGGAAAGGGACATACTTAAATTGAAAGAAGTTTTGTTTCTATAAAGGATTTCATTTCCTCTGATTGTCTCACAGAAATGCGTTTTCAGTTTCAGCAGGGATGAGCTGGTATTGATTTTCCCCCCTAGAACCTTTTAAGTGCTCCTCGTAAAGATGACCTGATTGTTTTCCAACAAATCCTTTGGGCTCGTAATAATCTGTTGCCTATTTTTAGGCCCATTTAGAATTATTTAAAAGCGCAATGCAACAAAATATTCCAGCTTGCCATTAGCTTGACTGAAATCCACTCACACCTTGCTCCTACTTCTTAACAACTAGGGAGTTAAACTAAATTATTAACTCCTGACATTACAGGCTCCAGTTCAAACCAGGAATTTAAAGCATGCATTTGATTATTTAGTGATGTTAATTTCTCGCTACATACAAAAAAAAAAAATTCTGCTAGACTGAAGAACTCTCCAAACCATTCTCCTCCAGAAAAGCAATGAGATACAGCATTAGAGCAGCAAGAGATTCTTACACTGCAGCTGTTTTCTGTATTTCTTGTAAGTGGGGTTAAGCAAAATGCAGTTTAAAGCTCTGGAGAAACAACTGGCTTTCTTTAAATGCTAAGTATTTAAAAAAAAACAACCCCTCAAGCAAGCAACATGAAATCAAAAAACATGAAGGCTGTCTTTTTGGTTCCATCATTTTAACTCAAATGACTGACATAATTTAACATAAATGGCACTTGATTAAATCTATCCATGAAAACTCTCTTAGGTTTTAAAACAGAATAAGTTCTGACTGTAATCTAGTGCTGAATCCTTCAGTTACCAAAAAGGTTAAAAGATACTGCACTAACATACTATTGAAATAGCATTTCCTACCTGAAAATATAGAAGGTCTTTTCTTAGTGCGCCTTGGGTGTATAGGGTCTATATTCCTAATATTCTTTTGAAACTTTCCTTTAAAATCATTTTCTAGCAGGATGTCTGGCGGCAGGCTTCTCCGTCTTGTTGATTTATACCGAGTCTGATGGGGATTAAGTTTACTCTGAGTCCTGGAGTACAAGCTGCTGTCATCCAGTGCCATGATGGAGCGTTAAAGCCGCCCCAGCGCGAAGCCAGCACGCACACCCAGAAGTGTCGGGACCAGTGGCTACAGACCCAGCAATCTCGGATGTTCTCATGCCCAACTCACCCGTTGGGGAAGTTGAGCAGGTTGAGAGGCGTGTGCTGGGACAGGTGTAGTGTTACTGCATGGCCCCTCCTTGCATCAGTGAAACAGCGCAGGGAGGAGGCAGGCTGAAATAATTCGTTTGAAACTTTTGGGGTAATTAGGAAGTTCAGCAAACCTGAGGTCAGCAGCACAATCTCTGCAAAGTGGAAAATATCATTTAATACGAGGCACTGTCTAGGGCTAGTATGGTTTATACTATACCCACAGCATTTCTCAGATCAGTTCATTAATAGTTAATTAACTTGGCAAGTTAAACAGGTGCTGCTCAACCTTACGAAAAGAAAACAGTGTGAGAGAAAAACAAACCCATACCCAAAAACCCAACTCAAAACCAAACAAAAATAACACACACAAAACAAACAAACAATGACAAATCAATACTCAAACAAACCATCAAACTCCAGATGCCAGCCTAGGGGCCTGTCAGGAAAAAGGCACTACCCAAGCAGTATGTTTGGGTTTTTAGTCCTGTTGTTTCACAAACATATATTTTGAAGGTTGATAAACAATACAAATCACAAAGGCTTTTGTGGCCACAAGCATCAGTTTGGGGTTTCTTTTCTCAACAAGCAATAATGTTATTTCCTACTGAAGAAATCAAAGATGTGATAATGTGACTAACTTCTCTCTCTATGTAACTGCTGACTAGTAAAAAAAAGACATTATAAAATACATGTATGACAGAGATGGGCTGTAAATTCTCAATTTAAATAAAACTCCAGGTACTTTTCTTGTTTTGTTCCAGTTATCCAAATGAAACCTTTTGAGCTCCCCAAGGATGTGATCTTCCTTTCTCAAATATTCAGAGGGAAGACAAATTGAAACATCTTCTATTTACCTGCTAATTTTCTTATTAAATTCTACCATAAATGAGGCACAATGAATTAGTAAGTTAAAATGAACAAATCTTCTAACTGCATGCATTTTGTTGTTAAAAAACAGCACTCAATATGGCAAAGTGAATAAGCAGACTGGTAATTGAAAAGGGAAACATTCAAATAATGTTTCAACTGTGGACACCTAAGGAAAAGTGATTTTAGCACCTGAAGATAGATCTTGATTTCCTAAATTTTTTAAAAAAATTATACCAGAAATGCTTTAATTACTTTCCTAAAGATAGCCTACACTGTAAGAGTGGTGTAATGATCAAAACGTTGGCTGTTCCAAACACAGTTTTTGTGTGAAGTTCATTACAACCTTTTGTAATTTTATGGCAGAAAAAGTAAATGGTTCATCTACGTGCTTTTAGAAGGGAAGAGTGGAAATATTACATATATATATATATATATATATATATATAGTGTGTAGCTTTCAAAAATATTTTCTTGAGGTTGCAAATAATCTGTCTTGCTCCTCTGGGAATTTCCTGTGGGCATTACATTGCATTGGGCTGAAAGTTGAAATTATGAATGGAAGGATCCAATCTTACATACACTGGACTCGGAAAACATGCCCTGCATTCAGAACAAACTGATCATTTAAACCAAATGGACATTAAGTGTAGATAGCAAATGGACTATTTCTGATCTTGCTGCATATTCCAGAGATCATAACAGCAATTTTTAGAAGTGGAAATAAGCTTCTGAAAATTCCACTGGATTCCAAAAGAGGTTAGGTGGTGAGAATTAGGTTAAAACCAAAGGGAATTGTGTGTTTAAATTGCTCAGTTACATTTAAAAAATTTCTCTACACACTGTTTTTCATCATTAGAGACCAAAATACTTAATTCATGTCATTCATTCAGACCGGTGTATCTCATTCTGTTTTTTCCAATTACTTAAAAAACCCACAAAAAATTGGTCCAAGAAGTTTTCCTTGCTTCCCCTTCTCTTACAACTCCATTTCTTCTTTCAGCTTTAGCTGAACCAGCACAAAAATATTTAGTCCATTCCTAATAGCCCAACTAAACCAAAGTAAATTCATCAAATGCTTTTCAAAACAAGAGAAAATGCTTAAATCTGGGCAAATAAATATCCTTGAACCAGGTGTGAAGACTGAGAAATAAAAAATGCAGGAATTAACTTTTAAGGAACTATAAACTGAAATTTGAAGGAAGCTTTAAATTAAGATTCACCATCTTCAGTAAGTGATCTAAGCTCCAGGCTACAAGATATGAAAACAGTTCTGAACTTTTCCAGGTGAAAAAAACTCTAACACACGTAAATAATTAAACATTCATTAGAAGAGTGACTTGAAAGTGAGTGTCCCATATTCTCACTGAGTGCTACAATTGCTGCACCATACAATCTTACCTTCTCCAGCCCTATGAATATTCATGCCAAGTGGAACATTTCAAACAGGATTGCTGCTGGGACACTCAAATTTGTGTAGTGGTTATACTCTTTCAGATGGGGAAAATCTGTCAAGGGTACAACCAAAGTACACTGAATCAGAACTGAATCATTAAAGTGCTCAAATCATGAAAAGCAAATACCAGGAATCATAATTTGGCTACATTTTCAGGCTGGCAAAAGTTAATAAAGCTTCAGATTTCTCTGGTAGGTTTGGTCTATTTCAGTACTTTCTTACGATTTTAAAAGGTCAGTATAATAACCATTTGGTTTATCCATTACAGTCAAAGGCTAAATCAGAACATCTTACCCTTTGCCTCCAGCAAATTACCCAGTTGTAGTGTCTGCAGTTTCTACTACTAATTACTTTGACTGAAGTTTGGTACGTAAGTGCTGAAGGTAACTGATGTTTGATTTCTGTTTGGATGGTGCCCTGTACTGCAGAAAAACAGATTGGAAGTTATAAAATTAGCCAGGTCCAAAAAATAATTTTAAAAATTCTCACAGGTGAAATTATCATTAGCTTTTTAAAAATAATACAGCAGCAAATTCTGTTATATTTCATGTGCAGAAAGCCAGTTGTTATTATGACTGCATTAGAGCTGCCATTCCCCTTTTCAGCTGAGGAAATATTTGGCTTATCAACAACAGAAGCAAGAAAAGGCTTTTGTAAAAAGTGAAAAGTGTTCTCAGTGTGTCACCTTATGCAGGCTGACTCAGAAAATCTGTACTATGGAAAAGGAAAACCAACTTTGCAATGAGTTCCTGTCTGGTTTGGTAATGTAACTTCTGTATCAGTGTACCTGGATTCATGGTCCTTCCCACCATGCCACACACACCAGAACACAATGGTGCCTCAAGGAAGGACGAGGCCTCTAAGCCATGTATATTGGAGGAATTGCAAAGGCATGAAGGGAAAGTTTGAGCTTTAACATTTTAAACCAGCACAGTTTAATCAACCAAACCCCATCCTACCATGTATATTGGAAGAACTGCAAAGGCATGAAGGGAAAGTTTGAGTTTTACTAACATTTTAAACCAGCACAGTTTAATCAACCAAACCCCATCCTTATTGACTGTGGCCCATGGAGCTTTCCCCCTTGTTGCATCACACCCATGTTGTGATGTTGCACAGCAAACTATGGCACAAACCTAGGTTACCTTTTTAAAGTTTGTTTGTTTATTTGTAGTCATGCTGCCACAAAGGACAAAACGATAAGAGTAAGCATCCAGGCCATGTTGTGATGTTGCACAGCAACTATGGCACAAACCTAGGTTACCTTTTAAAAATTTGTTTATTTATTTGTAGTCATGCTGCCACAAAGGACAAAACGATAAGAGTAAGCATCCAGGACAGGGATATATGAATTTTTTTCTTTTAGTGACTCAGACAGGTTAGAAAAAATTTAAGTGTTACGCCTTAAAATATTTATAAAAATAAGGTTATAAAGGCAATGCTCAGGCTACGTAATTAATGAGTGCATTTTACAGGTGTCAGACATTTAAAGAAATGAAGTTATTATGAATCAAGTTGAATATTCCTGGGAACCTGCTTGCTGAGGAGACTGTTGAAAAGTACACACCAATTTCACAAACCGATCTTGTTCTTTTATTCCCCATAACCACTTATAACCCAGGTCTCACACCCTGTACATAGCAGAAGAGTCACAGCCTCAAAAGTTATCTACGCCATGAAGTCTCTAACTTCCTTTGCTTTGCATTTCAAATAGAAAAGCTAAACAACAAAGGAAGAGAAAAAAAGAGTATTAAAAAAAAGGAATGAGAAAAATATACAGCTGTTCAAATCCTCCAACTGTTGCTCAAAAAAGTATTTGTTTAATTTTCTGGAATATCCTGGCTGTCTTAATCCATAGGATGTGAACATCTGACAAGTTCCCTGCTTGAATTAACCTATTTCTTCCGCTTTAATGCTGTTAGAAGCAGAGTCTGGACTAGGTACAGCCTTAGCATCCAAAAAATCTCTCTTCAGTCAAGCATCATTTTTCAGAAGTGAGTATAAGTGGAAAAGGTCAGCAAATTAATGCTGATTGTGGTCACAGTCTTAGAGAAAGCAAAGAGATCAGTTTAAGTTCACATTAATTTCTAGCCTGTAGCAAACACTGCTCATAAAATTGTGCTCATAGCACTCAGTTGCCAGGCTACACCTGACCTTCAAGAAGCTAAACAAGAGTATTAGATGTTCATCATATCACACACTATATTTGTGGTTTTAACTTGTGGTAGATGACTTAACATTGAATTACAGTCACAGAAAAAAGAAGCAGGCTTTCAGCCCAGACGATTCTTCAAATTATCAAATACTAATGGATAAAACATTAATAAAAGAATAGAGCTTTTACAGAGTTGCTTTCTACACTGGAAAGTTGGTTTGAACAGATGAATATTGATAAGAGATTTGGCCGAGAATTTCAAATGCATTGTCCTTCAGCTGAAAGAAGATAAGCACCTTTCATTTGAAGTCATATCCTTTCCTGCTAACAACAAACAAAATATATAGTTAAAGCTGTAATCTGATTCTTAAGATATTATTAGTCTTTTACTGTTAGATCTATAATGTGCACATCCCCTATTAAAACAGAAACCTGATTTAAATCACAGCATTTCATAGGCGGAACATTCATAGGCAAATGTCCCTTTGTAATAATTTCACTTCACACTGATGTTTCCAGTACATGATGGCTGTTGCAGCCTTATTTTCATGAGGATTCAAAAGTGAATCCTTCTCCAACAGCAAAGCAGTGCAAACCCAGGAAACAGGCATTTTCTGGCAGGGTAGAGTGAAGAGGCACAGCACAAGCACCCAGCTAGCTGACAGGGCTCCTTGCAGATGGCTTCAGAGCTCTAAGCACATGTGGCTTTGCCCAAGTGGCAGCAGCTGGACATCTTCCAAAGATCAAAGGCTGAGGGTGGAACTTGCCAGAATCTGCACAATTTTAACACTTCAAGTCACAAAATCATGCTTGATATTATTCCACTGCAACCTGGGACATTAAGCCTGTGTTCTGGGCACAGTGGTAAGAGAAAGACCTAAGGCTCTGAGGGAATTTTACTCAGTATGAGGTAGTATTAGTTCCAAATAAACATGGCAGATGGTTTTCCTCTTGCCTTGTACGTTGAAAGTGAATGCTGTGAGCAAACTATGCATATGAAGGTTACAGATTTCAGAGACAATTTTCCATTTAAAAACACTTCTGAGTGTTCAGGATACTACATAAAATAAATTTTGTTAGCACATATGTGTGAGATTATAACAGCATTTCAGTTCATTTAAAAAAAAAAAAAGTGTTACAGATACAGAGGAAAAAAACCCACCATGTATGGAACTTGGAAGTACTTCTTAGAGAGGATCACTTTATCAAGTGCAAGAGCAATCAATATGAAAATGAAGGCACTCAGCCTAAGGCCAGAGCTCTAGAAACAGAACACACCCCAAACAACTCTAAATGTCTGATTGATGACAGCCTAAGGCCAGAGCTCTAGAAACACCAGAACACACCCCAAACAACTCTAAATGTCTGATTGATGCACAACCCCAAACTGAGTTTCACCTTTTGCTACAGGAGTCAGCAGCATACAAGAATCTCCGTGACACTGCTACAGCATCATAAAGCAGGATGCATAAATGATCTTTAAAACCTCCAGTTACAGAAACGAAAATCCCACAGCTCAACATTTGTCCATGTTTAATTGTACAATAATAAACTCCAGTACTTTTCTTATAAATACTTATTTTGCATCTGAACAGTATTAATAAGGACCACTTATTGCACCTAACACTGCAATACAGTAGGATATGTCACTTACAGGCATTTTTTGCGCACCAGCTTGCTCCCTCTCCCTGCATGTCTCTCTTCTCCCCTCTCCCATCTGCAGTAAGCAAAGCATTGCCTGGGCAAAATGAGAATGGCCGAGGGAAAGTTTCTCTAAGTTCATAAAGGTGGATTTTGAAGCAGACTGGAGCTTCTCTTCCAGTGTCACAGAAAGAAAAAGCAAGGAAAGGAACAGCTACCTGAATAGTACATTTAAATTTCACACATCCCCCCACACCTGCCATACTTAGAGACAAAAAATGACAACCAGTATATGAGAAGGATTGGGAAGTGGAAAGGATGTGAGGAAACTCGGGGTCTCCAAACCACAGGAAGCAGTGGCCAACGGCCAGTAACTGACACACAGTGCTGCCACAGAGCAACAGCGAGCACTGCTTGGCAAGCACAAGCAGGGCCTGACCCCTAAAGCAAGCTCTGTGGTAAGTGGAAAATTCCAAGTGCTTAGAGACTGAAAAAGAGAGAAAAATCCAGAAAACATGAAAAGAAGAATTAGAAAAGAAATGCAGATTTACTTGAAGTCACAGATATTTTCAGGTACTCTTTCATCCACCCTGTTTACTAGAGATGTTTGAGAACCTGACTAGTTAAAGAGCATCACCATTTTAAACAATGACATTAAAACTCCCAGTTTTTACCGATTATTTTCCTCTGACTTCTGGAAGAATCAGCTACATGATAAGATGGCTTCCAAATAATGCCTGAAACATTATTTCTAGACAGGACAGCAAAAATATCATATTCTGCAAAAATATCATATCACCCTGCCATTAATATGACACAACTTAGATAGCCTCTATGACAATGCTAGATTTAAGACAGTGTGCCTGTGCATTTTATATATAAATATATAGATATTTAACATGTCTAGTAAAACCATACATATGTATACTGATTATTCCATTTCTCCATTAGCATTCATATTAAGACCCAGTGGACACAGTTTCAGTTAATACAAACAGAAAAAATAATAAATTAGAAAAATATTTTAAAATTTGGATGGAATTATTTGTGACTCTGTACAGGCCTGAGACAACTACAATTTAGACTAATTTGACAATTCATTTTCAAGAATAACAATGAATGCATTCAAAACAGTACTAGCAGAAGAGGGTAGTTGTGTACCCTTTGCAAGTCCCCTAAATACAGTCAAAATTATAAGAGAGATCATGTTTTGAGCAGATGCCAAATACACAGATATAAGTACACACATACTATTGCACACCATGGAAATCAGACACAAAGATTGCTCTTGCAACAACACAACAGAAAAGGAGAGTTACTTTCCTGAATGTCAGTTGTGCAACTGTTAAATTTTAAACTAAGACAACAAAACCCTATTTTGAGTAGTAACACGAATGAAAACAACTGAGAAAAACATAGCAATAAGAGAGATCATGTTTTGAGTAGATGCTCCCTTAGGGGTTGTGCTGCTCAAGGTGCTGCAGTGGCCCAGGGCTTTCCAGATAAACACCAAATACACAGATCTAAGTACACACATACTATTGCACACCACAGAAATCAGACACAGAGATTGCTCTTGCAACAACATAACAGAAAAGGAGAGTTACTTTTCTGAATGTCAGTTGTGCAACGGTTAAATTTTAAACTAAGACAACATAATCCTATTTTGAGTAGTAACACGAATGAAAACAACTGAGAAAAACATAGCGTTAGTGTAAAATGAAACGTTCAATAACCTAGTTCAAAGGAGACACTCCCTGCAGCAAGTATGAATTTTGAGACAACTCAAAACTCATTTTGCACACTGACTGTGAACATTTAATTCATACAAGTATCAGGTCTGTCAAGAAAAGGAAACACCCTTCACTCCTTAATGTCTTCTACCATTATCTTTATACAGGGTTCCAGAAACAGGGAACTTATTTCACCCAAAATTAATTAAGAGTTTAGTTCGAGACAAAAAAAGCTTGCCAATAGAGATAAACCCTGAAACACTCCCAAAACATAGTGAGACGCCCACTGAACTTTTCCAGTAATTCATTCCACAGTCCAGGGAGGTGCATGAAACACCACCATCTTCATGCTTCTTCCAAGTTCAGCTCCAGGCTTTATAACCCTGAAATAAAGATGGGTGGCCAAACATCAAGGAGCAATACATCTTTCAGCTGGACTGTTGGCTAATTAATTAAGGGCTTTCAGACTCAGGAGGACAATCCTGAAATTAATCCAGATTCAAAGATACTCAAACATATCGTTTAGATAAACAATAATTTCCTGACATTTCGGATTAGTTTCAAGAGGAAATTGAAGAACTGATGTCTGTGATAGCATAGAACACCATGATTTGGTTTATCTCTGGGAAATCAAGTTGTTTGAATGTTTGAATGAAAATACATTCTTGAAGCCTCCTGCAATTATGCAAACATCCAAAAAAAGCCCTAATACTGTAGAAATTAATGCTTTTCAGGGAGACATGTATCAGTAAAGTAAGTCCTTCAACCAGGCTGTGTTAGGAGTCACTACCCTTAATGCTCCACAGTTAAGCACTACTGTCAGGTTAGCACTATGAATTTAGCTAAGTGACTCTGCATTGAGAACATATCACAGCTATGGAAGTGAAAAAGTACCAGAGCAAGGGTCAGACCTACCCATGGCACTTTGCACTGCTAGTCATAAAATGTCTATCTTTTTTAGGTGGAGAGAATTATTTGGGGGCTATATTTCCATGTCTTGACCCCAAACAGCAAGTATTAGGGAAACAGCTTTTTCAACTAAGTGTGCAAATGGATCAAAACATTTTTGGGTCACCTAAATAACCTGAGATTCCCTTGGTTCCTACACAGATTGGAAGCACATGGAGAAATGCGTGATGTTCAGATCACAATTCAGCAGAAGTGAGATTTCCAGATATGTTTCTCTAGTCTAACAAGCAGGACACATCTTGCATGGGGAAGAATAGAGCACAGGAACACAAAAACCCAAGAGATCAGTGTAAACAAGGGTCTGACCAACTGCATAAAGAAGGCTGCAGAGCTTTTCATGCTAGTTAAGGACAGGCTTTTGGAAAGTTCTGAGGACTCATATGAATTAAATTACAAAGCCTAATTTCAGTCTGAGACCCTATTCTCCCATACCTGTTTTACAGACCATGGATAGAGCCATTGATTTAGGGATGGGAATAACTTTTGCCTCTCCACTAAATATATACTGAATAAGGGTCAAGTTAGCTTTCGGGAGTGCCGGTCCCACAATCACAGGATTATTCCTCCTTCTATGGCAGAAGATGTACAACCCATCTATTTCAATCTTAATTTTTCTTTCTTGTGAGAAAAATTGGGTTTGTATGAAGCTAGTTCAGCTTCAACATTCAGGTGCATTTATTTATAAGGCTGAGAAATTCCTTACTTTGAGATAGGTTTTTAAAATACAAGAATTTGTAGATGATTATTAACTCATTGTGCAGAATTCTGTTGTATAAATTTACACAACTGACTTCTTGAAGCCTCACAATATAAAAGCTTTTTCCTTTTTTTTTCCTCTCCAGACCTTGAAAAATTCCACAGGCCTCTGTTTTGAACTCTCCCTTATTTATACCTCTTTGTAAAGTCAAAATATTAAGGCACTGGATACAATATTTTGGTACCACCATATTGTAGCATCACACTAGCAGCTAAGCTGAAGAAGCTTCTTCAATTGCCCCTTGGCTTTCCTTCAAGGTACTACCCTGAATAGTTTTGTATTTGCAACCCATCTATGCCCAGTTACCTTCCACGTAACAGCATTAAGAACATGTTTTGTTCTACCATGACCACTTCACTAGGCAATTCACGTATGACTATCAGGCTATAATACTGATCTAACTTGATTATTTACTAATATCTCACCAATTTTAGACCCCCTGAAAAATAGTAGAACTGCTGACAATACTTAGCAAGTGAAAATTTTACATCATCCAAATGCTTAAAAACAATATGAAAAAGCATTGAAACTGTAGAATTCTTAACTCTCCCACAGAGCAAAAAAATCATCTCAATTATCAACTATAAGTGAAGATTTGAAAGATGGGTTTTTAAAACTACTGTATATAGTCTCTAAGGTATACAAGGTAAATTTAAATAAGAGAAGTAGCAATTCAAATGTCTTAGAAACATACAACATATCCACAGTTAGCTTAAGGAGACCATAATACTTCCCAGACAAGTAAGATGCCTGTCAGTCACAGGAAGATTTCGACCTACCACTCCTGATATTCTGAGGCCTCATTTACACTGTCTTGCCTTCCCCTGCAGAACATCAGGATATTGCGGTATATACAAAGAAAGGAGACTGCATTTCCCCCACCCAGCTGCACATATTCAAAGATTAAGTTGCCCAAGTCTAAACCCCATCTGTAGTTAAACAGAGACAGGGATGTACCTCTGCAAGGCAGAATTCATCTCCTCTACCTGAGGAGAGGGGAAATTGTCTTTCCTCCTTAACTGCAGCCTTCTACTGAGACTTACAGATGCTTACCCTTTGAATTCTCAGAGGTTAGATGAGAGGAATGCCACACCAAGACCTCTTGCACTACAGTAATTGTGAGTGAAGTACAATACACTAAAAAAGAATTTTCTTCCACCAGCAGGGCTACTCTGCTGGGGAAAGCTCAGAAGTGAGCACAGAGTTGCCAAGACTGATAAATTTTTTTCTGCCCTAAGCAGAGGACAGAGCAGGGCTTTATCTCTCATGACTTGTTTTCTCCTAATTTGTTTATACAATTCCAAAGCTTTATGTACCATTGTTTTAATTGGGAATGGCAAACTAATGAGCAGGACTTTCTTTGATAGTCAGAGTGCTGTATGAAGAGATGCACAGAGTGAAAGTAAATAATTCAAATGGATTTTATCTTCCAATGTTTAAGACAATGCTGAAGAAACTGTAAAAAATAGAATATGAGATTCTTACATCATTTTTCACTGCAATTTTGGATTATTCTGTTTAGGTATCAAATTTATTTGAAGTTGGGAACTGAAAACTTTTTTCTTATGATGTAACTCTAAATAATGGCACCACTAGGTTGAGAATATTCTCCTGTCAAATCCTTTTAAGGAAGGTGTCTAGCAGCAGAATTCTGCTGCTAGTAGTTTGAAATTGTACCAAAACTGGCAATCTTGATTTGCTATTGTACATCAACCCCCACATTACCAATGTGTGTGTGTGTGTGGAGGTATGTACAAAGATACACTGAAAAATAAATCCAAGTCTGCAGCCTAAGCGAAAATTTTTCAGCTTGCTTTCTGGAAGCACAGAAAGTAGGTCAGCACATATTCCAAAATAGCACATCAGCACTGAAAGAAAAAGTAGTATATCTGTACCTTTGGACTTTTTAGCTCATCTCTCTGTAGGGGGAAATGGAGGATGAAATCCTTTTTCTTATTCTACTATATGTATGAGAAAAAATTGCTTACACTTAAAAAAGCTCCCAAATAAGCCATCTACATGGGTAAAATGTTGTCTGTTTTAATCAAAGCAAAACAACATTGAGTGGAACCATTTAAGCTTTATCTAAATATAACCAAGGGAAAAGCCAGGATGTTTAAAATGTGTTTAAAATGTTGTACTGGATACGTATCACATCCTGTTCCTTGCACATCTTGTTCCTTGTATCAAAAACCTATTTGGTAAAATATTTACTCTGGAAATAACAGCATACTGTCTGTGATTTTGTTGTACATCTTGTGAGGACTTTTTTTTTTTGGAGTATTTGCTGTTGCAATAAGAATTGATGCTTATTTGCGATGTCTTTGGTGCTAGGCACTCTCTTAAAGAAAAATATTTTCTTTTATTTATTCCCCACCCACCACCATTTTTAAGAAACCAGAAAGCTAAAGCAAAAACCAAATTACTTAAGTAGTCACACATCTTATAGCTATTTACAATCTCCTTTCCTGAACTATTACAGTTCCATAACATGAAAAGAAAACCAAAATCCACTCTTAGGCAATATTAAATAATGCTTATCAGCTCTAAAATATCACCTGATCCAGGTCAGTATCAATACTGTTGGCTTAAACATGATGCATGATGCTGATATGCTTCCCAGAAGAGATTTCAAGCTAGAACACTGATATATTTAATTAGGAAAAAATTATATTGCCTCCCTCAAATTCCAAGTGTCAGTCTTCATTTGGATCTCTGCACTAGATTAAAATGAATGCTTGAGAGGTACTGAGCATTGGTAGCATGACCTTTTAAGCTCAGTGATTTCTATGCAACCAGCAGGAATGCCTAAAAATAACAAAACAAGTCTATTTTTAGTTCTTCATTCTCTGGGGCTTGTTCTCTTGCCTTTTTTTTTAACTATTGCTATATTTGTGTTCCATCTCAATTCTTGAGCACTTAGCTCTAATTTATTTCCTTGTATCATTCAGACCTGATAAATATCTCATTTTCCAGTTTGTGAAGTACTATAATCCATGTATATATGTACATCATTTAGGCAGTTAGAGCATTGGATCTTCCACAGAGCCAGGCCTTCCAAGAAGGGCAATCAAAATGGAGAGCAACTTCCTAAACCTACAGCTCCTGGGATCTGCACTATTCTTTCACTCAGTAAACCTATGCTTGCTATCAGAACTTAACCAAAAATCAGGACCTTCCTAGGCTAACACAGGCTTCACAAATAATTGAGTGAAGAATTTATGAAGCTTTTAAAACTCTGATAAATGAAGCCAGAGTAGTAAAAAAAAAAAAAAAAAAAAAGTTCAACTTTTATGTCCTGTGAAGTCTCTGCCTTGCAAAATCTCAAAACTCTAGCCTAGCAAAAAAGTGCATAATTAAACATGATTAATTGCATTCCTAGATTACTGCCAGATAGCTTGTCACATGCCTTGCTGGGTCTGAATACACAGTTTTCATTTGTTACTACTAAAAGCCAAAGACACAGAGCTAATTGAGTTCAATTTACAGCTCGACAGATATACTATTAAAGAATCATCATATCAAATAAATAGCATAAATTTACAGTGAAGTATTAAAATAAATAAGGGAAAATAAGGCAGTAGCAACAGATACTATCTCCCTTCTCTCTAGCACTCTTGTTGAGGCCAGCACTGTCATCCTCCAAAACCTGAGAGATCTATGGGAAGATAATAGGTCACACATTCATCAGACTTCAGTACTGCTAATTATTCTGACATGCAACCAGTGTGATTAAAAAACAACACTGCTCTAGTTAAATGAACTAAATCAGCTCCTCAGTTCCCTGTGAGTTTTTTCTAAACTGTAGAAGAAATTTCACAATAGCTCTTTATGCCATTTGGTCTCATCTCCCTTTGGAAAATAAAACCCCACAAATACGTTTGCATATTCACATAGTTCCTTCTCTGAGTTCAAGGACACTTACAAGACACCTGCTAATATGCCAAATTTGTATTCATTGGAGTGGAAAGTCTGCTGCCATGAGATACCATTTCCACTCAGAAGCCATTAGCTTAACTGCTGAGAGGGTGTATCTTCTCAAGCTGCTTCATGAAGGAGAAACATAAGTACAACCAGTTCTTTGAAGGCACAGTACAACAGGTAAACTAATCCTGAAGTGATCAGAGCTAGTATTTTCTGAGCTTACTTAAACCTGGAGATTAAGCAAACTCAGAAATTAGAATTACAGTTGCAAGGTAGTCTAGGAAACAGCTCCTGCATTTCCCACCTTACCAGCCTGTTATTCCAACAGCTGTACTTTTCCAGACCAGAGTCACCAGGCACTCATTCCCTCCTGGCTCACGTGGTGCAATGAGACGTGCTCAGTCTCGTGTCTGGAGCACTGGGGATCGTGCTCTGGGCTCCCGGGGCTGTACTGCTCTACAAGAGGTAGATATCTCCCTTACACCCTTCATGGGGCTGTCATGGGAATTTCCCATGTTCCAACGATGCACCAGGTAGAAACTGGACATGCTGCTGTGGAGATGTGTCCTCAGCCCCACCTCAAGCCAAACTTACAGCCTTGGCCAAATGGAGCTCTTTTCATGTCAGCTGTAAGATACACATCTCTGGTGTACAGAGCAGCTTATCTCTAGGCAATGAAAACAACCATGTTCACAGTGATCATAAAGGTCCAGAACACATATTTACAGATCTCTGTGCTCTACAACATAAATGCATCCTTTTACTTGCTTTGATATGCACTGTCTCGGATAAAAACCCACTACATCAAAATAAAATAAGCACTGAATAATAAATGGCCTTATAATAATTGTCCTAATGTACTGAAAACCATAAACCAAAAATATAGGAAAGGTGAAACAGAAATATCTGCATTTAAGCAATCAACAAATAAAACATAACTATTCCACTGAAAAGGCTGTGACCTTGTCAAGAGTCTTTACTGCTCTTTAAAAGCAAAAGAAAATATTTCACCCCCCATTGGAGTAGAATTGGGAGCACTATAGAAGCCAGCACTCCAGGAGAAATTCTGCTAACAATGTAATCCGATGTGGCTTATAACCGATTACACAGCAAAATTAATTGTCTCCAAGAAATCTTACTTTTATGACAGAAGGACTAAATACAGCCAAACAGTAGTTTAAAACCAATACAATCTTCTTTCTAGTAGGAAAAGAAAGGCTTTGTTTTGTTCAAGAGGACACTGATGTACTCATGTTGCTGTATATTTTTCCCCTGGCTCCTTGGTGTTTAAATTCATGCTAACAATTGCAGCTATTTTATATCCTTTAATTAGTACATGTGCAAAATGCTTGTTCATCTGTTTTCCAGCAACGTATCAGCATTCACAAAACCAAATACAGCCAACTCTTTGCTATAAGGAATTTCAGCCTCAGGAAGGCTTTAACTAAACACTTGCACTGTATCAGATTCATTAAAAGCCACAAGTTTCTTCAGTTCCTGGTGATGGCTTGCCGGTTTTCAACAACACTAAGACAAAGATTCTACAAATATCTGTAGCAAAGCATGCACAGTCTCATGTCACATTTTATGGTCGTAATATAGCTTTATAATTAATTTTTAAAGTCAGGCCATAAGAACCCGAAACTTGCCAAATATTTAAATATTTAGATATTTAAAATGCTTACAGTATTTTTTGGTAAGAACCACATATACATGAGATTCCAAACACCCATCTGCATGTTTTGTATTCTTCACACCTATGCAAAAGACTTTTAACTATTTACTAAAAAATTTAGAACAGTTGCCAAATCTATTCAACAAAGAAATGCATTAATACCTAGAATTTATTATCTGTCTTACCAGAAAAATCTCATGTAAATTCATTATGACTACATGATTAATGCAAAGTCTTACCTTTCCCTGAAGCAACAGTTTCCAGCAGTGATCTTTCTTAATGCTTTAATTCTGCAGTGTAATCTTCATAAATTATTTTCTGGTTCAGACAAAGATGGGTTAACTGCAAGCAGTCTGGATGCTATCTTGCTTGCTTCCTGGAGATCACTGTTTTGCTTTGTGAGCCATCACAACTACCTAGGAAAAATAACAGCCAACCCTCAGTCACCTGGACAATATAATATATTACTGCTCCCAGATTAAACAAAAGGTTTAAAACAAATCCATGTCTTAAAACATGATGTTAAAATTTGTACTTATCTACCAAACATTTCATAACAGATGCTGTTAAGAGAACTATTGCATGCTTTCTTACCAGAATTTATGTTCTTAGACAGAGACATAAAACAAGAGAGAAAAATTTATATATTAATGTTGTAAATTTTTAAAATTATAACTTGTCTTTACACTGACAATATGAACTATAAACTACACTTGAAACGAGACTTTTTTTTTGTAGATTTTTGGTCAGAAGCTATAAGCAACAGCAAAACCTGAGTTATGCTGTAATTTCTTACACAGAAGTAAACAGAATGGTGCCTATGGGAAAACAAAAGTACTGGAAGTAGGAATGCACTTTGGTATCTATTTGGGTATAACTGCAAGTCCCTATCACAACAGGAAACATTATATTCCTCTTTGGTGCAAATACAGGCATCTGGCTGCCAAAAGGCTCTGAAGTTGAGACTACCACCTGCAAAACCACTGGCAGCAGATGCAGATACCACACTTAGGAGGGAGAGCACAGTCCCATGGTGGGTATAATGCTGAATTACCAAGTCCTAGTTCAATCTTGTTACTCTGAAGGTAGTTTGAATATTCTCTGGGAGCTCAAGGAGAGATGATGCTGTGGACATCTGTGACATGAGTAAGACACCTTGTTTGCTAACTTGAACATGAAGTGCACTTACACAGGGCCTTGTTCAACCAAAGCACTGAATATCTTCAAGGACAGAGCCACCCTTCTCTGGACAGCCACAGTGCTGTCAGGGCAGCCTCTTGAACAGCATACCTCCACCTGAATACTACAGATCCATGGCAGCAAATAGGACAGTTCATCTCCCCCTCGACTTGGTCAGCTCCATGAAATGTTTGACAGAGCATGTAATTAAAAGATCTACTGAGCTGATATTAACAAATGATAATGAGTAGTCACATATCTCATAAGGGGGTGTTTTACAACCTGTCTCCTCTCCCCACCCTTCCCCTGACTACAGGAACCACCCTTGCCACTTCAGCATGCATTTTAAAGGGGTTATACATCCTGATTTCTCTGTTTGGTGCCTTTATCCTTCTGGATAGCCCTTTGCAGCTGATGTCTATAAAAACACAATAATACCTCTGTCCACACTTAAAGTAGCACTACTGTAAGTCTGAACAATTCTCTTCTCTCATGTTTATCAGGTTTCCTGAATGTTAAGAGTATCTAACTGTGGCATCTGAGTAAAGTCATTCAGAGAGACAGGGCAGTCACAGATCTGCTCCTTCAAAATTTCTGCAGATTTGAGTATTTTTTTCATACTCCACATGCATATTAAAGATAAGGCTCCATTGGTTAGATGCTTTTT
Source organism: Passer montanus (assembly GCF_014805655.1). Taxonomy (NCBI): domain Eukaryota; kingdom Metazoa; phylum Chordata; class Aves; order Passeriformes; family Passeridae; genus Passer; species Passer montanus. The sequence goes on from NW_024368818.1 coordinate 1,215,831, forward strand.
GGTTTTGTAGTGTGAGAAATTAAGACAGTAGATCTGACAGGTTACTGGAATCACCCTGTTTTCATCTCCTGTGAGATGCTGTCAGAGACATGCAAGAATTCTGGACAAAAATGGATTATCAAGTTTTAAAATCATAAAATAAAATCCCAGTGACATGGAATTCTTCAGCCTATCATCATCAGTACAAGAGAGCAGACTGAGGCATCATACATCACATCTGTGCAGTAAAGAGAGACTACATGTTAGAAGCAATCACCTACTTTTGTATATCCCTGTCACAAAATGCACTTTTCAGTCTCTGGTAAATTGAAGCCGTTATCTTGTGCTCTGGGGGAAAAGGATGGTCAGGGGGAGAGGGACGAAGAGCTTTCCATACCAGACACAGTGTAATTACTGACTTTCATGGACATTACTTCAAAGAACTGGGACAACCTGAAATGGGCAGTTTCAAGCCAAACATTACAACCCTTTGCAGACACACCACCTTTTCAGCCCAGTATACAAAGGGCACAGTCTCCTCTACAAACTAAGGGAAACCGGACCCTGAACAAGGCTAAAATGAGGAACCTGAAATAAAGTACAGTATGGAAATAATTCATTTAACTGTGAAGTGTTGCACAATGATTTGCCATATTCTATCTAACTTTTTATTCAATTTCCCTGAACAATTCCATTGTAAGTATGCTATTTCTACACAGGTATTATTTACATCAAACCATGACTTTCATAGATCTGAGATTTGCAACCTAAGCTTCATTATATAATATACATACAATAATATATGTACACAAACAACTTCTACTGTGCCCAACCTTTTCTTCTGAAAAAGGAGAATTTTTATTTGTATCTTTTTTAGTAGTAAAGAACATTTTGAAATGCCCTAAGTAGGTAAATATTGCTCTTGTAAATATTATTGCTAAATGTGCATTCCTGAAATAATCTTCATAACATGTAATAATCTTTAGAAGTATCAAAATTATTATACTAAATGTACAAAAAATGCACTAACTTCATATCTACAGTAAGACATCCCAAATAAGAGGTCTGACAAAATTCACCTTGTTCTCCAGAAACAACAAAAATGAGTGAAGGTAAAAGCTGCATCACTCCAGCACCCTCTGTTGGCCCTCAGGCAGCACGGTACTTTGTGCACTCTTAATAAAGTTAGTTGTTGGATCCTGAAGCTATGACAAAGACTCCTTTACAGAAAAAGATACAGGAAAAAGCAAACACAAACCTACCTAGCAACCCAGTCCTATGCATAAAATCTTCAGCTGTATACCACAACATAGTTTAATATCAGATTACTCAGTATTGCTGGATCTGTCATGCATTAGCCCATCTTTGTAGATATTTATAATTTGTCTAATTTCAAGGGCAAAACGTTCTTTGCAAGCCCTGTGTGTGTCTGATATTTCTGACAAACACCAATAATAAATGGCACCTTGCATGCAGCTCTCACCAATAGATACAACAGCTCTACAGAAAGAACAACTCTTTTTATGGAACATTATTCACCGTGACTATTGAGAACTAGCAATGCATACATTATATAGAAATCATCCACAAAAGAAAGTGCTCCAATCAGGTCTCATCAAGCACACAGAATAAAGTCCAGATGCCAGATACAAGGTGATCTAAATATAAACTCCATACACTGGGCACAGCCAGATGGTGCAATTTCCAGAAGCAAAGGCCCTTAGCCCAGCGAGCCTGGCAGCTGCTTTGCAAAGCCGGCTCAAGGCTCTGCAAAGGCAGATGTGGAGTTGCACTGGGGAGCAGAGAGGAAGAGGAAGGAGGAAGCAGGAGGGCTGATATGGAGAAGTGAGTGTGCTCCCATGGCACTGGGGGGGATATGGGTGGTAAGAGCCACTTCTGAGAAAAACCACCCAGGGTGGGGATCAGGGCTGCCTGGTCCTTTCTGGCCCCTCAGTGCGTGAGAACAGGGGAAAGCAGCCTATGCCTGCCTGTGCAGCAAGAGGCACAGAGCTGCTGCCTGGCCCCCTCACAGTCCTTGAACTACCACTGAAGAAGAGCCACAAGCAAAGGGGAGGCAGGACACAAGCAGATTTTACGGAGCTGTCTGTCTGCTTCCACCAGCCGAGCAGTTGAGTAACTGCCTACCTTATCTCTCTACAGCTGAGCCAACACTGGCCAAAACCCAAAAAAACAACAAAAGAGCTTTTATTCACTGATCTTAATGACAGAGAAAAATTTATTCTCAAAAATGTCATCAGCTTTTGCAAACCTGCTCCTTTCACTGCCTCTTAACTTCACACCTTTAACCTCTCTACAGTTCTGTATCTCCTTAGTTTTGTTTTCACAACATCCTGTCTGCTCACCTGAAATTCATACCCATCTCATCACCCTTCCAGGCTCTCTTCTCTGCTTATTTTCTTTACCATGTGTAGCTTCACATGATTATCTCCTAATATTTCAGTATTTATCAACTTTAAGATGGTGCTAATAAACAATGGTCCATTTGATAACAATCTCCAGAACATGCAGGAATGCATGCAAACTTTTTACCAAACAAATCTGTGGTACTATTTGTAGAAAGAATTACTATCCTATTTCAAATATTTACACTCATGCTTCTACTTTAGGTAATTTATATTATACCACTTAGCTGGAATGGAGAAATCAGTTTGATTTGGAATGTCAAGATCTGAATTATTAGAGTAAAATATTTATTGCACAGAACAAACTAGAAACTACCTCACAAACGCTATGCAGTTCATTTGAGGTCACTGACTAACCAGTCCAAGAAACCAGAGGTGGACCCAAACTGAATCCAGATCCTCAAACCTCAAAACTGAAAGGAAAACCACAATAGAGTACTGCATTTTCCATTTTCAGGAGTTACTATTCTCATAGTTATTTTCAGGCATTTATATTCTTGCTTTATACTAGTTTCTGATGGTAGATTTCTTTATCTGTTCTGTTATTTTAAAACAAATTCAATGCTTCATTTTTTCCATGTTTAAAAGGTCTGGATCCAAACAATAAATGGTAGGAGTTACTTCCTTTAGGATTTGGCTGTCATTAGGTAGCTGACTAGGGCTGCAGTAGCCTGTTCAGGAACAGGTTACTTATGCAACCACCTTCCTCTGCTTAGCAACCCCAAGGGTGGGGTCCAAAACAGCAACTGCACCAGTCACATTTTGCAACCAAAAGTGGAGGAGAAAAAAGAAAAAGAGAGACAGGAATGGAAAGTGCAAGGGGAAATAGCACTTTTCTTCATGAGAAATGTAACTAAGAAAAGAAGACAACAAACAATATAGAAGAATGAATCAAAAGCAGCTAAACTACTTCTCGCTCAGAGTGGTAATTACTTCTGAGATCATAATATGATAATGATTCTTAAGTGAAATAATTCATGCCGAGAACATGCTAATCCCTGCAAAAGATCGTGTAAATACTTTGCTATTCTTGCACTAATCTTCTCTTTCCACCAAATGCTGAAAAAAATCTTCACTTACAATAAAATGATGTTAAAAATGTTCTTGGTTAAATAGCTGAATATGTTGAATACTTACAGAGAAAGATTCAGTGTTAGTATCTTTGTGTCAAGATGTTAAATTTTTTAAAGTGAAGGCAAACATTAAAGATACTGTTGACAATTTAAGGAATAAAATTAACACTTAATTTAATTTACTAAACTTGTGCTGGTTAACAAAAGGCATAATTACAGGATATAATACATTACTTGGAAGATTTATAAAATAAACATTCTGTGAAAGAATCAGTGAAACCAGTACTTCAAACAGCAGTGTATGAAGACAACCCAAAATTAAAAACCCCACAAAACTACCCAAAACTATTTGGGTACACAAAATAGTACCACTTTTGTGTTCATAAAAAATTGTTCCAGTTCATGATTTTCCCAGCCTCCACAAATTCAAAGTCTTTCTCTGTTTGGCCAGGAACCGATTATGCACCACACAGATAATAAGCTTAGCTGGAGATGTTGACCACTTGTATTCATATAGAAGTTAGATTTTTCATTTTTTAAAGTATTTAATACAGAGGGGAGAAGCACTTCTGAGCATCAGGGATGCACTTGGCCAGCCCATGGTGTGCAATGCCACACCAGGAACATCTCTGCTTGCTTCAGCGCAGCCACACAATGCAAAGCCTTTGGCCTGGGGGCTGGAAGGAGCAGAGCTCTAACACTTGCCCACATCCACCCACTGCTCTTCTGAGTGTTTGGTTTGGCCTGGCAGGCCCAGGCAGCCTGCAGCTCTGAACTGGTGCAAAAGCTCAGAAAGGCAGCGTGAGCATTTCTGCCGGTCCAGCTCACGCTGCACACGCAGCTCCAGCGCTCCTGCCTTCCCCCCATGCTCTCACAGACAACTGGCACTGCTCTTCATTTACACTCCAGCCCTCACCCCAACACACTGTCTCTTACACAGCAGCCTTCTCAGGTAACTATGTTGCTTCACACAGTAAGTAAATGCTTATTTAGTAAGAACTACTCATTTAGTAAATACACTAAATGAAGAGTTGAGATGCATCATTCATGCTGTGAAACAGATTGATAAACACACCAGCAGGAAGGCACGACTCTCTGATGTGTTATTACACAGTCTCTAGAGCTCAACTTGGCAGACTGTTTCTTACCAATTATACATAAGATAATGTGCTTCTTTAACATTGACCTAATTAGTGGCAAACCTTACTAATAGACTGTATACCTGTATGACCTGATTACTATTAGCAAAGGCAGTTTGCTGTAAAGCATTCTGTGGTCCTAAAGACATTTACTTAAGTCACTGATAGAAAAAAAGATAGAGTCATAAAAAATAAACACCTCAACTATGAAAAATTGCTAAGTGAAGGCTAGGATCAACCTTGACTGTACCTGGATTATTGTCCCCCAGTGTGGTCACTGACAGCTCTCTGGAGAGCTCCACATTGATAAATACTTGGAGAGTTAGCATCAATAAATGCCATCCCATTCTAGTTTTGAACTCTCATGACTCTTTCATAAGAGAACATTTCAAAACCCAACAGTTCTAAATACATTTCCCCTCAAAACTGCCTGTCAGTCTTGAATAACTTGCATTTGTCAAGGAGTTCAGAACTGAAAAAAAACGAATCAGACAGTATTCCAAAAGGATCCTAATGTCTATGGCAGAGGATTAAAAAAATCACAAAAACCCCCAAAAAACAGAGACAAAAAACCCCAACCCTCCTTCCATTTCACATTAACTTTCATTGGGAGAACTTGAGCACAGCCAACACAAGAGAGCTAGTGGGACAGAGAAGAATGTGGGATGACAGAATCTGATTTTCCAGCATCAGGCCTGATTGCCTCCTGGTGAAAGTGATCACATAACCCATGGCCTCATTGGGACTCAAAACAATAAAAAGAAAGCACTTAATTGCTCAAAAGGTAAAGAATTTTCTACATCTGACTAAAAGGATTCCTACTGCAAGAATCTCTAATGGTGCATCAGGTGTTGGTTTGGTGACTACAACAAGAGTGAAGGTCCATTTGAATAAAAAAAAGAAAAATAATCCCCTTATTAAAAATCTCAGATATTTAATTGGAGACAAAAATTTGATCTTTATTTTACTAGTCTTCTTTGATGTGGGTGGCAGCAATAGTATTCATATAGAAATACTACTTTTGTTTTGCTAGTTTTAATTAAATTCAATCTCTAAAATGGCATTTCATTAAATAGCTTTCCTTTTTCTGAACTTCCTCCCTACTCTGTTTTGATTAATCAGATATGGAAGCAACTTCAGTGACCCAGACAATGGGTCATGCAACTTTCAGTAAATAAACTCTGGATGAAACTCTTACACAGTCTGTACAACATCCTGAACAAGATTAAGACCTGAACTTTTGCAGCTTTACTTGGAAGCACAAACATAAAGAACAACTTGAAAGATGGGTACCAAAAAGTGTAGTACAGGAACCTATTTTACAGAGACCCTTTCACGATCTGCAAACATTTTGTCAGCAGCTAAGTAGTTTAAGAAAAGAAACAAAACACCCACTTGAGCCAGTACTTTCACTTCATGTCATAAAATTAGTGATCTCTTTGGTTTAAATTTCCTTTTGTCTAACTAATAGGCAAATTCTTTAGTACAGCATTACCTTCTTTTTCCATCTCAATAACTCTTTAGCATTTTAGATATAGAAGAGGAGAAATTGAATAATAAATATAAATAACAATCAAACAAGGCCTCCCCTTGACTTAGAATTGATGTATCCTGTCTTTACACTTAAAGTACACTACTTCAGAGTGAATAGTTAAGAAGAAATATTAACAAAAATAGCATGTAAGTCAGTTTAAGTTGTAATAACAATCAGTTTACAGCCCACTTACTTATGAAAATACTTAAAGCCAAAAAAAAAGACAAAAAAATAAATACAACACCAAACTCCAGGTGCCTAGACTTGATAATATGAATGGTCTAAGTAATACTTTTAGTGAGTGCACTTTCTAGATGTCATGCCAATGGCAATCTCAAAAATGAAATCAAGAATCAGAATCATAAAGATTTCCAAAACAATAGATAAATTAAAAAGAGACATTCCGTTGTAAAATTCTTTTAAAAATTACTTAATTTAGAAAAATTACACAATTGAGAGTGTATCTGTAAGGATGCCTTTATATTTGCAAGCAGTATTGCTTTTTTCGTTGTACAATAAACCAGTATTAATCATGCTTCAGAATAAAGCAGGTGATACCTGATTTGAAACTTACACCAACAAAACCAGATGAACATGTATCTTGACTAAACAACCTTTTCTCAAAATTATTAATAGTGAGTTCTTAATGTGCTGCTCTTTTCCACCATGCTCAGAAGATCCAGACCTATTTGTCTCTGACAGTGAAGCCTCTGATAAATGTCTACCACTCTCTCATTAAAAAGCTGGGAGAACGACATGATACAGTTCCACGTTTTGAGAGAGAAACTTGAGAATATCTGTGATTTGCAGACCTGCTTTTCTGTAAAATAACTCAAATCTAACCAAGCCACCACTTATAAAGAAATAATGGAAACAAATGCATGCAACTTCTGTGATAATGTTCCTCTGTATGCAAATCACAGACAGTAACATATACAGAATTCATTTATTGATGCTTAGCAACCTGTATGGGAAATAAGGCATAGGAAAAAATTCTATGGAGATATCTAATAGAAAAACAGCAAGTACCAGGTAGCAGAAATACTGGCCTAACCCTTCACTCATCTGTTAAAAAGATGATATCCACTTTGCCTTGTTGGAGGTGTGCGCACAAAAACATACAGACTTCAATGCTGCCACTTTTTTCAAGATGTCACTTTGAAACTTCTGAAGAGCTAATTAAGGAAAATAACTGTGTCTGTGGCATTTATGGAATTACACAGTTTTTCTCCATTGTATGTAATTTTGAAAAGTAATTTTTGAAACGTAATTTTAACTGATCAGTAGACCTCAAAACCCTCAAAGCCCAGCATTTAGCAGTGCCTCACAGGACAGTGTGGGACTGGTCACACCTCTGCTGCCAACACCATGACCTCGCAGCACACGAGGAACTGCTGGCTGCAACATCCGGACGGGAACCTTCGCAGCCCTCAGACTTTCATTCCAAAGGGATGAACAGGACCAGACAACAGCTGCCATTCACTGAAGAGTCTCCCATTAATGACTGGGCCGTGCTAAAAGATAAGTGCATTTTATTTTAGAGGATAATTACAGTTATTAGCTTTTGATCTGTATCATTTTCACTTCCATTTTAATTGCTGAGCTACAACTCCCTTCTCACAAAAAATAACCTTCACCAGTCTGTTCTCAAAGGTGTATTTATCAAGTTCACATTCCCCAATGACATGTTTATCTGAGACCTTCAATGTACTGGAAAATCCTATCTTTTTCTTGCAATTAGTAAGGATGTTTTCAAATATCAAATATAACACTGACTGAAGAATGCAGAGAGAAACACAACCATTCTACACCAAAATCTTTTTTAAGAGGACCTCACAAAGTATTATTATTAGATCTGCAGGGAGTGCTGTTTCAGATACAAAGCCTCTTTCCTTTTCTGTATAAACCCATTTTTAAAGCATTGTGCAGGCAAGTATGCACAGAAGTACAAACAGCATACAAGTTTGGGATAGTTTCTTCTACACAGAGCATGGTTGGTCTGCATAAAACATTCCATATATAAAACACCAAATTACTTGATTCAGTTCTTGGACAGGCAACAAAACTCTGGTCTGAAACCCCAATCTTTAAATACATTTGTCTGAGGAAAATAAAAATATTTAGGCATAGTACAAACAAGCTGACAAAAAAAAATGCTGATCACTTTTATATGTATCATGTACCTCAATGATCCTCTATGCATACATTTAAAAAAAATTCAAACCCTCTCCCTTTCCTTTTAGCTTTTATGTTTTGATTCCTTTGTAATCATTAGTGTAAGTTTGTCTATTTTTCAACAGAAAAAAGCACAGGAAGCCTGTGCAGCTTCGTAAGTTAATGACAGAAATCAAATGCCTCATCATGTAATACAAATCCAAACGTTTTGTTACATACTCTACGCTACTCATTACTTATTCTAGGCAGTAAATGCACTAAAATCGAACCTGATACTGACATTTGCCATAATTCTTTAGAATATCTCTCAATTCTATCCTTTGACAATTGCCACCACTATTTCACAGTAACTACTGAACTAGTTTTTGTATGTGGTCACAACCTTCTTACAACTTAACCAGAGATTAAATCAATTTATAACTTACACTAGCGAACATGCAGATGTTTCCTTTAATGAGTACTATAAAACACCCTGCAAACTTGAGGCATCAAAAAAGTGAAAAAAATAATAAAAATGAATCATGCAGTATTTATAAAGAGCTTAATCCATAGTGGTCATTCTTTTTTCCCCCTAAGAAATTTCATTCAGTTTGCAAAAAGAGAAAACAAAACCCTCAGCCTCAGGATTGTTCTACACAAGCCAACTTCCATGTATTTTATTTATTTTAAGAGGCTATATAATAAGGAAAAATAGCGCTTGCTACTGAGATTTCTAAAAAGGAATTTTTGAGAAGTAAAATTTGCTACAGGGCAGACAGGCTGTATTTAGAACTATTGTGTATGCTTACTGATTTCCATCATACATTTATAAAACTAAATCACACATTCATTAAGCAAAACTGTCTATAAAGGCATGATGCCTGCAGTTCTTTGCTCTAGCAGATCTACAGCTTTATCCCACAAAAATGCTTTCCATTACTTTATTCAGATACCTTTGCAAGAGCAGTCAAATTTTTATCTGTTTTGAAAAGGTTTGTTTATAAGCTTTATCAGGACTTGTAACTACTGTTCCTTAATTCAAGACAGCCTAGGCTATCTTACTAAATTACTATTGAACTAAAGATTAAAAAATTATATGACTAAACCCAGAAGGAGATAAGGACATAGGCAGAAAGATCTAACTTATCTTACTGAATTTTATGATAAAAATTCTGATTTATTTGTGTTCTGTGTTAAAGAAATATAGTAATACATGTAGGCTGGCCAAATATATCCCACGCTAACAGCCTTCCATTTTGGAACTTTTTGGCTTATGCCCAAATTTTCAATCTTAGCACAGCAGTAACTGTATATTCATGTGCTCTTCCACACATAAGCCACTGGTGCTTTACCTAGAAGTTCATGCAAAAATCTGTCACAGTCTGTGCTAATGTGTTTCTCTGAGCTTTTTCAAAGTAAAGAGCATGCATGAACATCAAAGCACAAGCTGCAAATGATCGTTTCTAATCTTAGACGTGTATCAATTATTCACTAGCTTGTTCTGCTTGTGCTTTATCATATAGACTTCACCATGGCAACACTGTTCTTCCCTTCCCAGCCTTAATCAGTGAATCTGTAAACTAATATTAGACCGAGCTGCTGGATTACTCAATATTCTACTTATTACACCATGAATATAGACATGTGTCTCGTATTACCATGAACCCTACACAGCTTCCAAGATATCAAGAAATTTTCACTTTTTCCAATATTGAGATGATAGCTTTCTAAGAACCAACCAATTCCCCTCTTAGTGCTAAATATAAAAATGTAGGTTTGAACTACCACTAGCAAAATTCAGAATGGATTTTAATGTCTGGATGGAATGCCTCTTCTGTGGTCTTTTCACAAACTGGGAAATGGTTGGCCTTCCAAAACCTGTAAATTTTAAAGTCACTCTTCAGTTTTAGAACTATTTCACTTGTTTTCAATGAGTACCTTAATTTAAATATATTATATCTGACAGTCTTCTTGGTATGATACAATTTCAATGTTTTCTTTCCATTTCTTTATGTTTTCCAGCATTATTAAACATATATATACACACAAAAATGCATCTTCTTCTAGCTCATTTGGGCCTAATATTTTGTCCCTTTCAGTGATTTTCTTCTTTCTAATCTCTCTCTTCTTTTTGTCTAATTAGCTTTTCCTTCACCCATTTCCCCTGTGTTTCTCCAACGCTCTTGATACTGTTAATTCTTGCCATCTTTTAGCTGCTCCATCACACAATCATGCTTCCTTTCCCCTCCAGACTGTTAAAATTGTTTATGTAGCTCATTAATCCAGAAGAGACATCCTTAATACTTTAGTGCTGCAAGGTTTCTCCCATCACCTTGGAAAGCAGAACAGCCAACATTTCTTGTTTCCCAACTCTTGCTTTTTCACAAAGGTGTTCAACTTGTGATACCTCTGCTGGGGTCTCTAGGAAATAATGATTAAAGTTATGCTTTTGAGCATCTCATTATCATCCTGGCAGCAATTTCTAAGGCTTTCACATAATATATAAAAATCTTAATGTCTCTAATATGCAAAAATCTAACTACAGTATTAACAGCACAGAAACTGTGATATACACAGGGAGTTCATGTCCCTTCCCAGTAAGTCCATAATATTGTTCCTGTATTGTTCTTGGTTAAAGTTATGAACTGTGTGATATTTCCCTTACACATTCCTTATCTTCACCACACTTAAAAGGAAGTTGCTTCACGACCACAAGACTGTCTGGCAAATGGGGCTGTTCACTGTCTGACTCTGGATAATGTCAAGGCTACTCCACTCTTCTTGTTTGGGAAGTGTGGGACTACACTCTTACTTTCAAGTGCTGGCAGCCTCTCCTTGGTTTCAGCTGAGATGGAGTTAATTATCTTCTTAGCAGCTGGTACAGTGTACTTTGAATTCAGTATGAGAATAATGTTGATAATGCTGTGATGTTTTGGTTGTTGCTAAGTAGTGCTCACCCTAAGTCAAGGACTTTTCAGTTTCCCATACTTTGCCAGTGAGCAGGTGCACAAAAAGCTGGGACAGAGCATGACTGGGACAGCTGACTCAACCTGGCTAAAGAGATATTCCATACCACAGAACATCATGACAAGTATATAAACTGGGAAAGTTGGCTGTGGGGGCAAGACTCAAACTACCACTGAACAATGCATGTAGTTAGGATTTTTAAAATACTTTTTCCTATGCATCAGTGACAAGGTCACCACACCTCCATATTTTGAGCCAGCCAGTTATGCACACATCCCCAACACAGTTAACCATATTGCTATATGCTATTTGAATATAAACCACTGCATTGCACATCTTTTAGAGAGCAGAAGCTGCTCCACCAGCAACAGAGGGTCCTAGGATTACACTTACAGTTCTGCTCAGCTTATACACACTGCAAACTTCTCTTGCTTCAGCTTCCTTACTCTTGCACAAACACTAAGTCTCTAATTTCAGTGATCTCCTCAGAGCTTGCCAAGGAACTGGAAGACCCTGACCACACACAAGGCAAAACTTGGGCTCTTGACTCAATCTCCTCATTCATACATTGGATAGCAGGTGCACCAAAGGACATTAGGAGCCATTTCTCACCATGTAATTTGCACTATCTACAACCATAGATTATAACCCCAGTAACGAAGCACAGTACTCTCAGATCACAACACAATTTGACTACCAGGCTTTTAGAGTCTCACAGAGAGTCAAGCTCACTCAGCAAACAGGGCACACAAACCTAAGACAATAAGGTTTCAGAAATTGAACTTCAAATTGTTTAACTGTTCTATCCAGAAGGAGAAATGTACAACCCTACCTATACAAATTGTACTTCCTAGTTAAATTATAATGGTAAAGTTACAATTCATGCAAATAAGCTGGATTTTATAATAAAAGCCAAGCTACAGGAACCGATAATATTGAATAATTTTTACTTGAAGTACTGAAAGCTATCAGCATCCTAAAATGAGACCTTATTGTTATGCTTAGGATGAAAAAAAATATTACAAAAATATTGAAAATACTTCTTTAGAGAAGAAAATGTTTATTTCAAGAAACAGCAAATAAACTAAACTGCTATTTGAAAATCTTGCCTTGAACAAACTTGGCTATTTTAACATTGTTATGTAAAAAATGCTGTTTGTTATCTTTCACTCTGACCACCAACTAAGTCTCAATAATCTCTTTGTTTAAATAGTAAAACTTCTATGATGAATATTAAACAACACTATGGTGGAAAGTGTTATTTTCCAATTTACCACAGTTTTCCATCTGACCAGCAGTGAAATCCACAGGACTTTCTGAATCATATGTAGCCTGATGATGGAGACTTAGTATGGGGATTTTTAAATTTAAATTGTAAGGCAATATTCCACAGCTGATATTCAGAAGTGTGAGGTTATATAAGGCAAGCTAGAGTGGATTTATTTTCAATCTTTAAAAAAAAAAAAAGATTAACAACACACCCACCACAATCTGCACTATACACACTAATTAAAACTTAATTGACTTTTCAGATCTTTTAGAAAATAAAAGGCCAGACAGTTAATGGGTACAGTACATTCCGGTTATGACTGATAGGTTTAAGTGGAAATTAAATAAAAATAAAATAGTTCCAACTTAATTAAAAATAGCAACACTATCTATTCAAAGATAGATATGACTACACGCCAAATTTTAAGATGATTTTTATTTGAAAGATTACTTGTCATGATAACTGGACCCAACCCAAATTGCTATTAAAGCCTAATGCACTCAGTGATGTTGAGTGGGATTGAGCCTTCCAGCAGCAGTGAGGATACAGATGAATTTAAAAGAGTTATAGTACAGCACTGACATCTTAAAAGTTCATTAAATGATGCTCCTTGCCTCCTGAAGAGCATCAAATGCCATAAAATTTCTGGCCTTAGTATTTTTCCTCAAGACACTTCAGAGGACACATGTCAGCAATTATTAGGCTATTGTAGCTCTGGGATACTGAAACCGTTTTATGTCTCTTATATGGAACTAAGGCCTTGATTTAGTTTCACACACACACACACAAGCATCCAGTGCTGCTTGAGATGCTGCAGGTGTTAGCTGGGAGGACACAAATCTCACATGGGTGAAATTAGTTACCCTTTCATAGCCTTGCTTGGGACAAACAAAACTAAGAGACAGACCCTGAAATTTGTTCCCCACTCCTCAAATACTGAAGATATTTGAATATGCTTCAGGAAACAACAATGATGGTTTTAAAGCATTTAAACTGGTAAATAAACAGGATAGAGAAAAAGAAAGGAATTCTAGCAGATCTGTCTTAGCTCATTTAGCTCTATCTTGTGTAAAATTTAAGGAGACTCACTACAGAATTGCATTACACAATATCATACCCTAGTTGGTCACCAGAATGCCTATGACTAGCAACTTTAGCTTCTGAGTTTAATTGATATCCCTACATATAAAAGAATAAAAATAAGTATTTACACAGAGAAGTGAGAGCCTTTTCAGGTATGAAATGGAGATCATAACCCAGTAACATTAACTACAGAAAGTCCCCAGATCTACTTTTAACTTCCATGGATTTATGCACAGCTGGGGGAGATGAGGAATGACAAATGAACTGCAATGACTCTTGCCCTCTTTGATAGTTATGTAAGCTAAGCTGGTCAGTTTATTGAAAGTAGGGACACTGAAAGCATGAAGTCACCCAAGTTATGGTAGGACAGAAAGCACAGACTGAAATATGTTGATCTACTAGTCATACCCACAGCATTTTTTGGTTTGTTTGTGCACTATCTACATACAACTTAGTGTATAAGGAGAGTTCATGAAATATATCAAAGATAAGGGCTGTATATTAGATTGGGCAAAAAAATCAATTAGTTCCAATGATTGGTTATTAGCACAACATATGCAGACAGAATGCACAGACTGTTCCAATATGACCATAATGGTTTTTCACTTTGTGGATCTTCTTGCAGTGACATCATTAAGTCACAGCTGATTCAGCAAAAATTTTAAGCCATCAGAATTTCTGCTAGCAAAGAAGCTCCTGTGATGCTGAGGAACACCTGGACACGCTCATTCTTCAATATTTTATAAAAAAACCTCCAATCAAACAAAAGAAAAAAATTGCATCGTTGATCTACGTGCAAAATGGCAGTAATGATGAGCCAAATATTATTGTATGGAGAGCAAATGTAGTATGGTAAAAGCTTCCAGCAAGAACTCTTGACAGGTCAACATAGATTCAGTTCAGCTGCTTGTAAGACTGGTTTAGCAGGCAAAAAGGATGTTCTTCCTGCAGCTACCACACTGTAGGAAGAGCATCCTTTGGTTCACTGCTCCTTTGTCCTCAGAGCAGCCCACCTGTGTTCAGTGACGTGCTTCTGCTTTGATCCTGAGCAGGTCTAGAGGCTGGGAACCCACCCGCAGTGCTGACAGCTTTGACGGTAATGCCAGTCACTTCCACCTGCTGTTGTTGGTACTGGATCTTTGATGTTTACGAGCAGTTTCAACAGTAATTGTAGGAGTCACTAAAGAGTGACCAAAGAGCACCATTAACTTTTTTTTTAAACCTGACAAATGCAAGAATGATTGACTTAAAGTAAAACTGGATCCCATATAAATACATCTATGAAGCATATATAAGAATACTTCAAAAGGCCATATGCTGGAATTAAACAAATAAATGAATACTTTCTCTGCTAGTCTGTATAGAGAGAGCTTCAAACACAAGATCTGTGTCTGCTACTAGAAAAAATACTTGTGTGTGCTGGGAGGAATGTGTTAAAAAGTGAAAGACTGGTGAGGAGGACTGCAAATAGCTCAAATGACCTTGCAGCTGGAATAGCCCTTGATAAACTTGTGTGAACTGAAGGCCAGTGTTTCTCTAGCATTGGACCAAAACTTAACAGTGCCTGCCTCTCCACTTGTGTGCCTCTGCCTGGGTATTGCTGTAGGATCCTGCAGTTAGTGAGGTAATAGAAATCAATTTATTCTTTGTGTTCTAGCTGCAAATTTGTGGTTGTTGCACTGCCTTCCAGCGTCAGCTCATGCAGGAGGTCTTTCCAAAAGATACAGCAGGAAGAAGCTCTTAAGAGGTAATGGTGGTGAATCCTCAGAGACAGAGGTCTGAAATGAAGCTGGTATTTGTTCTAGCTAGGCTGTAACTCCAGTTCTGGTATCTGCTTTGTACTACAGAGTGATGTTTAGTGCCTGGAATTATGAAGACTCACCAGCCCAAAATGGGCACAACTCTGCACTCCTTTCAATTCAGTCATTACTGCCCACGGGCATGTGACACAGGTTATTGAGATGTTTTTTTGCTAAATGAAGGCTTAGCAGAAAACATTGAAACGTGCTTCAAAAAAGGTAATGTTGGTCTGTCACTCCTCTCTGTCAATGGAATCCTGCAGTGCAGAAGCTCAAAGAAAGAATACTTTGCCCATCCCTGCCCTCAAAAATTTAACTCTAAGCTTCCTTAATCACAGAGTTCCCACTGAAAGGAACACAGGAGCTATCAAAATAGCTCATACAAGTGCTACATCTAATCCAGCACACTGTCTGTTCATTAGCCTGTGGCAGATGGTTTGACAGAAGGTGCAAGAAATTCGTCAGCGGACAGTTCTGGATTGGGAAAGTGTCTCTTTAGTTGCTCCAACTAGTTTGCTTGTATTTTGAAGTGCAAGGATTCACAGAAGAAAGGACTTCAAGAATACTTAGATGCATATATTGCATTTAAGCATGTAATCTTCTGTTCTAGAAACAATAGAATCTTCTCGCTGCTCAGGTATTTTTGTCAGTTAATTACATAAACTAATGACACAGCATCTAAAAAAGAAGTTCTTGCATACTTGACATTTTTTTAGTTTATTGCACAGACTTTAGCCTTTCATCAGAGGATAGAGAGAACACACAATTCCTTTTCCTCATGAAGGCTAGTATTCTGCATATATTTCCAAAGGGAAAAGTTTAAAAGTGACAATCTTCTCAATCTTGCTTTATATGGAAGGTTTTCCAAAGCCTATTTATCATTGCTGACAATCCATAACTTCAACTTCTACTCTTTCTTGACAGCAAATGGCTTCACATAAAAGAGATCTCCATGTCTTTGCTCATAACTGGTTGAGTCAGGAAAAAAATAATTGCAGGGCATGCCTTATTTATCAAGCCATCAACACAGAGGGATATTTACTCTCATGTCCCAATGATGTGTATTTATTTCATTTTATTTCCTTTGTCAACAAAATAGAACCTAATATATGTCAACAATGAATTTCACATAACACAAACTTATTCAGAATCTTCTGCAATTTCTGCTAAGCAAAGTAACCTGCCATCCTCAAGCGTATCAATATTAGCTTTTCACCCAGAACAGTATTACAGTACTCAATCAATAGGTAGCAGTTTAACTATTGCCTTTTGCACTATTTTTCAAACTCAATGTTTATTATGAGAAAAAAATGCTAATTTACAGTTTTAACCTACTCTAACTACTCCTGTAATAACAACATAAACTGCATACAAAGAACTACCTGCCACAGCAATGCTCATATATGACTTACATGGCATATTAAGGGTATAGCTATTCTTCCCCATCTCCCAAGGGGAAAAGAAACAACAAACTATCCATGCGATTTATGCAAATCTGTCAAAACAACGGGCAACCAGCTTGGCCATCTCCTTTCCCTCACTTTTCAATAATGGGAGAAATGAGAAGAAGAATAACAACACTACAGAATGCTTCAGACATCATTCGAACAGGGCTCCGTCTCAGGTGGATTCATTGGCCTGAGGACCATCAGACTTTCATCAGTCACAAATTGTTCTAGAGTCCCAGAGGCAGCACTGTGGAGCCTCCCAAGGGATGGGGAACATAATCAGATTGTTTAAAGAATGGAGACTCATTTGTGAATAGTGGGACTGTAGATCCTGTTACTACATACCTCAAAGATAGGTATTAGCATGTGAATTACTAGACCAGAATTATTAACAGAAGAAAAACTCCACAGCAATACTTACAAGGCAGAAGAAAGTTATGACAGGAAAAGGATAGCATGGAAATCACTCTAAAGACAATGAAAAATAGTCAGATACAGCAACATTAACTTTCCACACTGTTTCTCTCTACTGACAACTTGGACTGCATGAACTAAGTAAATTTTAGTCTTTTCCATTTTTTATAATAAATGTATTAAAAATCCCACTCTCACTCTTTAAATATGCTTATAAATTTAAATTGCAAATTCACTAAAAAATTCAGTGGAAAGCTGACAAAAGTTAATCATGTCATCATATTAAATACCTGTATTTACAAAGAACTTTGTGCACTCTGCAATCTGTCAGAGAGAAGAATATGTTCTTGACTGTTCCTTTTGGCCTCTTATTTGTGTAAATTGCATTAGCATTTGCAGCTGAAACCCAGTGCAGAATTCAGATGAAAACAGTTTTGCTTCCCCATCCCCCCTAAAAGAGAGAGAAAGTAAGAAGAAAAGAACCCCTGAGACCATAGCTTTTGGGCTCTGAAGTTGTATGTAATTAAAATACAAAAACAGGAACCTTAAGCAATGCAACTGGGCACAAGAAGAATTCAAGCTGGTTTGTTGCCAGTTGACACTATTAAAAAAAAAAGCTCAGAATCAAATCTAACTTATAGCTATGCCCCTGTGGGAAATATGCCTTCCTCTAGACCTTATTTCTTGCTCAACAATCTTCAGCCACTTCCTCATGAGAAGAATACCCACATAGTTTCCTCCAAGGACTCATAAATAGTTTAGAACAACTTCTTCTAAATAGCATCACTAAGAATTTGGTGTTTCCATAAACCTAGATACACCTTTAGTGCCCTAAAAATCTTCTACCAGAGAAGAAAAGGCATCCTGAGCACCAAACCAACTCTTTACACTGTTCACTACTCAGCTAGTCCTTGGATCAGGATTCATGCCCTGTACAACAAACTGCTCCAGGCTGAGCTCAGCTGAGCAACGTGTCCAGGTCCAGACCCACAGACACAGCAGTACAGACACAGCTGCTGAGGTCTGACTCTTCTGCTGGGGGCAGACCCCTTCTTCTCCACCTCCCAAACTCCAGCAGCACTGCGCCTTCTGATCTGCTCCCTCCTTCCTCCTCTTGTTACACCTCAGAAGCTGCTCCAGCTGGATCACACTCCAGCAGCACTGCACCTTCTGATCTGCTCCCTCCCTCCTCTTGTTACACCTCAGAAGCTGCTCCAGTTGGATCACTGCTTCCTTGATGGTAACTGACTTTCTCTCCACCTTTCAGAAACATTCAGTCTGACCCAAGACAACACTCAGGGCTAAATACACAGGCAGCTGTTCTCTCATCCTTGTATGATAGCATGATAGCAGCGTTTTTCCAACAAGACACACTATGTGTACAAAGCATGAAAACAAATTGTGCATTTTTACCTTCCAAGATGACATTAGTAAGCATTTTAGGAACTGTAAGAGCAAAATAAAATACTCACTTTTGTTCTGAAGTGCACCTGCCTAATGAGACTACTGTAAATGGCCATAGTTTTTTTACTTGCCATGCTTAGACTGGGGAAAAAACACCACTGCAGCATTATTAAGCCTATGTGGTGACAGAAAGGCCTCGTTGTGTAAGCCTTCCAGTATTGCTCCTAAACAGAGAATACAGAATTCTCACGTGGTTCTGACACTGCTTATCAAAACTTGCAAAGTATTTTACTTTATCATTTTATGAGACAAACTTTGAGAAGTGAATATTCAGGCCTAGATGATTTACAGCTAGCAAATTAGTCACTGCTAACTAATCATCACACCTAAATCGTGCAAAGAAATCTAAGAAGCTATTCAAAAAGTCAGCTTGACATGAATCTAAGAATAATGCAGATCCTTTTGAAGAATGTATTCAAATTAGTATATTCAGAAGTATATGCTCTACCTTTACTGGGACACTGGGACACAATGATTTTCAAAAGGCTTTACTGGCCCTCATTTTTCCCCCATAAATACTAATTTCTTCCCCTTGATTCTCTATTATGCTCTTTATTCATTCCATCTCTATTCAATCTCACCCCTCCAATGCCTTCCCGTCAATCTGTTAAGTTTCCTTAAATTAAAAATTATATTTATTTTTGCAATCTTTGCTTTTATTTTATGTCCCTCTTCGGAATCTTACTTCTCACCTCCTATTTTTACAGTAAGACAACTCCTGAGAATGTACAGCATGTCAATACCAATAGCACACTTCAGAGTCCTGCAAGGTTTAAATGTGATTGATCATTATTGACTCAAAACAGTCTTCTATTCTCCTTTCTGCAATTAAAGAAGCAGGATATTGACTTTAATTTGTTATGGGACAACTTTCTATTTGCATGGTATGGATTAATTTCAAGATGACTTCTGTAATATGACTTCCAGAACAATACTGCTAAATGACACTACAACAGACCAGAACTGAAATAACACATCATTAAAAAAACTGAGACAAACATTGCATTGTAATATGTTACTTCACAAGTATTTCTAGTAGGAGCTTTGTATTTACAGTATATGTTAAAGCTACTCTTCTTTACAGGTGATCCAATCCTACATGTGACTCTGCACTCCTTGCACAAACTCTTCCAGACATTCAGGATATTAAGCTGAAGGATATAAAGTAAAGGATATTAAACAAAATAAACACTCATCAAAATGTCTTGCCTGAATGAATTGCAGGTATTACTACTTACAAAATACCCATGAGATCTTAGAATTTACAAGGGGGAAAAAATGTAGGTCTGACAGTTATTAAAAATAAGTCATATTTTTAGAAGTGTCCTACTGACACTAAGCATTATAAGAAATATTATCTGGTTTCAGCACATGTTTTAAACTTTTCATACACAAATAATTTTCTTTTTGGGGGCATATCTCTTTAAGGAGAGCATCAGAATCCCAAGTGCTGCAGAATAATTAAAATACAGATTTCAGGTCTGCTTTTCTAAAGCTAAGAAGCTTATGCAATCACGAGGTCTGCGAACATCTCTCTCTTCCCCTCCCAATTTTGAACCACTTGACAGATATTTCTGATTTTTGACAGGATAGCAACCTCCAAGGTGGTTAAATTGCTACACATTTACAGAAACAGATGGCCAAGAGAAGAACCAGCTTCTCACAAGCAGCTCCAATAGATGCCCTGAATGAGATGAAAGCTGGAGTATGGATTCACATCATATTACACATTAGCAGAGCTCACAAGGAGAGAAACCTTACCATGCCTTCAACATAATAAAAACACTGATCATAACCATCAGAGGAACCATAAAATACAAATTCACAAGAAAATGAGCCTTACTAACTCCAGACTTCACAGGAGGGCATACTTGCTCTTAATGGTGATCACGATTAATCAGGAGACAAAAGAAATAGGCAAATATAATATGAAAGATGTGAATAATGTTATTTTAATTTTCAATTTCCAAGTAAAGGTTGTCTAATGAAACTATTAATAGCCAAAACATTCCCTTTCTCAGAACGTCTATTGCTACAACAAGCAATACATACAACATACAACTTTTTAATGTATATAAGATGAAGAATTTTTAGATACTGAAAATGTTGTCTATTGCTACAACAAGCAATATATACATTAAAAAGTTGTATGTAAGATGAAGAATTTTTAGATACTGAAAATGTTCATTCAGTTATAACCAAGTTGACAGTACATCTATAGATCAACCAGATCCATTAATAAATTTCTGAACATATGCTAAGCATACAGCTTTCCTTCTAACTCATTTCAAATCTCATCATGCTGTGGGGAAAAAGAAAAAAAAAAAGTGAGACTGATGAATTCTGTGAAGTCTGTTAAAATTCCCTTTTAAACAGCAGTGTATGGAATCACTGACTTAGGAATAGCCTAGGCAGCTATGGTACAATTACAAATAATTATGTTACTTGTTGTCTGTCATTTCACCCTCAGTGCCAACACTAACCACAGCATCATTTGAGGTATTTCATCACACATACAGAGGTTAAAGTCATGCTCCTGCCCAGCTACACTAAACTTGTCAGTCTAGACAAGTAAGCCTGTTTCTACCACAGGAGAAATTTAGCTTGCTTTCTGAAAGCACCAGTTTGTATTTTCCTTATGCCAAGTACACAAGTATGCAGTACTTTTTCTGAAGAACACTATCATCTACTCAAGATATTTGTGCTTTTGCATGGAATCATATTTTTAGTAAAGACATCTGAAACAAAATATTAAGGATGTAGTAGCTGATTTAATCAAGTTAAAAAAACCAAATCCAAATGTCACTGCATTGTTTTTATACAGCTTTTCAGGTACACATAAAATGATCACAGTGAAAGTCCTGTAGTGAATGAATAGAGGTGTTGTGTTTCCAAATAAAGCCTTCCACAAGGTGAGACAAAGATTCTTTTTCAGGGATCTGTTGTGCAAAGAGCCTATCATTGAAAACTAATTTCTATCTAAATAACAATACTCCTATTATTTAACTTAGAAGACAGCAATATCCTATAGCACTGCTGAATATCTTCCACTCTCTTAAAAGTGGAGTGGCCCAAGAAGTTCCAGTCTTACTCCAGTGAGATGCTCCAGTCTGGAATCCCATGCCAAATTTGTATGCTCTGTTATGGCTTGGTATGAAGGTCTTGCAATTTCTGCTCCAAGACATACCACTTATTATGATGCAAAGAATAAAATAAATCCACATCCTAAAAATCACTCATTTATGATGACGACTGACACTTGTATTGAAACTCCTTTCAAAGCACTCCAGTTAAGTGAAGCATGAAGCATGGCCTAATATTTAATAGTCCTTAGTAATACTATTTGTAATATCACATCTTGTTCCAGCTCATTTAAAAATATGTTAAGAGGTTTATAAGAATCTTTTTTTCTGAAGAACAAATTTCCAAGAAGTAAGTCTTAAGTATGACACTAAACACCTACTATGTTTTTAACCCTCCTTTTAGACATTTGCCTAAAGTATTTAAGATCACTTCTTGGTTGACATGGATAATACAACAAAAAGTCAGTGAAAGCTATGATTTTTATCAGTGCTATTTTGGGAAATAATCTTCAATTACTAGGGACAGAAATCCAGGCTTTAAATTTAGTTCTCACCTCCTGTGCCTGTAGTCACCAGAAATTCTCCCATCGTTTCCCCAGCCTGACACTGCCATCTATAGCAGTCTCGTACTTGCAGCAGTGATGCCATCACTGCCGAGAACAGAATGTGTGGTTGTGTTGCAAACACAAAGCATTTTGTGAAAAATGAGTTTGGATTGTACATAAGTACAAATATTAGTGACCAATCACTTAAACTGCTGGAGTTTTCATGGGATTGACACAGCAGCCTACTGACTCCTAGCCTAGGAAAGGTAACTCTCAGGCAGGAGCAACAGCACTCCTTTCAGGGCCACTTGGGTGTATATATGCAAATAATGGATTTCTTTATGGAAAAGACAAATGTGAAGACACCCATCACACACAGAAGCTGATTTGGAGCAGCATTATCTACAATTTCAATCAAAGTTCAAACACGTAAGTCCTCAAACATAGTATGGAGCCTGTCAGCATTTTGTGGCATGAATGGCAGAATTTCACCATTTCAAACCCTCTATGGAGCTTCATGTGAAATCTATAAAGTTCAAAAAAGTCATAAAAAATTCCTAATCAGTAACAAAATGAACTTTATACTTAGAATCACAGGTATTCACTGAGTAATACTTACTGGTGCCATTCCACTATACAATGGCAAGTTCATAAACATATACAGCACATAACCTATTCTTACCAGAAGACATAAACGCCAAGTATCTAACAGTATTCAGAAGCAATTGCTCAGAATAAATGACAGATGATAAGGAGCTTGTGGTATGAACTGCAGAATTTCACCATTTCAAAACCCTCTATGGAGGCTTCATGTGAAATCTATAAAGTTCAAAAAAGTCATAAAAAATTCCTAATCAGTAACAAAATGAACTTTATACTTACACAGGTATTCACTGAGTAATACTTACTGGTGCCATTCCACTATACAATGGCAAGTTCATAAACATATACAGCACATAACCTATTCTTACCAGAAGACATAAACGCCAAGTATCTAACAGTATTCAGAAGCAATTGCTCAGAATAAATGACAGATGATAAGCATCCCTCATTCAAGATGATATGATACTGGAATGAAGCAATATTCAGGAACAGACTGTACTCTAACAATGCTTTTTTATCCTGAGTTTTAAGTCTAGCCCAGAGCTCAGGAGACTCAAGTTAGTATGTATCAGTGTAATTTCAGGCTTTTTTGTAGATGTTGTTTATATTTAAAATACCTGAAAACTCACTAGGACAGCTGTTGGAACACAAACTTCCCAAGTTTTCCAAGTCCAAAATAAAAGACCTAATTAGCAAGTACAGGCATGGTCTCTACAATTGTGGTCAATTCCACAAGAGAAGTTGTGGAAGGAAAGATACACACCCCAGACCTTCCTACAAACAGGAGATAATGGGATTCTCTGAGAAACAGTTTCTGTTCCAGACCTTGCTCTAACACAAACAGAAAAGCAATCTGCAACTGGGCAGGTTTCATACCCAGATGAGTATTGTCACCACTGCAGTTCAAACTAAAAACTTTGTGGGCAGAAGAACCTCTTTTCCCCAAATGTCACATTATCCCAAATCACTCAATCTGGTGGAAAACATTAAATTAATTTGGCCTGAGTCTAGAAACAGTCTGGCAACAAGCAAGCAAATAAAACACCAGCATAAAATACTTGCCCCCCAAATTAGCCACAGATCTAGAATGGTTACTTATATCAGCAACAAGTATGTCAAAAATTATCATAATTATGCATAATAACATCTGAAGAGGCTATTAAATATTATTCAGATTTTAAGCCAATTCCAAACTACAAAGCATCATATTCACCTTGAGCAGGGGATGAAAATTACTTCCCATTTGTTCTCACAATTCCTCTGAAGCATGTTTTATTAGTCATTGTCACAGACCCCAGGTTTAATTTAGCACAGCCGTTCCAACATTCAGTCCTCCAGGCCACAAAACTGAAAGCGTATGAGCTGCATTATGAAATTCTGTCCTATAACAATAAAGTTAAAGCCACTGACAGTCTTTTTGTACCCACTACAATAAGCAAACCATTTGTGAGTCTGACAAGTGCATTCCCAGTTTTATGTTGTTGACCAAATTCAAACTGAAATTTATTATATTAATCACTGCTATCCTGATGATCACCTCTTCCAAGACTTTGATCTTAACAGTTCAAGATAAACTGTTTTTCCAACTATGCAAATCACCCTCAAATACTGTCAAATAAAATACAGCCTTTATACCCCTGAAAAGGTTTGATTTTGTGGAAATGTAATATGTCATTTATTTATTTATTTATTTTACCATAATTAGCAGGCAATTAATATAGACTGGGAAAAGCATAAACAGACTATGCAGTCCACATCTGAAATAGAATATTGCGTTTTAAAAGACCTAAAATAAATTTTAAATTATAAAATTTAAAATCTTGAATACATAATCTAGAGTTTAGTAAGCCTGCAGAAGAGATTTATAAATGTCAAGTGTATCTAAGTCTCACACAGTCATTACATGACTAAATAAAATAATATAAAATAGCACCACAAAAAAACTGACCCATAGATTTGATTTCTTCCCGAATGAAAGCTCACTACAATTAATACAAGTCAATGAATGGACCCATCAGGTGTTCCTAGCATTATAAAAAGGCAGCTGCTATCTGGACACATAAGTTAAATTATTTATCAAATTATTCTAAATATCATCAAATTCAGTGCAGTCAGTCATTCAAACGGCTTCTAATAAATTATTTGATATGGCTCTAATGGAAAGCATGACTTACTCAGAAGCATTTGCTATTAACAGCACCATACTAATGTTTTGAAATTCTACATGTCCAGAAGTGACATTCTATAAATCACATTACAAATATATTCCCCTGCTTTTGAGGTATTATCAGCAACATCCAAGAATTTACGCAAATTAAGAAACAAGTAATTTTGACAGCCTTATGTCATGGTGGAGAACATGCAGATTTTTTTTCTGCACAGCATAGATGTTTTTTTTTTCCCGCTGGACAAAAAAAACCCCAAAAAACAAA
Organism: Passer montanus; assembly: GCF_014805655.1. NCBI lineage: Eukaryota > Metazoa > Chordata > Aves > Passeriformes > Passeridae > Passer > Passer montanus. The sequence goes on from NW_024368818.1 coordinate 1,241,241, forward strand.
CCAAACAAACAAACAAACAACAACGAAAACAAAACAACCTGACCATGGTGGAGAACGTGCAGATTTTTTTTCTGTACAGCATAGATGTTTTTTTTTCCTGCTGGACAAAAAAACCCCAACAAACAAATAAAAAAACCAAACAAACAAACAAAAAAACAACAACGAAAACAAAACAACCTGAAAAACCAAAACCAAACAAACAAACAAACAACAACGAAAACAAAACAACCTGAAAAACCAAAACCAAACAAACAAAAAAAAAACAACCCACTAAAAAAAATCCCACAGGTGCCCACATTATTTACTACATCAACAGCATCATAAATACCAATCAACTCCAGAGCATTAAACAACACCTATACAGTACAAAGGCAACTTCTCAGTAATAACAGGTTGTACTGTATTTATTATGGCACATCCCTTCCCAAGGAAAATCTATTTCAAGACTAAAGCCAAAAAGCTTTCCTGCTATTAAAATGAGTAGACTCTTTGTCATTCTAAGAGATTATATATGACACTGTTGATGGTGAAAGTACTCTAGCAAAAACTGGGAGCAAACAATCTCAATTTCAGATTAAGGAACACAAGGCCAGGGGGCAGAGATGGGTAAATTATTTGAGACATTTATTTAAGGAAAGCACCAACAAATAGTGTTCACCACATGCTTATGCATTTCAAATTAATATGCTAATCTGCTATTAACCACATTCAAATAAATAAGAAATGGTAAGCAAATGTTTGGGATTAATAAATTTCCGATGTATAAGAATAAAATCTAGCTATTATACTTAAAAAGATGTCATGAAACAATCAGTTTTTTGGTTCAGAACACTAGCATGGCTTCTTCTAGTGTCTAAAACTACAGATCTACATGAGATGTACATGGGTGATTACCCATGGATGGATGTCAGGTGCACAGTGGCAGAATAAAAAGAAACACAAACAAATTGCAACACAGGAAATTGCCAATAGATTAAGAAAATGACCACAAAGATGGTCAACCACTGGCACCACCATAATCACAGAGACTGCACAACCTCCATTCCTGGAAATACTCAAAACTCACATGGACAAAGTCTGAGAAACATTACCCAACTGGACTTGTGAGTGTGGAGACAGAACTAGGTGACATCCAGATGTCCTTTGCAATTTAAAATACTCTACAAATCAGTGGTTTTTTACCCCTTTAGTTCCTTTCCCTATTGGTGGTGCACTTTTCCATTTTCATATATGCTTCATTTTACACAAGTTTTCCAATTATTTGTAGTAACTTCAAAATAAAAATCAGAAACGTTTTGCAAGCAATCATGATGAGGTCATTGACAGAAATGATGTAATATTACACATTTGGTGCAATAAGACCCATTTATTTTATGGTAGTTCCATCACCAAAGTCTGCTGAGATACAGTAGCTAAAACAAAAGCAAAAGATTCATTTACAAAGTAATAAACAGCTCTGATCCTCGCAGGCTGTTATCACTCCATCAGCCTGCATCACCCACAAGCTGCAGGCGTTTGGAGACGAGCGACAGGACAGAAAACGAAGGAAACGACAGATCAAAAAAAGCTCGAGTGAGCCTACAGGAAGCATGGTATGAATCAGGTGTGCGCGTACATCAGACCTCGCGTCTCACACCCGAGACACACTGCAGAGGACAACGCCATGAGCACCTCTGTTCACATGCTTCAGGGGTGACCTTAATGAAGCCGTAGTAAAAGCATCCTGCATGCACCTGTGGATATTAACCGGCCCACAGTTGCCTATACCACTGAAACATTTTTTTTTCTCTCTCTTAAAAATAAAAGGCTTAAGAAAAAAACCAATCCCACCAGGAGGCCTCCAGAACCAGTTTATTTCCCACTCCTTAAACAAGAACCACGCTATTTTTAAGACGCATTGTGATGGGAAGCACATCTAAAAATAAGTTCGCAGGCGCTCCGCGGGCCGGTGCCGCTCCCCACGCCCGCTCCCGGCAGGGCAGCCTGCCCGGCCCGCGCTCCCCGGGGCCGCCGCGGGCGGGGAGGGGGCCGGAGCTGCAGGTGGGGACGCGGCTTTGTCTGCGATCGGGCGCTAAGCGACGGCGGCGTCAAGGCGGGCATCCGCCGGCTGGCGACCGGGCTCCGAGGAGCCGGCGGAGAGGAAGGGGGAGCCCCCACCTCACCGGCATCCCCGAAACTTTCCTCCGGGCCGCCGCCAGGGAAGAGACGCCGCCGAAGCCGCGAGCCCCCGGAGCGGAGCCGGGGACTGCCCGGTGTCCCCGCCTCTCCCCCCGTCCGCCGGGCGCGGCCGAGCGCCGCCTCCCCGCTCCGGCCGCCCGCCATCCGCCGGGAGCGCCCGCTGCGCTCCGCCGCCCGCCGCCCTCCCCGCGCCGCCGCCCCTCACTCACCGCGCCCGGCCAGCGCAGCCACCAGCGCCTCCTGCCCTCGCTCCCTCCCTCCTGTCAAGTTGAGCCCGGCCTCCCTCCGCCCGAGCTCCCCCCGCCCGGCCCCTCCTTCGCCACCGGGAGCCGCCGCCGCCGCCCGGGCCCTCCCCCAGCGGAGCCGGGCACCGCCCCGCCCGCCCTCACCTGGTCCTGCCGCCGCCGCCGCGGGGGAGCGGGGCGAGATGGGGACAGCGGAGGCGGCTCCGGGCAGTCCCCGCCAGCGGCGAGATCGCGCCGCCCCGCCCGGAGCTCCCTGGGCTCCTCCCCACCGGGACGCCCCGAGAGGCGAGGGAGGCGGTGGGCCGGGCCGGGCCGTGCCGTGCCGGGCTGTGCCGTGCCGGGAGCGGGCGGGCATGGCGGGCGCAGCCGCCTTCTGCCACTCGGGGAGGCACGGAGCGACCTGGGCGTCGCTGGGCAGCTTTCCTGGGAGAGCCGGCCGGGATCCCGCCGCACTGTCGGGAGGAGGTGGCAGAGCCCGGCGGTGGGGCTGTGGAGCCCGGCTGGCAGCGCCGGGAGCGGCTGCAGGCCGGGCGGGTTCCCCCTGTGCCGCACGGTCCCAGCGCCGCTCTCCGCAGCGAGTGTGCCGGGTGGGATAACCCCGCTAGTGAGGAGAGATGCTCGGCGTGCGAAATAGAAAAGAGGGTGTAAAATGGGGACTTCCAGGGAAACGGCAGTGCTGGTGGTACCTGACAGCAAGGAGGTCTTAATCTGATGTCCTGCATGGGGTGCGGGTCTAAAATAAGGCGGAAAGGGTTAAGTGAAGTCCAAAAAACGAGAGAAGCTGCAGTGAGTGCCCTGCGCTCTGATCGGGAGGAGCAGGAACGCGGTGCCGCTGCTGACAGGCATCCCGAGGAGAACAGCACTCCATTATCTGAGGGGCTGCTGAGGGATGGGGTTAAAGTCTGCGGTCTCAGGTAGCTTAAAAGGTAACACTATGTGTGAAAGGAGTCAGCCAGGAAAGACTTAAAACCCATTCATGTTGCTTTAGATCATTGGTAATAATACCGAGGAATAGCGGTAGAAATACAGACAGGTTTGGGAAGGTTGTTATAAAGGTGAATGTGTTCGCTTGGGAAATAAAAACTTTGTCTGCTGTTAATACTGAGATATATATATAAAGTTCTACTCAGCTTTAGGCAGATGGGCTTGTAAAAGCAGGTTGGTGTCTTTCTTCTACGAGAATACACTGTTGCTTAAGCAGCGCAGCTTATGAGGCCTGGTTGCCTAGGGAGGGATGTTTGTTCTCCCTGTTTATTTCCTCCGAGTCCTCTGGATCTCTCCCTCTTGGCAAAGGCACCTGTAGTTTTTTCCTCCTGCCTGTATGCCCGGCTGACATCCATGTGCAGAGCCACCAGTCAAGAGATGTGTCTTTACTCTTTCCAAATTCTTAAGAGGCTTAAGTAAAACTGTGAAATTAGTGGTGACATTAGTCAAGAGACTTAATGGGGTGTCTTTTCTGCTTCTTGAAGTCTCATGAAATTTCAGAAAATGTAGTGTCTTTGAGATTTGTATCTCAATTCTCCACCCCACTGGACTTGTCAAACTGGCAAAGGCTTCAAAATCTGTGAGGGGCATGCAGTGACACACAAAAGGACGGAATAATTAAATAGTCATATAAGCCTCACATTGCTTAGGGTTGATTCCAGGTGAAAACTGGACCACATATGACTCATGTTAGTTTGTTGCCAATAGTAAAGCATATTTATATTACAGTTAGACACCTCTGTGGGAGCTAAATTACTGTGAATCTCAGTAATTACAAAAGGTAATTTTTTATCCAACAAAGGTGTATCTAGCAGGGTGTCGCAGGCTGGTGAAAAATTAGGTATTGTCTCTATATCATCCACACACCATCTGTGCTGTGCATTACTGGCAGGCAGCACAGAGCCATTAGGGGAGAGTGGGGTAATAGAGCTCCGCCTGCCTTTTAGTGCTCTCGGCATTCTGCAGAGCAGCCTCTTACATGTTCTGGCTGATGTCAGAGCGTTCAGAGTGAGGAGGCAACAGACTGTTTTCTACATCATCAGCTACCTCAGTGCTTCAGCCTTCCCTAAAATCTCAGCTTTGGTGTACTGAAGGAAAACTGCATATAAATACCCTGAGAACCAGCGTTCCCTTTCCTGTGGGTTCACGTTTTCCGTTCCCTTTTCCCAATTCACCAGCTTTACTGTGTTCCACATTGTATTCCTGTACTCTGCACATGATGTCAGTTGTTTGTCTGGAGGCATCTCTTCTACCCAGACCTGTGTCTGGGGGATTATAAGAAAAATGAAAATCTTCATTTTGGATTTTGACTTTTATAACAATTAATTTGAAAAGGAAGGTCACTGAGGAGATACAGCAAAAACACTGTAATTATCCTGAACACTATAGTGTTTTTTTCAGGCTGTGCCATCTTACAGGTTGAGACTAAGCTCTCAGAAAACGTCTTGGAATTTTGTAGGGGTGTCAAGTTTCATGAGAAGCCCAATTAAATCTCTACACATAACTTTCAAAAGCCACTGAATTTAAAGGTTATACAGTAACCTAATTTAAAGGTTACACAATATTCATCTCCTAGAGGGCAATAAATTAAATCTTGGCTGATTCCCTAGAGTGCACTAACCAATGCAGCTGAGCCACTGTGGGATTGATGGTAATTGTCAATGCTGGGACAAAATTTCTACCATTCAAGGGAAAAAGATGATCAGAGTGATAATTGTGATTGAGAAAGGACTGGATGAGCCCCTTTGTCTTCAGGGCAGCTAGATTTTGTAATTACATTTAATTAGGATATCTCTTCAAGCCACAGGTTAGAGGAAATCTGATTTTCTCATTTTTGTAGAAAACAGTTTTGAGAACCAGTGACATCCTGTAGAAGGCAATTCTATCCCATCTGTCCTTTTGGGTGCAGAAGGAGGGAGCTATGACAGCATAATGCTGTATTTATCTGTTACCCTTTGAAATACTCTACTTTATTAAAAAGCAAAAAACATGATATCCTACATCTCTGTGTCCTGTATTTGACAAATAGTAGAGGCAGACAAAAATAGGCAATAGGTTGTGATGTGTTTGGCAGTGAATGGAAAGGGCCAGCATTAATTTTACTTGAGTAGCCCCCACTGCCATGAAAACCAGGAAGGAAGATGATGGTGAAGATATTATGAGGGGTATATTGGGAAAAAGTATTGGGTTGCTGAATGTGGGAACCAGGGTATGAAGTGGAAAATCAAAGGACATTGTAGAGGAGACAGGCTGATGTGGAGGAAATATTGAACTGGAATTTGTGCAAGAAAGGTTGCTGCATGGAAAAGGAAGGAAATGGAGAATATCTGAACACTTTTGGCCTTGTTTTCTATTATATGTCTAATAACAGTGTCAGTTCTTCACAATAGTAAATAGCAGTACTTAAGTCCCTTATAAGCAAATTAGAATACCTCTGTTCCTACAAGGATGCTGAAAGCTGAATTTCCAGCCTGAAGTGATTACTCACAAGGTGTGCATTCATGCTGGCTTCAGGGCTGAGACTGGGTCTGTAATTTAATGAACTGGCCTGCACACTTGTAAAGATCTTGTGATTTGTGTGGAAGCTCTCTAAAGCACAGTATATCTTAGAGTAGGAAGCTGGATTTTTAAAAATTTGACTTATGTATCATTTGGCCTTAAAGATACTTATTTTGATGACTTAACAAATATTTGGAAGCTACACATGACAGAAATTTTATAGCACAGCTTTTAATGAGAAAGAATTTTGTACACTGACAGATAGTGATACAGAAGAGCAGTTTGGATTAATTTGGTTTCTTCATTTCTCAGTTTCCAAGGAAACAAGGAAATATGCTTGAGATGAATGTCTGGAAAAATCATTTGGGGTTGCAAATGGTAATTTATTGTTTGATTATATTAATAACAAATTGTTTTCCTAATTTGGTCATTTTGACACACCCAAGAGCAGAATATTGTCACACTGTATTTTGGAAGAGAGGGCAACTCTCAGAGCAGCTAACACAGCTTTATTTACCCAACTTTTCCACTTCTCATTTCTTCAGTTAATGACCTATCAACAACGAAGGACAAGGGAAACTTTCAGAAAATTTCAAATTAACATATTCAAATTATTTGATATGATGGTGAGACAGAGCATTATACACCTTTCTGCTTGACTCTTGCCTGCTTTTTCAAAATGTACCGAGAATGAGTGTTCTTCAGCTGCTGCATTACATTTACTTACACTTTGGTAACACTCAAAGATCTACTATTTGCTCAGTTGTGATAAGTTCTGTTAAACATGTGATTTTTCAAATTCCTTTTCCTGAGATAACACATGCTACATTAGCAGAGATAAAAGAGGAAGTTGTTAGTGCTAAGAGCTGACTCTTCCTTTGTCTCCTGATATTGAAAACTATTTTAAAGTAAATTGTGAATATCCACAATTACATCATTTTGTACTAATCAGAGCTCATCCATTTCTTTTAATTTTGATTCAAGAAAATCCTGTTTCCATTCACTGAAGGCCAGGATCACGGGAATGCATAGAAATTACATTCTTAAATAGTCTCAGTTGTTTCCAGTGTCTGGAATGGATCTTACCTTTTAAAAGTTTGCAATTCTTAGCAGAGCCTTTTGTCCAAGAGTGCCTTATGCCAGCAATGAGATTTCAGGCAGGACTCTGGCAGCTTCTGACTTGTGAGATGTGTGAACTGACCTCTGCCAGTTTCTGTTGGTAGGGCTGAGGTGGATAGGCTGAATGGGAGGTGATGGTGGAGCTACTTTGGCATCTGTCAGAACTGATGAGGGGAGTAAGTTAGATGACTGCAAAACACCAGTTCAAAACATGCCAGATGCAGATCCATCCTTGGGGAATAATGGAGGAAATGTATTTTGAAAACAGCTTTCATCTCTTCATGGAGTGAGGCACCATCTTGATGTACTTAAGTTCACCATCCTTCAGATGCTTACACACTGTTCAGATGTCTTCCTCAAACTGTTTGCTGCTCACTTGCATCTAATTGTACTGATTTTTCTGGCAGGAGAACCAAAGGGTAGAAATTGGTTGCCAAAGTCTGAATAAATAAGTCTGTAATTGCTTGTCCTCTCTGAAGGACTCAAGCAGCCAGTGCAGTTTTCAGTGGCTGCTTGCCTTCTCTGTCATTTTTACCAGTGCAAAGAGGGGTGCAAAGAGATGATAGTTTATAACACTTTGCCCAAGTGACTTTTCTAATAGCATGATTTGATTTAGAGCAATTTTGAATAGGGTCACAGGTGATTGGGAAATAAACCTTAATGAAGCATTTATAGTTGCTTAACAGGCATTACAATACTAGACCAAGCACAGAAATTATTTTCCCCATGCTAGAACATTTGACAAAGCACACAGAAGAAGATGTTACTCACTAAATATGCACTACAGCAGCTTCATCTGCATGCTGCTTTCCTGATCTGCACTGGTGAATGACATAGCTGTGCCTTGAATAAGACATATGGGAATCGAACTTCAGTCTGCTTGGCTGGATTTGTGTGTAGCAGCATGACCAAAATAATGGCACACAAATTCAGTGTTTTCACTTGTTAAGATTCTGGAGACTCTAATTTTAGAAGCAAGACTTCTCATGCTCACCTAGAGACTGTCAAGAGTGATAATAAGCCTACTATGTTTAACACATGGGCTCTTTGAAATTCTAGAAAAAAATACTGAAAAAAAAACTAGCCTCTGACTGTTATTATGTCTCAAATCAAATGTTCTGCTATCTCAGTAGTGTGAGGTCTGGATGGATATTATTGCATAATATCAAATAGCCAGTATGTGAAAGAAGCCTTTCTCACTTACATTTCATGGCATATAGTGCTTGTTTTTCATAGCTGTACATAAGTGGAAACAAAGCTTCTCCAGAATGGGAGGTGATACCTTCCTAATGAATTAAATATCTTAATAGAAAATACAGGACTGAGGTGACATGATGAAGCTACTTGAGGAAGAGTGATTGAAAAGTATGTATGTGTGTGCTGCTTGTGTAAAACTAGTCCCCTTTGCTGCCTGAAACATCATCACATTTCCAGAAACTCTAGGAAGGAAATAGGATATAATTAGACCTTGCCTTCATGTCTGTGCTTAGAATTCAGGTGACACAGGCAGCTGTCCCTTGGCTTCCTTTTTTTTCAAATTTATTATGAATGATGAACCTGTTTTACTCATATGCTAAATAGTGAAGCAAGAAGCAGGAGAGTTGTTTCACCTGAGGGCAAAACACTTGTCCCAATAAATCAGTTGGACAAACAGGTGGAAGCTGGAAAGGTAGCATGAAGTGGACAGGCTTCAGCCTTAACCCCTGGTGGCTTTGAAATATCTTGGTTGCCTTTATCGAGGGCATGTGTGCCTACACAGTCCTGTGTCTTTTTAGCCTTCTTCTCACACCTCTCTCATGGTGAGCTGTAGCACAGAGCACCAGATCACCAGATTTTCCTTTGAACTTGGGAGTCCTCTGGGCTGGAAGGATGGTGAAGGTCTAATACAGTCTGCTTCAGCAGCTCTTGTAGCTTTTGTTTCTCATTTATCTGGGTGAAAATCGGTTCTACAACCTGCTATGACATCCTGCCTGCTGTTCCTCTACATCCCTCTAGTGTAAAGGGTTTATCTCCTTATACCATACATTTCAGTATCAAACAGAAAGCAGTGAATCTCACCTTTACTAAGTGTGAACTGATGATTGTAACTGCAAGGATGAGGCAGTAAAAATCAGCAAGCACTGTTTTAACTTTTATGAACAGATAAAGATGGGCAGGAGTGCATATGCTTCTTTAGAAATTGTCAGAAATTCCCACTTCTTCTTAAGACCCGGATGTGCAGCCGAACTTTCTAGGCTGTCCTTCTGACGTCATTAGTTCTGTACCTGAAGTTACCATACATTCCACAGGACTATAATAATCTCCTGCTCTCTATTGCTTGTGCTCATTTCATGTAAGTGCTTGGTGTGTCACATCCTAAATTAAACCCAGCTATTATCAAAGGCTCTGTTTTCTTATGCAATGAAAACCTCGTTATAGCTGTAAAAGTTTTTAGGACCATTGACAGAAAATACAAACCTAAAAACTCATAAGTGTGCATAGGTAAAAATTGCCTCTTAGAAAGTTCTGGTAGCTGTGTCTTCAGTAAAAAATATAATATGAATACTGATAAAAAATATATACTACAATAAATATTTGCTTTCAAACAGATCCTTTTTCCAAAGAATACTTCTTTTTCCCATGGAAAATGGCCTCTGTTTGCGGCCACTCGCCCTGGCCGAGCCTGGCCACCCAAGCTAGAAATTTGCAAATTTTGCTTTGAATACTGATTTTAACTGTGATATAATAATAATGTTCGAATTAAAAAAAAAATTATGTTAAAAAAGTCATTTTTAATGGCTTTCAGATATACAGGTGAAGAGTAATAAGTAGGAGGATGAAATTATTTTTTTAGTATTTTCATATTAAATATTTCTCATATATTTTTCATGCTTTGTATGCTGTTGATTAGCACCATGTTGTTTACCATCCTCTCTACTTGCTCAAAACTGGTTTAAACAAGTGGTACTAAAAGATCAAGCCCTAGGGACTCGTTCAGTCATGTATGATCTCAGCTCTTTTTGGATATTTCTGTTCTGGGACAGTATTTCTCTCATGTTCAGTGGAGCTGATTTTAGAGAGCTGAAGGCCACTTTTACACTAGTCAGCAATAGGAGGATGTTTCTCTATTTGTCTGCTTTCTTATCCAGGGCGCCGAACTGATTCATAGAGGGGAAATGGTAGCAGAAATGTGAAAGATGTTTCAGTTAAACACTTTTGCCATCACAAGCCACACTTTTGGGTCTGTGTCCCTTTTTAATTTCATGGTCTCAGAGTGCCTACTTCATCCTATACATCTGGGAAACTATCTCATCAAGGATCACCTAGCATTGAAAAGTGAAGCTGAGTGACTCCTTCCCTTTTAATAAGTGTTTTGTAACCAAAATGTCAGAGAACATTTGTCTGATGTGGCAAAGAGCACTTTACTCTGATGTAATCCTCTCAGTGGTTGTCAGAGTGAAAAAAGAGTTGGATTCTGAGTGGCTATATATGGGTGATTTTTAAGATTTATGGCATTAATGCTTTTCCCCATCACAATAAATACTGATAAGTGCAGCATTCAATAACTCTTTTGCATTCAAATTGTGTATAGTTTCATCTATATATGCCATTTAAAAAAAAAATTAGTTTCCTCTCATCTCTTGATTTTTTCTTAGCTCAAATGCCTCCAATGATTTAAGTTTAATACTGTTTGCGTTGAAAAGCAAGACAGCAAGAAGTTCCTGTGTAGCTGGATCTTTTCTGGGCAGCAGAGTCATGTGGGGAGGGATCAGATGTAGCAGAGCTACCTTGAACCCTGGAGGTCCACAGGGATGTCACGCTGCGGTCACAGCTCTGCTTCCCTTTGAATAGGTACAGTGTGAACTCTCCTTCTTGTTCAGCCAGCTGCTGCTGATTGATGTAAAAACATTAAAGCTTTACAGGCTGTGTCTGAAGTCTTGTTTTATTGCTTATGCCACTTCCTTAGCAAATAAATTCCCTGCCTAGTAGGGCTTGGATAACCCTTAGCCATGCTCCCAAAGCATGGAAAAATGCCGGATCCTAAAATTGTGGCTGGTGTCAGTTTTGGTGGCATGATTCCTTGGTTGTTCTATGCATCTGTCACTGAAGAATGACAGATGGTGCTTTGTCCAGGGCCTGGAGCTGTTTGGAGCACCCAGATCTTCTCTCTTTCTTTTCTCAGTTTCATGGGTATTGTCACACAGGCACCACCAGGGTCATTGTGGATGCTGAGAGACTGCAGCAGGAGCAGCTCGTTACCTGGAATTTTATGAGAGCATCACAGGACGTGATGGGGAAAATATGAGTTAGGACCAAGGTCAGCAGTGACTTGTAATTGATGCCACAAACCCTGGGGGCATTTTTTAAGTGCCAAAGGGTCTCTGAAGGAGTATATGGTAGATTTGCTCCAGGCACTCAATGTGGAGGCTCTTGTAACAGAGATGTGGGCTCCGGGAGTGTGTAAGAGACATTAACTGTTAAGTGGAAATAAAATCCAAGGACAGCTGTTACCTTTAATAGTGCTGTCAATAAGGGCAAAAATATCTCTAGTAAAAGTGAACTCCTCTCTTGAGATACCTTTTCCCTTGCAGTGAAAGTCTCCCACATGTTAGAGAAGTGATTAAAGAGCTAAAGAGCTGCCATGAACATTTTGTTAATTCCTTTGTGCTGTGCTGCTTGGTGAACCTTTACAAACGAGATTATTTACTCTCCAATTCCTCCATTGTCATTCCCTTGCCACTTTCTCTGTGTGCTAGCAGAAACAAAGCAAAAGTAACTGAAATGTCAGCTTCTGAAAGGCATCATTTCAGTCAGTTACACGATGTTATTATCAGTGCACATGGAACAGAGCTGAAAAATAATACAGGAATAAAACACAGATGGAGAGAAGACAGCAAATGGCAGGGAGCATTGAAAAAAAATGTTTAACCTTGAAAGAGTAGAACATCTTTCTTTTTCATATTGAACTATTTAGTTTTCTGTCTTGACTTGCAGTGAGGTTATAAAATAATACCATTACAGGCATTACAATTACACTGTGCTTCAGGAAGTGTAGGGCTGGTTGCAATCCCTAAAACTCTGGGTTACAGTGCAGAGAAAAATCCCAGAACATTTCTGGGGGTCCTAGCTTCTTCAAGGAGGAAAGGGTGTCTTGTAGGAAATACTTGCACTACTTTCACCTTTGATTTTATTAATGAGTTTCAAATTATAAGCAAAGGCATTTTAATGCTTTTAGGCAATTAAAAATAATTTTCAACCAGCATTTCAGCATTTTATCTTAGATGTGATGGGTATTTTGTGATACATTTTTAGGCTGCAGCACAAGTAACACTGAAATACTACTCACACCAATGAAGAAATCATCTTGTTTGACCTTTCAGAAAGTGTTGATATTATCGATTTCTAATGAGTAGAATAATAGAGAGCATCCCAAGCCATGAATATGTTTTGATGCAGCCTTGTTTTGGGAATTAAAAGTCTCTCTTTTGATAAATAATGTAAGGCATCTATGTGTTTGAATGCAGAGACAGTTCTACATTCCGTCCACCATCACCACCATCTATCATACTGAAGTACTTTTTATAGGTTTATGCAGATAGTAAGGTGTCTAACTTTACTTTCTGTTCCATTATTCATGTGCTGACCTGAGATTACCTTTGTTGATATTACAGTGTGCTTCCTGAACAACTTTTGTTCAGAGTAGAAAAAACAAGTGTTTTTATCCTGGACAAACAATGAATAATGCACAATATTTTAGAACTATCCTAAGGGCACATACTTCTTGTAAAACACTAAATATTGAAAATGCTGAATAATATGGATTTCTGCAACAGTTTGAAAGTCCCTGTTTGAAAATACATCATCCTCTGTATCATTGCAGCCACTCCTGTCTGATCCTTTTTATCTTGTATTTCAAGTAGGAAGATAACATAAAAGAAGATTACCTTTCAAAAGATCTGTCTCTGAGTTAGATTATCTCCTGTTAGGATTTCTAAGGCTGCATTGTTTGTTGCTCAGTTGTTCGCTGATAAAAGGTACAAGGGAATGTTCTCTGCTGCTATCAGGCTGATAATGACCTTAAAAAACTTCCCTGCATTGCAGACAATTGAACTGCACTTGGGATTTTCAGTGTTCACCTTCAGTTCCTGCCCCTGTGTTTCGTTTGTCATTGATTACATACTAGCTCTGAGGGACAAGACATTATTTTATTCATCATTGTGTTCTGTCAAAAATTATGTTGTAAAGCTAACTTTAGGGTTTTTTTACATTTGCTTGTTAAACAGATCCCAGTAACAACAGAGTAAAAATGTTTAGCACAGCACAAAAGAAATTCTCCTTTTAGTTCTTTATGGTGGGCAATTATCTGAACAATATTTGTCCAGGCACAGCTGTTTGTTCTGATCTTCTTTTCTTTTATTTTAATTCAAAATTAAGCAAATAGCCATGGAAATAATTATAAAGAATTACAGACATTAGAGGCAAAAAAAGCCCCACAAATCTTTTCAACTCCCCAGATATTTTATATGCTAAGAAACTTTGCTGTGTCAAATAAGGGGACATTTCTGAGACTGAAAAAAGAAAATGTCGCTTCCGATGAAGGTCAAGAAAGAGAATCTGGGGAACCTCAGATCAGTCAGCTTTACCTTGGTACTTGGAAAGGTGACAGAGCAAATAGTCCTGTAAACCATTTCCAAACATAAAGGACAAATAGATGACTGGGAGCAGTCAGCATGTTTTTAACTTGATAGCCTTCTTGAATGACTTGACTGCCCTGGTGGATGAAGGGTGAGCAGTGAATGCTGTGTATCTCAACATAAGAAAGTCTTTAGACACTGTCTCCTAAAAGTCCCATAGAAAATCTGATTAAATATGAGCTAGATAAATGAACAGTAATGTGGACTTAAAACTGAGCTCCTCAGAGGTTGAGAGGCAAACAAGCCAGCTTGGAGGCCGGTCATTAGTGAAGTAATCCAGGAGCTGGTACTGGATCCAGCACTGTCTAGTGTTTTCAACAATGACCTGGTCAATGGGACAGAGTTTGCAGAAGATACAAAACAGTGAGGAGGGGTTGATGCACCAGTTGGTTGTGTTGCCATTCAGGGGGTCTTTAACAGGCTGGAGTGATGGGCTAACAAGGACTTTGCATGGTTCAGTGAAGGAAAAGGCCAGTCCCTTCCTCTGTGGAGGAATCCTACCGTGTACCAGTACACACTGGGGACCCACCAGCTGGAAGGCAGCTCTGAAGGAGTTGAGAGTCCTTGTGGAGAGCTAATAGATTCACAGCCAGAAACGTGCCTTTGCAGTAAAAAATAGCAAAGCTTCCTGGGCTGAGGTAGGAAGAGTGTTTCCGCAAGGTCATGAGAAGTGATCATTTGTCTCTGCAGCCCTGGAGAGGCACATCTGGAGTGCTGGGTCCATATCAGGGCTCCCCAGCAGAGGAGAGATGAACATGCTGAGGTGTGACTAAGGAAGATGTCCATGAAGCACCTGACACACAGGAGGAGGATGAGAGAGCTGGGACAGCTCATCCTGGAGAAGAGAAAGCTCAGTGAGGATCTTAACAATGTGTTTCAATTCCTGTTGGGGAGGATCAAAGAAGAGAGACAGATTTTTCTCTGTCATGCCTGATGCCAGGACCGGAGACCATGGGCACAAATTTAAATACAAGAAATTCTGTTTAAGTGTAAACAAAATAAAATTTCTTTACTGTATGGTTGTAAAACACTGGAAGAGGCAGCCGAGAGATGTTTTGGCATCTTCATTCTTGAAAGATACCCAAAACCAAAATGGACATGATCCTGGAAGACCTGCCAGTTGATCCAGCTTGAGTTCATATTTTGATCTCCAGAGATGCCTTCCAACCTCAATTTCTCTTTGGTTCTGTGATTCTGTAATCTCTATTCTTTGCATAATTTCTCCTTCATTACTTTTTAACAATCTGTCTTTAATTTTTTGCAACTTATCAGAGGAGGACAGGGCCATAAGGGTGTGCAAATTAAAGAAAAAAAAATACCCGTTTTGAAAAGATCAAATAGCTTTTAAGAATGTACCGTGACACTTTGATGTTTGAGATACTTTAGTCAGAAAAAGCATAGCTTTTTTCTTCTTTCATAGTCATAGGCATTTCTGTTACTACACATGAAAACCCCAAAAATACAAATTTGAATTAATTTGTTTGTTTTAATAAATGGCATACTTTAAATATTAATCTGTTGGAACAGATTGAAAATTAATGTGGAAAAGTGTCCTTCTTTATAAAACAAATTTGTCTTTATAAAACAAATCTGTGGGTGGAGACAAGGCTGGATAAAGATCAATTTCTACTTTATCCTGAAGTTCAAGAGAAAGTAAGTTTTAAGTGACAATTTTGTCAAGGAGAAGAAAACATGGCAGACTGTGTCTACATTATCCTAGGGAAGTGCCTAGAGTGGAGTAGTCAAGACCAGTTTTCCATCCGATCCCCACTATTTAGCCAGTGCAATGCACATGGTTTGCTACTGAGGTGCAGCATTTTGTATGTCAGGAGAGGCTGCGCGGGAGGAAATTCTCTTCAAGGCAGGCACGTGAAGTCTGGATGATGGCCAGCTGCCTGCACATCTGTTTGCAGAGACAACACATATTTTAGGTGGCACAGCAGCCTCACTGGGGTGCTGGCCTTCAACTTTTGCCCCAGTATGTCACCACCCCTTCTGCAGTACCAACAGCGGGACTGCTTTGCTCCTCCCCTGGCATTTCCATCCTTGTGCTAGCGTGGTTGTATCCGAAGTCCTGGTGTGTGTGAAGTAGGACATTTCCTATAACACCTACAGCAGCCAAACCCAAATTCACCTGC
This sequence comes from Passer montanus, assembly GCF_014805655.1. Lineage (NCBI taxonomy): Eukaryota > Metazoa > Chordata > Aves > Passeriformes > Passeridae > Passer > Passer montanus. The sequence goes on from NW_024368818.1 coordinate 1,257,078, forward strand.
ACAGACACAGAGAAACAACTGATACAAACCATCAAGCTGCTCTAGCTCCTCTGCCCCTGGACTCCTGCTCTGCTATCTCCAGGCACATGCTGAACCCAGGAGGCTCCAGGGACTTTGCAGGACAAGCAGGATAGTGTCTACTGAATTAAGGAGCCCAGTGAGTTGGTCAGTACTGGGAAGTAGGTCAACCGTGTCGCTATCTGAGAATGTTCTGGTACCTAAATGGAAATATAGATACCTTGAGGCAGAATCCCATGCTGAAGTCTGTGCTGTGAAGATTCAAAACTTCATAGTTGGGCTCATTGCCAGAGTAAAATGACCTTATTATTCACTTCCTGCTTCTGTGGTGGTTCTAATATATCCATCATATTTTGGAGTGTGGGTGGGCCTGAAGAACACACTCAGTACCACCATCTCAGCTCTAAAATGTTAACTCTTCAAGCTTCTCCTGATTTTCCGACACACTTGTTTTTTCTCCATTTCTGGATCTTCCTTATTGTTCCAAACCCCTTTGATGACACTTCAGAATGATTTATGAACTAGAGCTTCTGCTCTTTATGAAATATTAAAACAAAAGTTTGCTGAAAGTTTTGCTTTATTCTCTCTCTAAGAGCTTGATTCTTCTGGTTATAACAGGTCATCAACTCATATGCAATAAAGTCAATATATAGCTAAGGTGGTTATGAAAACATAGGTAAGAACAGGGCCTTGTTCTTCCTTACAAGTGCCTCAGTGCCATAAATACTCCCCATAAGCATGTGCTTGCCTATGCTGCCTGGATGCCTATGCTTCATAAAACCTGCTGCAATGAAAACTGAATTGACTGCTTTCAAGGGTCGTTCTGAGAGCTTCATTATTTAATTCGTATTTCAGTCTGGGCTCTGTTGCTTACACAGGAAGTTTCACTTGACTTTTAGTGCCTTAAAATACAGTAATAACACTGCTCATGTCTTGCAGTCCTGAGTAGTGACTTTATATGCACAAAGAGACATTCACCTCTCTGCAGAGATCATATGTTACTTAAATCCTACAAGATTAATATAGATTTGCACATTGCATAGACTGTTCTGACTTTCTCCCACCAAGGACTTCCAGCCCTGGGAGAAACACCTCACCACAAACATGTGTCTTGAAATAGGTGGTACAGACCAAATGAGACAAAGATCCTTTTCCTTAATCTATATATATATTATATGAAGATTAGATAAACTGATTCTCTGAGGGAGGGGGATGAATAGTAGATACATAGTTGCTGTTTTTGTCAAATTCTGAATGTAGAAAAGGTCAAATATTTTGAGCAATACTTACTCTTCACCACTGGTTAACTTGAATTCCTCTGGCAGAAATTATTTGATTTAAATTGAATCTTCAGCAAAGAATGTCACATACACACAGCATTATTTGGAATTTCCACCTAGAATGAGGAGAGCATTTCAATGACAAATGCAGGATTCCAGCAGATGGCATCAGTGAATACTATTGAAAAAAATATTGATTGTCAACCACAACATTCCTGTGTATGCGATTCCTTAATTCTGATGCCTGAAGGGCTTTTTTTGTGAATGGAGCAAAATAAAACACGCTAACCTATGAAAACACAATGATGATGGAGGTCACACCTGTGGGGAAAGAACATTCAGAACAAAGTGCATGAAATACTCTTTCCTCTCTTCCCTTTCTTCTGACCACTTTTATTTTTCATTCTTTTCCATTATTTTGTTACAATTTTAATATGTCTGTAGTATATAGATACCAATTTTATGTTAGAAACAGCTCCTCAATATTGTCTGCTGTCACACAGCCTGCTTATATATAATATATCACGTGTTCCCATCTGTTACACAGCAAGATGTGAATAAGTTGTAAGAAGTTACTATAGAAACACAATTAATGCACAGCATGGGTGGGCTCATGATTCCACAGAGATCTGGTCTCCTGACTAGAAATGCTGCAGTAGACCTGAAGCAGAAGCTACCTGCAGACCTCTCCCGTAGTATGGAAAAACCAACATATTCCCCAGCATTGTGACAAACTGATTGAGGCGTGCTTTTGTTTCAGACTGGTGTCCTTGGTTCTGTGTTAATATCTGTCACAAAGTACTGATGGAAGAACATGTGCAGCACAAACTGTACAGCTGTACAACTCAGATTTTAATCACATTGTGCTGTGTTTCAGAGCAAGGCTTTTAATGTTCACCAAGTGGCAACACCATGGAGTGGAGAACTGCAACAAGTAGCTGAGAGCCATTGAAAGAGTCATTTACATCAAGATCCCAGCACCTGTGTCTTGAGTTTGTCTGGCAAGGATTTAGCAGTGGGGGGGGCCTGCAGGGATGTCTTGGGTGAGAAGCTGCCAGAAGCTTTCTCCACGTATGACAGAGCCAATACCAGCCAACTCCAAGGTGGACCCAGCACTCATCAAAGGTGAACCCATCAGCAACAGTGGTAGCAACTCTGGGATAACAGTATTTAAGGAGCGGGGGGAAAAATGGAAGAACAACAGCAGAGAGAAGAATTAAAATATGCAAAAGAGCCCTGCAGACACCAAGGTCAGTGAAAAAGGAGGGGGAAGAAGTGCTCCAGATCCCAGATCAGAACAGATTCCTTTTGCAGCCCATGTTGAAGCAACTGACCCCTGTAGCCCATGAAGTTCCATTGTGGAGCAGATATCCATTGCAGCCTCTGGGAGATCTCACTCCACAGCAGGTGGATGCCCAAAGGAGACTGTGATCGTGTGGAAAGCCCATATTGGAGTGGGCTCTTAGCAGAGACCTGTGACCTTGTAAAGGAGGGGGAAGAAGTGCTCCAGATCCCAGAGCAGATTCCTTTGCAGCCCATGTTGAAGCAACTGACCCCTGTAGCCCATGAAGTTCCATTGTGGAGCAGATATCCATTGCAGCCTCTGGGAGATCTCACTCCACAGCAGGTGGATGCCCAAAGGAGACTGTGATCATGTGGAAAGCCCATATTGGAGTGGGCTCTTAGCAGAGACCTGTGACCTTGTGGAGAGAAGAGCCCATGCTGAAGCAGGTTTTGCTGGCAGGACTTGTGATCTCACAGGAGCACTGGAGCAGCCTGTTCCTGAAGGATTGCACTGCATGGAAGGGATCCATGCTGGAGCAATTTGTGCAGAACTGCAGCCCATGGGAAGGACCCATGGAAGACTGCCTTCTGTGGGAGGAACCACATGCTGGAGCAGAGGAGGAGTGTGAGGAGTCCTCACCCGGAGGAGGAAGGAGCAGTTAGACATCACACAGGAGTGTGATGAACTGAGGACAGCCTCTGTTCTCTGCCCCCCTGAGGGGAGGAGGAGGGAGAGAAAATTAGGGGTAAAGTTGAGCCTGGAAAGGAGGGGTCAGGGAAGGGTGTTTTTAAGATTTGGGTTTACTTCTCTCTGGTTTGATTTGCAATAAATTCAGGTAATTTCCCCAAATCAAGCCTGTTTTGCCCATGACTGTAATGGCTGTCTGGCGTCACCCTGCCCAGCTGAGAAGGGTGATAGTGATAAAGCAGCTTTGATGTGTGCCAGGGTCAGCCCACCACAGCCTAAAAACAGACTCTTTCTTAGAAATACAGTTTGAAACAAACAATCCATCAGTTCATACAGATATAAGAATTACTGCTGTCTGCTGCTTTCCAGGATGGATTTTACTGAAGGGAAAGACAAACATAAAATACAGTGTCAAATATGTCAATAACAGGATTAATACTTCTGTTGATAGCATGCTATGAGCCCCATGATATAGCATGGTAAACTCTTCATCTACAATTTTATTTTTATGCTGTCCACAGTATTTAATATCAAAATACAAACAACAAATATACTCCTATTAGACAATCTTAGCACCTATTTAAGAAATAGATTTTATAGTTTACTGAAAAATAGCAATGAAATACTCTATCAATAATATACTTACATGTTTAGCTAAACCTGAGATAGCACTCAAAAATAATTTAACCCTGTGTTTGTGGCATCAGAATTCATTTGTTATAGGGCTACAAACCTCCTTATTTCAAATGAGAGAGTGAAAATTGGTGTCAGGATATAAGAGTAGAAGTGTTGCCAAATAGCTCTTCTGTGGACATGCAATGATCTGGGGTCAAGCTCCCTGGCTCTGGCCAGCAGCATATTGAATCACTGCAACATTTGGCATACAGGCAGCCAGACCTGGAGAGAGCTGCAACAGTGTCTGGGCGCTCCTCAGGTTGGAGATACTGCAGTGGCAGCATTCCAGGCAGGAACAAGCTGGAAGGATCTCAGGCAGAGTGTGAGATGGCAGGCCTATGGCACCATACAATATATACATGGCGCTGTATAATAAATACACAGAGGACCTTGATGTCTTGCCTTGGATTCAGCTCTTCATATCTATAAGCAATGAATTAATTTTACCTGTCTTTGGTCATTTGCAAAGCTGAAGATCTGAGCCAGTCATGCATTGTCTGTCTTTATAGCTGATGTAGTCAACAGATGATTTTGGGACGTGACTCACTAGGCCTGCTTATGATGTCTTCTTCAGAATTAGGTAAATTGTACAACTCATTGACTATAAAGAGAGAGCAAAGTGACAATTTCATAGACATCTGTAAACCCCAGAAGTCATGCAAGATAAAATCTTTCCTGTGTGAAGTTAAGAAGCAGTCAGAGAGCAGCGTTTACAGGTTTGACTAATTTGAACAAAGAGAGGGGAAGTAATAATAGGTTTCATATACTTTAAGGGGTTAATTGCCCAACAACAGTGTCACAGTATTGCACCATAAGTTTGCAAGGAAGTAGGATTTAGCCACAGCAAATATGAATTTGGACCCTCATTTCTATTGGCTCCATTACTCTTTATTTGGGAACAACTGCTGGGCAGGATATGGTGCAATCATTTGGAAATATCACATTTTGAAATACACCATTCAAAAATTACAGAAGCACTTATTAGTTCCTGTGCAAAAAATAAAAAGGAGATAGACTAGACTAGACTAGAAGAGATTACTTCAGTTGGAAGGGATATACAGCAGCCAGAGATGAAATTTTAAGAAAAGAGTTCCTAGTGTGTATAAGGGGCATGTTTTGAGATATTAAAGGAGGCTTCACTTAAGCATTTGGTGGCAGCTCATGTCCTTTCAGTCCCTGTAACAATCCTGCTGGTAGTGGCCACAGTCACCAGTGGTTTCCTTCAGTTCACTCTAATATGCAGTAGTCAGAGCTGGCATATGTTTTTGTTTTCACAAACTTTTTGTGTGGTCTTACTGGTTGTATTCACCATCTGCTGGTAAGTAAGTGGAGAGTAGCTGATGTGAGTTTTATTTTTCAAGAGGTAGGAAAGAGTGGAGGATAGCATGAGTGCTTTAGCAATAAAGTAAGGAAGAAGGTGCTTGAAAAAGTCAGTTGAAGAAGATGTTTACATTCATGGAGTAGAATAAGCAAATATAAATATTTTAGAATTATTCTAGACTAAAAGACAAAAATCAGAAGGTAAAGTTGAGCCTAAAGATTTCTCATCAAGAAGGACAATTCAACTATTTAGAGAGGCAAGAAGTGTTTGAATATTTATCCCGGCTGTCTTGAATTGTGAAAGTGTGACACTCACAAAGCCCTTTACCACAGCTCAGGATTTGTAGTTCAGAGTCACCTGGTGTTTCTGGCCTGTAGCTGTGACATATTGTGGAGGAAAGGAACATGTTTTATGGCAGATAATTAAGATGTCTATTCAGCATACATCCTATCTTCCCTGTGAATATGGATGGTTTTTATTCCTGTCCAAAAATATACTCACTTTTCTGTTTCTTAACTCACTTCCCACTTTTAGGAACATATGAATGAAGTATTATACTTCTGCTTGCTAAGCTTAAGGCTACAGTGACTCCCAGGCAAGCAAACATGTTTTTTATTCCACTTCAGCCAGAAAAAAAAAGAAAAAAGTAATGTGATATGATGTAGAAATGAGGGAACATAATTAATATCTGTGTAAAACAGTGAAATATTTTGTCTATTTTTTCAGAAATTAATGTGGAAAAGAAACACCCTGGGATGGTTTAGGACATTTATATATAGGCTTCCCATCTCCTTAATTAACTCCTTTTATTTTGCATGCAAAATAAATACATGTACAAAAGGTTCCTCCTAGATTGAAAAATTCTTCCATTTGCACCTAGAAGCTCAGTCATTTCCATGTAACTGTAAAATATGTAAATGTCATGATCTGTAAATGGAGTATATGAAATGGGGATTTTGTAGTTTAAAATTTTTTAATTATGCAAACAAGCCTTTTCTTAGATGATAGGTCTTAAAGAAACTAACTTCAGGAAAAATTCCTAACTATATTCAGTAGGAATAATCCTATGATTTTTTTATCACACTGAGCTTTTTGCTGGAAGACTGTGTTGCAGGGAGGTACATTTAGCCTGAACTTTCTTTGTGGTTATGCCATTCTGAAAGGATGTGATATCCATTAAGGGAAGCACAAGAAGTGTCTGCACAGGATTTTGTCTCTTTCCCTGGGTGCTATGCTCAGCTGCTCACAGCAGTGTGATTTAAAATCTTATTGTTATAAACCTTGGCCAGAGGGCCTTCTGACAAAGGAGTCAGAACAGAAAGCACAAATAAGCCCAGAACAGGCAGAGATAAAAGGCAGCTTCTGCTATCAGAATCAGAAGAGAGGAAGACATAAGACAAGAAAGCAAGGTTTGTATAACATTACAAACATGTAAGCAAAACCAGCACTGGCACTGAGAGCCTTAAAAGTGTTCAGCTTTATAAAAAACTTAATGGTGATGCTGCTCTGAAAGAGCATTTTGTGTACTGAGTATATTCAGTAAGCATTTCCTGAAGTGTCTGAAAGCTGAGCTTCATTCTGCAGCATCCCACTAGACCTTCAGTCTGCAAATTCAGTGTCAGGAGTGCATGTGCTGGAGGATTAGCAAACTCAGAAAGGTCAGAAACAGTGACAGAGCTTCCATCTTTTGCATAATTTGTCTATATTGGAAAAAAAAAAAGAGGCCATGGAAACAGTTTATTTGGTTAGCTGTGATCTAAAATGGAGGAGAAACTGCTGGCATACTCAAAGCCAAGGGTAGCGACCTGACAGAGAAAAAAAATGGTGACAGAAGCCTGTGAGTCCATTGCAGGAGACACTCAGTGCAGATACTGGCATATCTGGACTGCATTGTATAAATTTCACCTCTTATGCTAGACAATAGCATTTCAAGGGATTTGGTACAATAGCTGCACAGATGATATTTCATGGAAAGGTGTGTCAATTATTGGAAGAGTGGCAGGAACTAAATTCCTCTCGATGAGGCTGTAGGAACATGAAAAACAAACCCCATGATATTCATATGATTCAGTTGGTATAACTTGACATTGGTTCACAGCAATGGCAAGAGAGTATGTAAAAAAATCCTTTGATCATGTTTTAGAAAAGGGAAACATCACAACTGAACCAAAGAGAAAAATAACCAAGACAGGTGATCCACTTGGATAAAAGGCAACTTGGGTTGTGTCACTTTGAAATTACTTTGATGAAAGGAGAAAAACAATGATTTCTGCATTTCTGAAGAGTATCAGAGATAGAACTGTGGGGATCCTCTTGGCAGATGTGACAATTTGTGTGGAGCTTCTATCCAGGACTTACAACCAATACGATGTTATTGCTGTGGCTGTATCAAGGCTGCTCCGAGATGTGGTTGATGGAAACATTCAAGGTCGGGCTGGAAAGCACTCTGAACAAGCTGATCTAGTTGAAGATGTCCCTGCTTATTGCAGGGATTGGACTAGATGAGTTTTAAAGTTTCTTTCCATCCCAAATCATCCTACAATTCTATGAATAAGACAGCAGAGTGTTCATGTCTGTTATAGGAAAAGATGAAATCCTGAGTTATAAACTCAGGGGCCTTGAAGCTAGGGCAGACATCCCTTTGATACCTAATCCAGGATCAGATTCCTGTATTTCCACAGAACTTAGCAGATGTTCCTGCCTCAGCTATTCTCTGCTCTGTTGTCTGTTTCACTTCTAGAAAGACGCGGGAAATTCTTTCAGACAAGAATTTCAAATTTTAATTGAGGATTTGGTTTGGCTTTTTTCCTGACCTGAGCCAACAGACATTTCCCTTCCCAAGATTTTTAACTTTAAACTTTTTTTTTTATTTTATTATGTACTATCTATCCCAAGAAATGAAATGCCTGTCATCCTGTCAGCAGTTCTTCTGGAAAAAATGAATGATTACTGAATTACTTTGTTCTGGTTAATTCTAGCCCAGTTAGATTTCAGGGGTGACATTATGTCTGTCTTACATTCTTTGTTTCTGTGCTGCATATTCTCGCCTGGAAATGTAGATCAGGCAATCATTTTGACAGGCAGGCAGGTGGTACTATTCCATTGGCAGTATCAAATCTGTCACTTTAATGTGCTCTCAGATTGAAATAGCTACACTTTCCCTCACTGGTTGAAGTTTGTATGGCAGCAGAGCACGTCTCCCCCTATGGTTTAAAACAATGTCCTGTCTTATGATTGCTGCCTTGTTCCTGTGTTGGCTTATGGACTAGAATACTGATATTTGATGTATTTAATTCTCTGACTAATAATGAAACTGAGAGCTGTAAGGCAACTTCACAAAGAATCTAAAAGGAAATAATTCTGGCCCAGTTGCTGCACAATTGACTCAGTTATCCATCAAAAAATCATTTATGTGTCCTGGAAACACCCATTTGAGGTGTCCATATAGAACTGTCTGATAAGACACAAAACCTGCAAGTCTTATGGATTAGCAGGGGAAAGTCCAGAGGTGTGGATACCTACAGGCATCTCCAATGGCACCAGACTCCTGTCCATGGGCAGCTGGATCAGGGAAAGGTGAGCACAGCCACAGCGATCTGTAGAAAGGCTTGCTTATCCATCCTGGACTACCTTTTGGGTTGCTGTGTGGCTCTCCAGACTAACACTCCATCAGGAATTTTCTGGCATGTCCTGTGGTAACTGAGACATCCATGTGGGCAGGTAGACATGACATGGGAGCCATGAGAGACCAAAGATTTCCTGGAATGGTGCAGGGATGTCAAAAGCACTAAACACCTGACCTCTTTTGCCCTTGCTGTAAGGACACATGGATTGCTGGCTGTCCTTGGGCACACAGAGGGGTCTGCAGGAAGTGCCCTGTGTTGGCTTCCTCACAGTGCTTTTACTGGGTAGCAGAAGAGAAAAACACCAAACAGTGAGTTGCAGAAAAGCTGTTCAGATTAATCATTCAGATTAATTCAGGATCTTTTCCTTTTCCTTAAGAAAAAAATAGTGTGAATTTAAAAATAGCATTTAGTTCTTCTTTTGGACAGCTTTTTAAGAAAAAGCCATACGGCAGAGTGACATTTTTTAAAAAGTTGGTTTAGGCTTCTTTTTCAGCCTTTAATCTAATTAAATTATGAGATAGACTTTTAAATGAGGGTGTTTCTTTGCAAATTAAAGAGGAAACAATAAATCTTAAGAATTCAAGCTTTGTTTAAAATGCTTGGTTAAAAACCAAAATATGGCTGAATCCTCAGCCTCAAGAAGTGAATGTTTTACAAACTACCCTGAAAAAGATTTTATAGATATTCCAAATTATTTGTCACTGTTTATTGATGTCCTTGTATGCCCCAGTGCCCTGTCAGTACTTGTGTAATTTGTTCTTAATTTATGTGTTTTGCTTGCTCCTAGTCTTATAATTCGTGAATAGAAGTAAAACTGAGTGAACTGTATAACTGTAATTTTGTATTCTAGCCTGCCACCCTAGTGTGTTGAAGGAAAAGAAATTAGGAGTTCATTCAGCATCTTACAGAATGGCAATCAATACTTCACACACCTTTAGTAATTGATTAGTATTTCTCATGGAAAAAAAAGATTTAATTTAATGTACTATGGTAGTAAATGTTTCAGGTTTTTCTTACAAAAAATACTTATTTCAGGAAAAAGGGTAAATTACTACATTTTCACATTCAGGCAGGATTCTCATTTATAACTCACAGCTTTTGTAAATACTTCATGTCTTTAAACAAATAACATGGTGAGTCTATAATCATGTTGCTGGAGAGGTCCCTTTGAGAGAGCAAAAGCAGTCAGTTTTACCCTTAGTATTCCTCCCATCCCTTTCAATACGCCACCTTTAGGTACTGTAAGTACTGAGATTTTCTCCATATAGGTGAGGAAGCATGCTATCTTAAAATTTTAATAGCAGCAAAATTAGCTTTTATTATCACTTCAGTTCATCCAATACTTCCTTTCTCTGATTTTATCCATAAGTCACTTTGAAGCCAGTTGGTACAGGCACTGATGTTTGGCAATTGCTAAACATGGATCATTTCAGCTCTGATTCATCATAACTAATTCAGCTGAGGTACCTAATTTGGGAACCTGGTTGCCTGAGGGTCTCTCTATAATTTATGAACCTAATAATTGCAGAGAGGTGAGATGAATCAAAGCCTAATTACATAGATGTGAAGCTTTCACATTTAATATAGGTAGAACAAGGAAAAACAAAGCCAAAAAAAAATTAAACTCCCAAAGTAGATTCACCTCTGAAGACCGGTATTAGTGAATGAATTTTCATTATGCCAGCAAATCAGTGTCTTCAACAAATAACATCAGTTCCTTCCACCCTCTTTCCACAGCCAGTAGCAGCTGGTTTCAATCACTCATGTCACAGCAGTCACTGACAGCTCCCCCTTTCCTTCAAGCTTTCCCTTCCCTTTTCAGCTTCTACGTTTTCTTCAGCTGTTTTATGTTCCTGCCTAAGCACATCACGCCAGATAATGAGGTAACCAAAACCCAGATGCAGCACGACTACTTTGTATGCAGATGAGCCTAATGCATGCACGCTTATCCCCAGGGTTAGTGGAGGTCTCAGATCTCACAGTAGGTGTCTCAGTTCCTCAGACAGTTCCTGGGAGAGTTCACCTCCAAAGCACAGAGATGCTGCCCTAGCAATCCTACAGATTTCACAGTGACCATGGGTATCCTCAGTGTGTGTGAGCCGAAGCAAATGGAAAATGTCCTAATTGGCTCCATGGTGAAGCTGGGCTCTCATATGCCCAGAAGGGAGGGATCCTGACAGTCACCCAGACAGGGGGAGGCCTTATTTTTCAGCCCATACAACTATGACTGCTGTAAACCACACCAAATTTTGAAATAAATTTCCCCTCTCCCCTAAGGCCTGCCTGCAGCTCCCTCTTGCCTTCTCACTTTCTGTCCTCCTGCCTTTGATTCTGCACAGCTTCCTGCCTCACCTCTGGCGGCAAAGGTGCTGTAGTCTCACAAAGAGGCACAGAAGAGCTCACACTCTGTGATTTAAAAAGAGATTTTAGGAAGATCATAATTCCCCCAAATCTTTTAATGACAAAAAATGTATCTGCAGGTAGCAAGTGAATTTGCTTTCCAAGAAGAAACCTGTAAAATAAAATATGTATTAGAGTGCGTACCTAATGATTCAATGTATTATTGAGTGTTAATTTCATGTTTCAGTATTACTGCTTGGTGCTTTTCCCTTAGTTTTCTTAGAAATTACACAGGACCTGGTTTATTTTTTCAAGCTGCAGCAAGGTGTGTTACTGTAGTCACTGCAAAAGAAAACTACCCAAGACTAAGTAGTTGTTTAAGTAAATTTTTCCTTAGTTTCAATTAAAACAAGCAAATTGCAAAGCAAAAGAGAAATATAGATTTTTTTTGTTTTGTTTTGTTATTAAAGACTCTGGGATTTCTTATCCTCAAAAATGTTACATGCACAAATTTAGCATGTTTTGCTTTTTCTCTCACTGTGATTGATACAGCCCCAGTTCCTGTTCCTCACTGGTAAGATCCAACATCAATAACACCTGTGAACATTTTGCATTTCTTAAGCTGCAGAATGTCTATTCATGTTCATGATCCTCCTTTTCTTGTCCTGTGTGTTATATGAGAGATAGCTGAATATACATATATAAAAACTGTTACCCTACTCAAGATATTTAATTATTTTCTTTTCATTTTATTGTTTTGCTTGGGTTTCCAGCAAAGGGAAGGCCCATTCTCGAAAGAGGAATGGATTCAACAAGAGAAAATATCTGTATGCTGAGATACAGGCATACTATATTGTTTCTGTTTCGTGATCAGATTGCAAGTCCCAGGATTTAGTGGAGTTTAAAAAGCACCCTGGTGCTCATGATCTTATCACAAGGCAAAAATAATACAGCAGGCCTGTTTCTTATTCAGTTTGTTGAAACAAGTGATTGTGACAATTGCCAAAAAGCATCATGTGACTGCACATACAATAATGCAATTAATCGTAAAGAATTACGATTGACAATAGCACAGCTGTCCTGATGAGGCTTTATACATTGAGACAAATCCTATGTTGAGGACTGAGAGCCACACTTATTCAAAAGGGTTTTGTTCCCTTATTTGAATACATCTTATTTCTTACAGTACAGTGGGCACACCACATTCCAGGAAGGTGAGATTAGTTAAGGCATTAATGTGATTGCCTCCAACACCCCTGAAAAACAATAAAGAAAGGGGTTTTATTCATGTGATTTGTAATAGTTTTGCAGGAGGGAGCTTAATGTCTGGGGTAGTCTTCTTTTATTCTTTCCTTTATCTATTTATTTAAAAAATGGCCTAAATTTATGACTTAGTTTTGAATATGAATATAAATATCAAAATAAGCAGATTATACCATTTATTTAGTGTTATCTTGTCTCTATTTATGGCTTAACTCACCAGTCATCTCAGCAATAATAGGCTGATATATTGGCATTTCTGATGTGTAATCTGTGTACCAGAATTAATAGAGACCACTAGGTGGAGATTTTACATTGCTGTGTATATTTGTATATTCTAGATTATACTTAGGATAAACACACTTTCACAGTAACTGATTTAATTTTTTTCTTGGGAAACCAAAGTGAAGGGAGAATTTTGCTAAACTCAGGACAGTCATGAGAACAAGCAGCCTAAAGGTTTATGCCAGCAAAGGACTGATATCTTTTAGCCAGCCAGTTGAAACACTTTGAGATTCAACTTTGGCAAGGTTATATATTTTTAAAAATGTCACACCTTTAAAAGTGGCTTGGTCTAATGGAATAAACAGATTATGGATTTTTATCTTCACAGTAAAAGATATATTCATTTATTAAATAAAACTTTTGCACAATTTACTTATATCCAGTCAATAAGATATATTTGACTACAGATCTTCATAGAAAAAATCTCAAGAGTATTGTTTATCGTTGATCTTCATAAATTAAATCATGGTTAGAAAACAGGATGTTTTATACTTGATAACACAATATGTAAGTGTAAGAAATATGCAAATGTAAACTTTTGAGAGAATCCAAGATTAGATTTTGTTACATTGCTTTGAAATGTAAAGTAAGCTTTAGAGAAACTGCACAAGAAAAGGATTTTTTTAAATTGCCAGTAGCAAGACATAGCACAAATAGTGATAGTTGATAGTAGCTCTTTAATGTATTTTATTTACAGGCAATAGATTCATTGATTGACATTAAATTATGCTAAATTGAGCAGCTCAAAAAACCCCCATGTCTATTAAATAATTGACATTCTCAGTATGATTACTGTAGGTTTTCCATACATGCTACGACCTTCTCTTCCCTGCTGTGGGTTCCTATGGGAGCTAGTAAGGCTGGAAAAGTATTTCAGCTCCTGCTCCCTTCAGCTCCTGCTTCAGTGCTGGTTTTGTGGAATCTGGACTGCTGGTGCCAGCTCTGATGCCAGCAGCTGTCTGCCTTGAGCTTGGCTGAGTCAATGGATCATTAAAGACATAAAGTTGCTAATTTTATTTGCCCTGAGCCAAAGGACCAGCAGCAAAACCTTAATTTTCTGCTAGAAAATCAAATAATGTATTTCCCTGGATACAGTTAAAAACAGCTTTTATGAGAAACCAAGACTGTGCTTTTGAGGTGCTGGTTTCCTTGGTGGGAGCAATGGAAAATGCTAACATCTCCCTCCCACACTCTCTTAGCTCTGCCATATATGTAATTTTCTGTTACAGTCATAACAGTGATATCTGCATGGGAAATCATCCAAGTACTAAATGCTATTTCAGTTTTCTAAAAGGAGATGCTGGGTGTCTGCTGGTTGCATCCAAGGATTTCCAGTTTAGATCATGAGATCCCAGTAGGCCTTTTGAGAAAGGAGATATAATAAATATAAAAATAATTCACATCAATTTTTCAACTCAAGGAGTGTTTAGTTTTAAAAGAAATGTAGTAAGGATACTGCTAGGATGGAAGAGACCTATAAGAAACCCAGATCCCTGTTTTGATGCTGATGACATGGTTAGTACGGAGGGTTGACAAGTCTGATTCTTTCGTGAAGATGTTTGAAGGTCTTAAAGAAAGAAAAGATCATGGAGGAAAAATAAAAAGATGGTTTAATGGTGAACATGCTGCTGATGCTGGGTTGATGGTTGGACTTAATGATCTTAAAAGATCTTATCCAACTGTAATGCTTCTATGGTTCTATGAAAAGTTACTTGGATATTGAGCAATATCAATATGAAAATATGCAAGAGTAATACATGCCCCCCTCTGCCAAAAAAACCCCCCCAAAAAAATCAAAAAAACCTTCAAAAAACCCCAAGCCAAAACCAAAACACCTGGTAAATAATGTCATGAGGAGTCCAAAACTGAACACAGGATTCAAAGTGCTGAGTACAGGGGAAATGTCATTTGCAGCCATAACTTCACTGCCTGTTCCTTTCTTTTTAAATCAATGGCATAAGAACATGTGCTGCTGGTGGTGTAGAAACAGATCACAGGTGAGGAATGGGGCTTTCACAGGCAGGGAGAAAATGGGCACTCACAGCCATTTCAATTTGTGTAGATCTCCAAGAAAGCCAGGTTTAAAACTAGTGAGACATTTCTGCCTGAGATACCTGTTGACAAAATCATATAACACGAAAAACAGGAAGACAGCACACAGATTGGAAAAAAAAAGAACTAGTGGTCTGTGACATGATTGACTACACAGAATGGTAAAAATCACTACAAGACAGCATCAGTGACATCAAAATAGTGCCCCTGCAATGAGCACTAGAAATTTGGCCATATGGTTTCATATTTTCTTTAATTCCTGTTATTGTACTGCTGTGAGAAAAACCCCTGTGATTCTCAGGTCTGATCTGGGGGATCTGGGAATACACTGGGAAATGACATCAGGTTTATTTGGGGGGCTGCTTAAGCAATCCCCTTTCTTACTGCAAAATCCATTTCATTTGGGTTGCACGTCTGGAGATGGCATTTGAGCACCACACACAAGGGTGTTTCAAGCCTTATTCTCTGTCACTGACAGCAGTTGCTAGTCCTGGCTCTCATCTTCCTCAAAGGTTGCATCATCTTCCACAGGACAACCCTGGAAAGGGAACAGTATTCAAAACAATATAAATGAAGAGCTTCTTACACTCCAAGAAGTCATCTTTTCTAGTGCCAGTGGTGGGATCTGAATACTTATCAAAAAAAAGTTTCATGACAGCTTCACAGCTTGGTTTCATGATAAAATGAGGTGTTTCTTACTCGACAGACTTAATTTCTGTTTAGTTATTTTTCTGTGGCATGGAGCAAGACTAGATCTCTGTGCATTGCATACAAAACTGCCTGCACCTGTGTACATCTGGCACATCTGACCAACATGATCAAAACATGAATTTCAAAGGCAAATGCTCTTCTATATTGTTAAAAAGGTGATCAAAAAGTGGCTGTATGTTGATTTTGTTCAATGTACGTATTCCAGGACTCATGTAATAATGTAAGAAACTCATATAATAAGTGAAGAAACATCCAAGATACTCACATTTTCTTTACCTTTGTACACTTGCTGAAAACTTAATCTGGGAAAAAAATGGATCTGGTTGTGAGTGACCTAAAGGTAGTTGTTAAAATTAGCCTATGTTAAAACTAGGTCTTAACTAATCAGTGTTGTAACAGTCAAAAATCAGACCTTACAGCTGAGTGAGCTGACGCAGGGTCAGAGACAGGGAAGGGCTTTAGGCACAGTGGGTTTATATTATGCCAGGTGTAGTATGTTGAGTGACTCACCTTGCCTGTGAAGCCTGGGTAACCTCAGCTTCTTTGTCATCTGTCCTTATTGTTTAAATTCTGAGATGAAGTTTGCGTGGCCTCCTGCAACTGGAGATGCTGGGAAATGACAGGCATCTGTTTGGAAAGTAAATGTACTCAACTATTTTGAACAAACTAGCTGAAGGCCAGGGAGCTTCATTGCTGAGTTTTAACTATTTTCCTTTAGTGAGCCAGAGAGGTCTTCAAGAATTTGTCCTATTAACAAGTATTCAGCCATACATAAATTTTGACAACTTTCAGGACTGAATTGACAAAATTAAACAGGGACTTGTCAGTCATCATTAAGAATCAATAATCCTGAAATTTGTGATTTGTTAACTTCAGCAATATTTGGTGGGTGCTCTTTACCCCACTGCTGGCTGCACAACCAGTGATCTTCAGTGAGTGGCCTGGGGCTGTCAGGCTTTAAGCAGGAGGAATGACAAACCCCAGGAGCATCCAGCTCACCTAATGGCAAACATCTACACTTCAAAAGGCACATCTCAGCTCACACCCCAAGCTCTCTTTTGAGGAGAGACATAAGCATGTTCTGTGTGGGATCCTTACGACCTTGGCTAGCTGGTTTACCCTGCTGACACATATATTTTGTCAGATGAATGCTCACTTCACTCCACACTGAAGTGAGCCTTGCAGCAAAAAGCTCACAGCATTCACTACATACTAGTAAATCACCTAATAAATATCTATAGTAGCTCAACCTTTTCTGCAGTCGTGCAATGCAGAGTGTGTTTAGGCATCTCTTTGCTTGTAAAACAGCTTTAGGCTGGAGACCAAAGGGAACTCTACTAACAGGTACTTGAAACAAGTGGAACTGAACAAACAGTTCTGCTTCCATGCAGCTCCAACTTTCTGAGTATTAGTGGAGGCCTGGGAAAAGGAATTCTCGAGGAAATGTCTTACACATGACTCACCAAGTTTGTCTGATCACATGGAAAGTCATTGTGGGACCTCTTTTTAGTAAGGGATTGGACACCTAGATGCAACACCCCCAAATTACCTTGGTAAGGTTCTTTCATCAGGAAGGCTATAAAACACTGATGCTGCACTTCCTAGGACTACAGTGATTTACATACTTCAAAAGCAAATGTAAGCAACACTTAAATCAAGTTTAATATCCTACTGTCCATGTGCTACAATAAGGGTAACTGAAACAAAACAGGTATTTGACATACATATAAATTTATATATGTGTACAAATCAGAGAACCATAGAATATCCTGAGTTGGAAGGGACTTGCAGAGAGGGATAAGGTCAAATTTGTCATCAAGTCCAACTCTTAAGCAAATAGCCCACACCAGTGTTGAACCTGCAGCCTTGGCATTCTCCCTGCTCTGACTTACTGAGCTCATGACATCTGAGAAACTGCCGACAGAACAATTTCCACTACAGAATGCAGACGTGTTTAAGTCACTCCACTTCTCTGAGAAGTTAGTACAGATCAGAGGGAAAACAGCATCTAAACTTGCATCTCTCTTGCCAAGACACTTTCCTTGCTTTCTTGGATTTAAGGGAAGGGCTTTTGCAAGGCCCCAGCCTGGCAGCCCATCTGAAGAGCTGTCCCAGTGCTGCAATAACTTGACCAAGCTGAGGCTTTTGGGTTTATGAATCCTAATAAATAGGCAGGAAGATATATTTTAGAAGGAATCGACATGAAACATTGCAAGATTTTTAAGAATGTTTCATACAGAATTCTTTCTTTTTCTTTTTGCTCCAGGGTGCTGTAAAAACAACACCCACATTCCAAAAGTTTCCAAGTATGTAATTACCATTTTCCTGCAACTTTATAAAGCTGCAACCTGGTACTAGCAACTGAGTTCTCCACTGCATTACCCTGCTACACTCTGCAAAAAGCTATGGGGAAGTAAAGAAGTTTCCTGAGTGCATCTAAAATTCCAGATGTCTCTATAATTTTAGTAAATAGATAGTGAAGTAAAAATATAGTGAAGATCCTTAGAAGCGTAAAATATTTTAAGGGTGTTAATAAGGACATTCAGATTAAGCTGGAATTCTGATAAATCAATATAATTAGGCTGTCCCTGAACCATATCAAAGATATATTCCCCATCCACTTTATTTTCTATAAAAAAGTAGTAATATTTTCCAGTGGTAAATAATCTATCAGATTTTAATGAAAACTAGAATATGCATGCTGATTTGTCTGTGGGATACCTGTGTTTTCTTATACAGGATGCAAATTTTTTATTGTCTTTTCTGCCAATTGTGAGTAGCAATTATAAAACCAAATTAAGAACTCTCACATAAATTGACTATCAGAATTCTCCTAGACTATAAGCAGGGCAGCGAGATAGACAAATCTAATGTTGATGCAAAATACTATTAGAAGATGTGTTTATAAAAAGAGCTGAATGCTAAAATAGAATGATTAATGTAGTCAAGAATCTCATACTGTGGTACATAGTATGTAATGGAGAGTTACAAATAGTTTAAAGTGAAAATCTCTGCATGGTAATGGAAATGTTCTAGGACAAGACTAAAAATCAAAAAATGACAGTGAAGATCAGAAAGTTTGCATCAATTTCAGGAAATGAATATGTGTGGTGATCTCAAATTTCAGGCAAAACCATAGAAGATGATGAGAACAGATCATGACTGGACCAGATAAATGTAGAGCCAATCATACAAGTTGAGATTTGACAGCAAGTAAGAGAATTTTTTTTTAATGTATTGGTAGAAGGTAGGAATCTTTCTTGCATATGGACACTATCAGTCTTTGAGGAATCCCTGCTAGGACACCACAGTGCAGTGTGGCACTTGGTCTGTGGGTGAACTATAAACAGGGGAGGTGCAATGTGGAAAGTCATAAACACAAATGAGCGCATCCGAAGATAGAAGCTGATGGGTGATGGTAAAGAAACAGGAAAGAGGCACATAAGGATGATTTGAAATACCCAGGAGAAGAAAAGGAAGTGAAAGATATGTAAGAACTTCACCAGAAGGCAGACAGGGAGAGGTGGCAAAAAAGCTGGAGATGGCAGTGAAGTTGACACATTATCTTCTGGCCCAACATGCTTCAGAGCCATACATGTCAAATGTGATGTAAAGGGCATCATGCTCCAAAACAGGGATCCTCTGCCAGCCAGCACTGGTCTCACTGATCTGACTTCCTCGCTGCTGTTTGACTGAGAGTTGGCATGGAGATCAATGAGACACCAAGCACATAGGTGTATATGCACACCTACCCACCTCTGTCTACATCTAAGACACTTCAAATTATTGAAATCATCATAGAACATGAATCTCTACTGGTAGGAAGCCCCGCTGAGCATAAGTATCCCTGTTTGTGTGTGGGAGTTCATGAATCCACTTTAAGGGATTCAGCACACTGATATGCAGTGGTTACCCACGGTCCACAGCAGAGGGTAATATAACAGGGATTCTGTAGGGATCCCACGGCTGGAATTTATCTGAGGCATGCTTTTAAAAACCCGTCAGTTTTCTTTGCATGGTGTAATTTCCTCATTCCTTAAAGTAAAGAAAATATTCAATTATGTTGAACTCCCAGGCTTGTCAGGTTTTTGCATCATCTGCTGACTATTAGCGATAAGACTGTGTATTAGCTGGAGAGCACATCTCACAACCACATTTTTTTTCTTGTGCTTAACAGATGTTGGAATGCTCACCACAGTTCTCTTCATCTGCCCCATTCCCACAGTCATTTATTCTATCACAGTGAAATACCCATGGGAGGCATGAAGTATGATTTCTGCATGGAAAATAACCCTTCTGGCAGACACTTCCAACAGAAATGTTTTCCACCAGCCAGGATTCTGAGAAAAGATGGGAAGACATTTCCTCTATAGCTGATTAAGTGTCAAATTAGAAAGGCTTGATAAAACTACAAGTACCACATTTGAATACTTCATTTTTTACTTTAAAATGCATTGTGTGTCATTATAATTCTTACATTCCAGTGTCAGCCACAAATGGCTTACCAACACTGAAATTTATGAAGACATAGCTTAAAATTTGGTTTTGTTTTTTTTTGGTTTTTTTTCTCTCTTTCCCATCATCTGCAGAGCACTGTGCTGACCAGAATATCAATGCACTTTCCTGGTATTTTGACTCTTTGGAGGTGTAAGCATTAAGCAGCAGAGCCCTGTGACATGGCTGGGGATGGACAGGGATGTGATACCTGGGGAAACTGTAAGTCTCATGGCTGGGGGAAATGAAATGTATGTCTCATGTGAAGAGAGAAATTCCAGCTGAAGCATGTGGAAAGCAACTTCCAGCACTGAAGGCAGCTGGGCAGCAGGGAAGTGTTCTCTTACACATCAGACATGTAGAACCACATAGAACACTTACTGCACACAACTACAGTAAAATATTTGAACAATTGACAAGTGAAATCATAGCACAAATCTGCAGAGTTGGACCCAGTTTCATGGCTTCCCTTTTTTGCAATAGTGAAATTATATTTACAATCTTATAAATCACTAATTTAAACAAGATGTTCAAAGCCAGAATATAGCTTTTATTTCCTCTTTTGGTGCACATCATAAATAACTGGTTTTCTGGAGAACATTTGCAGGAAATCTGCTCTATTGTTTCATTCCATGTATGGAGCATATGTTCACTTGTAAAACACTTCTTCCTTTTCAAAAAGATTACAGGAACCAAGAAAAACCAATGAAAGAATGCTAAAACCGGAATAAAAAGCAAACCAGACAAAACAGGAAAGTTCTTTGTATCGTACAGAGCTGATTCTATTTTTACTCATTAGCAATGTCTTTCAAAAGAAAAGTTCTAATTTGAAAAAGTAAATTTTATTATAATTAGTTGAAGAGGTAGAAATGTCTATGAACTCAGCTTGCAAAGATACATTTTGACTGTAGACATTTGAGATTGCAATGGAATATAGACAAGATTAAAATGAAATATATAGGATTAAATTATGAAAAAGAATGACAGAAACAAAGTGAAGTAATCAGGTTCCTATGAGATCAATGGGCCGAATCAACAAGAATAGAAAGAACAAAAAATTCAGCTAAATTTTGGTCTTTGAAAAGTAAGTTTTAGTTTTATCTAAATATGTCCTCATAGCACTGCTCAATGCAAAAAATTGTATTTGAGAAACATAGTTCATTCCTAGCCCAGGCTTGAGTTCCACACAATTAGTTTTGGATACTTCAAGATACTCTTTGCTTTGTGAGGTTTTTTCTAACAATCTCTTGCTACAAAACTTGAAGATGGAAGATGAGATTGAAACTAGCTGTTCCAAAGGCTTTTGTCCTACTGCAGGGACAGAAATAGGTACTTTAGCCTGGTTGAACTACAGATCTTCATATATCAGTATTTTAACAAATAGACTCTGATAGTTTGCTGTTCTCATTGAAGTCCTTATGGTAGTGCTGCTATTTTTAGTTCTAACCCATTTTTTCATGTATTGAATCTTGCACAAAGGTTGGGCTGGAAAAAAGCTTTCTCTGTGTATTCATTCAAGTACAGAAAATGCCTTTCTTTAAAGTACACGTAGATGTTCAGTGTAGCCTGACAGTGTCTTTTAAAGAGCTGAGTGTGCCCATGACCTCTTGAGAGAAGCAAAGCTGCAATAGAAGGCATGTGGTGTAGCAGAGCTCAAAATGAACCCTGAATCTCTCTTCCCTCTCAGTTAATTCAGTTAATTGCCCTCGCAGAGAAGAAACCATCTATTATTCAAACAGAAAGGGCTTGCTCTTTTAGTTTTTCTCTTTGAGTCTCTAAATTAATTTTAACTTGTCTTCATTTGCTTTTTTCTCAAGCACAGTGCATTTACTGCTCTGAAGGCTGCACCTGTTCCTGACACACTTTCCAGTAACCCTGACACACTTTCCAGTAATGCTGACACACAAACAACAGCATCATCTGCTCGGTATCCACATCCATTCTCATCAATGCCTGCGGTGTTATGTGGTGCAGGTCCACAAGACTCCTGATTTACTGCTCCATGAGCAGCACTTTGGCTGATGAATAGATACAGATAAAGCAAAAGCTTCCCTTTCAAAGCAATACTGCCCTAAAGGCAGTCCTTTCTTCACCATGTGATAAAATTCAGTCTTCAGATTTCTGCCTATGATGAAGTTCTGCCTTCTCTACTTACTACTACATTTCCCATATTTCTCACAATAAATTTCTGAATGGCAAAAAAATCTACCAAACCACTGCATGCATTAAATTCATGCAACATGTGCACAGTTATCAAACATGTCATCGTTATTCAGTGCTTTACTGAAATAAGTCTATAAATTGATTGCAAATGTTGTAGTGCAAACAAGGAACATTGGCTCCTTTAGTGACTGTGGTGAACAGTTTTGTTTAAAGCAGAAAAACTGAAAGATTCTCTGCAAATATCCAATTTGTGCAAAAGGTCTCCATTGCAATAAGACAGATCCAGAGATTTCAGCACTGGTTAAAACTGGTTTATTGAAAGCCTCTAGGTGAATCAATACTGCTTGAAGCCATTGTAACACATAATTGTGGCATATTTCAGATGATAACAGAATATCTTTTGATCCCATTATTACTGCTCCCAGGTCACTGTGAGACAGTTTGCTTTACTTAGCTTCAAAATCACTAAAATAATACTGACTGAGAGCTCAATGGAAGCACAGCTTTTGTTCACTTATTACATAAGAAGGAAGAGCTGAAAGGAAAGAAAACAACAAAACAACCAAGTCAAATGAATCATAAGCACTTAGAATTAGTAAAAAATTGGAAAATAGAAAAAGAAATCTTCTCATTTCTGGATCCTGTTTCAATAAAGACACACAGAGCAAAGCATACCAAAAATACCTGTGGGCAGATCTAAATTTTCCTAACCATTCCCCCCCTCCACCTCCCATGTGTCTTTTCTAGCTGTGAAAAGAAAGACTTGGTCTTATATCAGATTTTCCATTGAAAACCCCTGAACTGGATAGATTCCAACTACAGGATGAAGAGATATTTGATGAATTGCTAGAATTACTGTAATAAAATTTTGAAAATTCTGTGTATTATCAACATGAAACATCCATGCCTGAAGAGTGGAACAGGATTAAAGCAACAGTGCAATTTAGATACCATCAATTTCTGAATGAAGGGTTCCTGCATTTACTATGACAGACTCTTCATCTACAGTGTTCCACAGGAAAACAGCTTCCCTCAATGCTATTTTTGAAATAAATGGATGGTTTTCCAGCTTATTCTTTTCCCTGGTTAAAAAATTACTCACACTCATGCTCTGTATTTGTATGACACTTAAATAGGATTGACTGTGTCGTTTTTAATAGCTGGGAGATTTTTACTGTCATTGGTACTCTTATTAAGGACTGGACTGTAAATCCCTTCCTGACACTGCGAAGCAGCAGCTCTGAAGAGGTCCTATGGCTTCTGTGAAGAGTGGTTTGCCATAAAAATAAAAGGCTTAAAAGTCCAGATTTAAATATTTTATCCATAAATTTGTTACTAAGAATTTCTAGGCAGTGACACAAAAAGTCTGAAACTGCAGTTAAAGATACCTTTTCTCTCAGCTACATCAGAAGATCCTTCAGGGCTTATCAAGTCAGACTGATAAGACTTGTTCAGATGCTGCAGTTTCAGTGTTTTAGACACAGTTTGTTCAACTACCACAAACTACGAAGTTACATCTCTGGTTGAAGGAACTTTCTTTCCATTCAGTTTCGTTTCTCCAACACGCCCAGGTGCTGTAGAGTTGCTTTTCACAGGTCTTGGCATGCGAGGATAAGTCTGGTTCATTCTGGTTCATTCATAAGTGAGGTTTATTCTGGCTAGAAGTCTTTGTGTCTCAGTGGCCTGCTGGGGAGAGCTTTTTGGGGAATAAACGCAAAAGAAGGGCGCTGGTTGTGACCAGCCATTAGAGGGCAGCGAAACTCCATCTTTATATCCAGGCTCTGCTCATTCGCACGAAGGGCACTTCATCATCATCAAGGTTAACCAGCCCTTGGCATACCAACAGCATTTACAACCGAGTGATGCTTTCCACTCTTTTGGGGCGGATTCACGTATCTGTTCTAGGCCCTGCAGAGTACACACCTAGTAAAGCCTAACCAGCCTGTAATCAATATCTATTTTACATTACAGGTGTTCTCCACACAAATGCACTGCACGTGTGGTTTTCCCAGGCATAATTGCATCCTGTGACATTCCCAAAGCTGCTGTGCTGAACATGTTCATTTGTAACACATTTAAGAGTAGGAAACAAGTCAGGAGCTGATCAAGCATTCCCTTTCTCTTCATATTTCTGTGCCACTTGGAACACAGTTATGTGAGGGCTGTGGGACTCATCCATGTGGGAATAATCTCTCTGATTTTTCATATCTCCTTCCCCATGTTTTTTCTTTGCACCTGTGGCTATTTGAGGCTTTTGAGCAGAAACTCGTTCTGCACTGCCTTGGAATGCCCAAATGTCATCTCGAATTCAGAATGCCTCTGGAGCAGTCTGAACTGGTCTGGTTTGGCTAAAGGGAGCACAGATATTATAGTTAAACCAAGATAATTAACTACAAAATTGGTTCAAGCCTTACTGTCAATTATTGATTGGGAGCATATGGAAAAACAAATTTGGAAGAATGGTAAAGTGAACATTTTTTTCCAACAGTTGAAAATAAATAAAGATGCATTTAATGGAGTATAAATAGGAAGCAAAGTAAGATATGCTTTGCTAATATATTCTTTCCAACTTTTGTTTCTTCTAGTCAAAACTGTAATAATGAAAGCAATATGTTAATTTGTCTAATGAAAAAGTAAGTCATTATATGGTTTCTATTAACTACATTGTCTTAATCCAAATGTTGAAAACATAATTAAATAAAGTTTATGTTAAAAATAAAAACTTTTCATGGGTAGAGTTTCAATAACAAAACACAATGAATTTAACATAGCTATTTTTGAGTGAAATTCAGTATATCAAACCATGGCATATTTCACTAGTTTGTAATAACAGGGTGTCTACAGAACAAATGAATGCATTCTCTATTGCTTATCTTCTGTCTCTAATAAGCTGGAAATTTTGCAAATTTCCTGAGAGCAATATGTTTTCTATTTCAGTATCTTATTTGGATTACATTATAACCTGTCCTTTGTGCACTGTTAGGGGACAAAAAAAGGGAATTTTACACAAGATGAGAAATTACCATTCATAAGCTAATTACAGTGAGAACCATTTATTCATGCCTTTGTAATGCTTCAGGAATTACTAAGAAAAATGTTTATTATTGAAAAATAAAATGTGCAGGAACTGGAAAGGCTTAATTCTAGAAATTTTGTGTAAATGAAAAACTGGAACTTCTACTTGTATATGATTATACACAGTGTTTCAATGGGAAAAAACTTTTCTCATAGAAGCCATATTTTAGGCAATATTTTCTGAGATTCAAAGTGCTCTATCAAATGTTTAACTCTAATGTGCTTATACTGAAAGGATTTTCCTCACCAAAATACCACAATTTTTGTTTCAATAGAGAAGTACTTATGAAAACTCCGCTGTTAAGCTAAATACTTACTTTTTAATCTAAAAAGCAGGAAATGTGTTATGACCCTGGTGTGAATCTTTCTGTTTGCAACAATGATTTATTATAAATACTTTTATTAAAAGCATCAGTTTATTCTGTATATGTACTTTGGATGAATTGAATATCATAATTTATGCTTACCTTGTTGGACAATCCTGTCATTTTATGATATCAAATTTCCTCATATGCTGTGAACATTTCTTTCCATAAAATGATGTGGTTTAAAATATTGTAAATGAGAATTCCTTACTGATTCCATACTTTAGATGAAATACTCTGATAATTCTTTAATAGAAGAAAAGTTGCTGACTGTGTCCCAAAAGTCAGCCAGGTTTATAAAAAATTAAGAAAGAAGCAAACTTACATTGGATTTCTAACAAAGGAACAAAACAGAGCAGAAACAGCATTGCTGACAGTCTGAAGTCAGTAAGATTAGAAAGCAATAATATGTTTATGGCCATTGAGCAGTGCTTAGAGTCTGGTCTACTTTGTAGCTGCTCTCATAAAGAAATCTCCAGTTCAGGTTGGTGTGGCATTGAGCATGTTCACAGCCTGCTGCTTCCCACTTCTAAAGGAGAAATCTGTCATCCTTTAGGTTGTTGGCAAGTGTTTAAAGCATTTGAACAGTTCTGTCTCACTGGGATTACTACTGCTCTCATCTGAGAAAGAGTGTAATATTTAATTTTACTGGATCTGTGAGTGATTTCTGACAAGGCAATTTTGCATTATTGGAGAGATTTATTTTATGAAAATAGTAAGTTGCTTTGTAAGGGTGATGAAAATTTTGAATTTACATTCTGTGTATTGTAATTGGGATTACAAAGATGTCAGTTTTATTTTTCAGATTCAATGCCATCTAAGTATAAATATCCAAGTATTTAAACAGGTAATCAAACACTGCATGGAGTTGGCCTGCTGAAGTCAGGCTGATCAGTTGTGTCCCAGACTGATTTCTGCAATTACTGTTTCTCAAAGAGAAATCATTACCCTTTTGTCCTAATTATTATTATGGAAAGTTTTCTGCCCTGTGCTATGGCAGTCTTATATATGTCCCTCCCTTAATAACATGTGGTTTTTTCCCCAAAAAAGAGGATAACAAAGACATTCAGAAAATCTTTAGCTACATCAATGTCTGTATCTGCAATGTCCTGAAAAACAGATGTAAAAATTGAAGGCATTAAAGGCTCAGCTCAGGCTGTGAAGAGCAAGAATGCTGTCCTTCACTTAGGGTGCCAACAAAGACAGAGCTCTGCCAGGGGGCCAGGCGCAGTGTGACAGAGGTGAGCTCACCTGCAAGAGAGAATGAGCAAAAGCAAGGTGCAGGGAGGATGCTGGCCTAAAGGCTGTGTGTTGCTCAGGCAGGAGCTGGTTGATGAGCAGCAGGCAGTGAACTCTTTGTGGCCAGTGGGCTGTGATGTGCCCCCTGAAAGTGTAGGAGATGCTCAGGACAGCGCTCAGGATGCGAGCAGATGCTGAGGAGGACCCTTGGTAAAAGGAAGGTAGGGTGTCTGCTGTGGATGTCAACTGTGGCCAGTGGGCTGTGATGTGCCCCCTAAAATTGTAGGAGATGCGAGCAGATGCTGAGGAGGACCCTTGGTAAAAGGAAGGTAGGGTGTCTGCTGTGGATGTCAAACATTTCATACTGAATTCACGAAGCAAACATGAGATTCCTTTTGAGCAAATAAATCTCCAGTATGAGATTTTAAAAAACTAAAATGGAAACTTAGAACTTTCAGTCAGTCCCCTAACATTTTGCCATCCATCTAGTGATTTTTTTAATGCTGCTGGATTGGGGTCATTGCTGTTTCTCATGAGGCTATGAAGAATAGCTATGTGTTTCTAATTCTGTTTGTTGCCTGATTAAAATGGTCATCAGGAAAGTGACTGAACTCTCAAGGGGAGAATTTTTTTCTATTCCTGCTTCAATCTTTTAAAAACAGAAAACAGATGTTCCTTTCATTATCTACTGTCAAGTAGCTCTGAACAAGAAAAGCATCTGTGCTATAGGCAGGACTGTAGAGCCTACAATATTGTAGATGTGAACAGGAGATTTTCTTATGCAGGGTTTCAAGGTTACCAGAGACAGTTAATTTTGTTCTCCTTTTTGCTTCTTTACTTTCTTTTCTCATTGTGTTTTCTCACACAACATTGTTTGTGGTGTTCTTTAGATACGACTAGAACTGGTTCAAGGTTTGAAAGACAAAGTATCAAAAATGTTGTTTTGCAACTGTGGCTTTTGTTCTCAAACTTGCATCAGCTACCATTCAACTTAACTCCCTCCAACACTTTCAAGAAGCTAGCAGACTTGCAGGCAGTGCATCATAATTTTTTTCCCAGACAACTCTAAACTCTCAGAAGAAAACATGTTTTACCTGTATTTAAAATCCTATCTCTTAACATTCACATAATGGAGTTTTTTGAGTCATTGAGGGCACTATCAGGTCAGCGCTCCTTGCAAAAGACATTCCAGAGTGCTGTCTTCAGGTACTTTTCTTGCTCAGATAGTACAAGACTGGCCTGAGGCATTCTGTGACATTTTGGTTCTTCAGTGCCTTGGTTTACCATTCTAATAATTCTTTCCATGTGCAGGGAAGAGTGACTTGTTTTCATGCTTCACTATAGCCTAATTTCCCCTTAAAAAGTGTTTGCTCCATTCAGCTGTAGCTGCATTTATATTGTATATATGGTTTGAAACACAAAATACAGCACTATTTAAAGTAGAAGATAAAGTAGAATAAAACTGTGCTGAAAATTATATATGGGTGCTTTCTGAGGAAAAAGTTTTAATTTTCATTCATTGTTTTCAGGACCTTTGTGTGGGGAACACTTCTCTTTTTCTGAGATGTTGAGGATACACTCAAAGAACTTCCTACCAGCCACAGAAGGACCAAGCAACTATTTCCATGAAAGCTAATGCAAAATTCTAGAGGAAGCCTTTGTGACATCAAGCAAGGGGAAAAGTAAACTCCCTGACTCCCTGAATGCTGAAGTAGGTAACTTATTTTATTGTTTTTGTCTTTTAGGGTTTTGAAACCAAGTATTTAATGAAAATAATAATAGTTAAAAAAAAACCAAAAAAACCAAACAAAAAAAACAAAACAAAAAAACAAACAAATGAAAACAACAGGTTATAAAAGCGAGTTTGTTGCTTGGTGCAACAGGTGCATGTTAATTTTTGGTATATCCAAGTAAGCTGTGAGAGATATGATCATATTGTCATAGCAAACCAAAGTCTCTGATGAAATTGCTGCTGTTTTACATGCTGCATTTAATCTCAGTACAAATATTCCAGCCTCAATACAAATATTCCAATCTGCTTGACCCCTTAATTAGAGTTCCCATGTGCAGTAGACCCTGTGACTACAACTCCTGCAACTCCAAATATCAGCATCAGTGTTTGAACTTGTGTTTTAATCCTTCCTTCCTTCCTTCCTTCCTTCCTTCCTTCCTTCCTTCCTTCCTTCCTTCCTTCCTTCCTTCCTTCCTTCCTTCCTTCCTTCCTTCCTTCCTTCCTTCCTTCCTTCCTTCCTTCCTTCCTTCCTTCCTTCCTTCCTTCCTTCCTTCCTTCCTTCCTTCCTTCCTTCCTTCCTTCCTTCCTTCCTTCCTTCCTTCCTTCCTTCCTTCCTTCCTTCCTTCCTTCCTTCCTTCCTTCCTTCCTTCCCTCCCTCCCTCCCTCCCTCCATGGAGCAGTGTCTCGCAGCTGCCAGGGGCTCCCCGTCTGGGCTGGGGCTTTCAGGCCAGCCAGGGCTGTGGGATGTGGGCAGCTTGGCTGCTGCTGGATGTCTGAGCTTTCCCTCCACTTCCTTCAGGGCAAGGCATCTCCTTGGATGGGCTCCTGGGTCTCAAGTAGGGGGTCTGACAGCTGCTCGCTCGGTGGGCTGCTGGACATCAGCTGGATGAGACAGCTTGTTGTTGGGAGTGAAACACAAATCCCAGGCAAGCTCCTTTTAAACTTCTGGTTAATTAACCCAATCAAACTAAATTTGAATGCTGGCCTTCTAATTGTCTGGCTTTAATGCATCTGTGTGTCTGAAAATGCACAAAATGCCATCGAAAATGAGAGACAGGTGTACAAAGGCTTTGTGATGCTCCCAACCTGGCTTTCCAATATTAAATATAGACCTTTGGTACAATGTTTGTGGCAGTCATGTCCACAAAAATTCACCAGAATTGCAGGAAAATAGAGCTTGAGGAATAAGAGCTGTCCCCTAGCCTGAAAGGAGGAATGAATGCTTTTTGTGGTGAGTGATTCCCGTGTCTGTTGGCAGTCTCTCCTTGCCCTCCCCAGTAAGTTTGCAAAGCTTCTGCCTTGCAGAAGTCCTGCTTAAGCTGATTTCCCGTGCTTGGTCATGCAGCACATGAGAGGTCTGGGCTGATGTTGCAGGTGACAGAAGCCTTTATGTTCAAAATCATAATGTTAGCTTGTTTTGCCAAGAGACCCTAAGGCAGGGAGCAAAACTGTTAATTTGAAATATTCAGAGGCACCCAGTAGATGCTTAATTGTTTAATTGGATGCTGTGTTGCCAGGCTGCTAAGTCAAGGTGAGGTTTTTCCTTAAGTTACTCTACAAGAGTATCTTTCTGCTGGTTTAGCTTTTTTCATGAGCTCACTGCTCATCTGCCAGGCACCAGAGAAGCAAGAGAGGTGGTGGGAAGATGGAGCCAGGAACAGGTAAGGGCAGACAGGACTGTTCCCACCAGAAGTCATTGTAAGGTCTCTCTCTGCTCAGGAGATCAAGATCTATGCCTTTTTTGGTGCATTATTCTGTGCAAAAGGCATGCAAGAAGTCAGAATAAATCCACAAAGAATAAGAGAATAGGATGAACCCAGTACTACACCACTTACAGAAAATCAAAAACTGCTGAGCTAACATTAGTTGCAGTGAATTCCAACACAAATATGAGAAAAATAGTGTTCATTGCAGGGGGAAAAATGAACTTATATCCTTTGACTCAATTGACAAAAGTTGCTCTTTTTTTCCCTACAATTGCTGTGTTGAGATTAAAAACATGCGATATAAACCACAGTAATGCTTTTCCAAATATTGTGTAACCTATTTGGTCTACTGCCAAGAAGGCATGTAATGAAAATTAAAAATAGATTGATTATTTTAAAAAAAATCCTCTCTGCATACATTATTGCTGACATTTGTTGAAATAAGAAGACACATGAAAAATTATTTATAGATTTTGTAAGTTAAAACAGGAAATAAAATACAATCAGAATGACACATGGGGGAATATTTTTATGGAATGTCATAATAAGTGAAAACATTTGTGACAGTAACTGAAAGATAAGAGATATTCAAAGAATTATTGAATTATTTAACACAATAGAACCATATGCTTATATTTAAAATGTAATTGTAAATTTAACACATTTAAATGTTTTAAAAATATCTTCATCTGGAAACAGCTCAAATAGCTGAGAAACTACATAGACCACAAGGATGCCAGACACATCAAAATTAAAATAAGCTATGGATATAAAATATTTTATATTCTGTGGTGATGAGACTATTTTATTTTTAAGAATTAGAAAGAAACTCTTGGGAACCAGAATTTTCTTTGGTAGCAGCACCTGGTGGGCAGGATTTTTTTAATTAGAGGTTACCCCCATCTTTGGAGTTTAAGATTTATTTTGGAATTTGACTGCAGCAGCATAAACTGAGTTCACGTAGTTTTTCTGGAATTTTAATAATAAGAGTGAGAAAATTAATAGATTCCTGAAAAAGATGAATTGAAGAAAAAACACTGCAAGAAGAAAAGTGAATTAACAGTTAAATTTAATAAATAGACTAAATTAGTTACCAAATTAAAAAGACAAGTAATCAAGACAAACTTTGTGGTTGACTCAGGTGAGGGTTGTATTATGTTGCTTTTAAATTTCAACTTCCTCTACCTACATACCTACCCAGCAGTCTAGCTGATATATTGTATTTATATCCCAGAAGAAGGATGTTGGTGTGTGTTGATTATACAAACTTTACAGACTATAAAAATTGGTACTGGTCTCAGGTATTTGTCTAGGAAATTTTTCTGGTTCTTTTCAAGGAAGCATAGATTTATGAGAGCCTTATATGATAATGCTTTAACACTTATGCCAGAAATTATATAGTACAGGACTTAATATGTAAGTCATGTCCTTTCAGAGTGAGATGCACCTAAAATTAATGCTTTATATGAGTTTTATGGAAATTTGGACTCCTTCAGATGACAATTCGTAGTTTCTAATACATTGAGCTCACTAATTAGAGCTCAAAATCAATGTGATTAGCACACAGCTTTTAAAAGATAGGCAGAGAAGAGATTTCAACTCCTGAGCCTTCTGGTGTGTGGGTACCTTATTTTAGATGCATGATAGTAAGTTTTGCTTCTCTGCATGTAGAAAATCAAAGTCTACTTGATAGTGAAAGGAAAGGAAGGAGAGAGAAGTATCAGGGACATGTATCTAATGTTTGGGACTATCAGTGGTGTTGTCATCATGGTCCTTATAAGTTTGTGCTGCAAGAGGCATTGGATAAAGTATATAAACAATACTGAAAGAAAAAAAAAGGTTCATTTGCTTTCAAACAAGCACTCAAATCACCTGTGCTTCAAGATTTGTGTTCCTTCTACACAAAAACTAGCAAAAAATCCAAATTGAGAGTGCTCCACCCAGCAAAGTCTACACCTCAAGCATTAAGATGGGAAAGAGAAGGTTCAAGAGTCGATGTGACTGTAATTCCCTGCAAAGAAGGAATGAAGTGAATGTGTGAGACAAAAGAGACTGGGAAGTGAGAAGGTAGGCACTGCCCTTGCAAGGTGGGCAGTTGCTTACTGGGTAAGTGGGTTCATTGCACATTACATTCATGTAATGTTTCTTTTATTGTAATTCTATTGTAATATTGCTTTTATTTTTATGTTCCCTTTTCTCAGTATCACCTGAGTTACAATGAATGTCAGGAATAGTTATTTGTTCTGACATTAAGTACCTTGAGAATGTGTGTCTGACTTGAAAATAAATAAATTCATAGATATTTCAGTTCTTTGGAGGACTTAAGAATCTGTCAAGTTGGGCAGTTCATTAAGAATATCCTGTGTCAGACCTTTGGTCTGGCTTTTAGAAACATAACTAATAAAGCTCAGCCCTGAACGCCTCACATGTAAATTATCGTCTGGTCTTTCTATTAATTTTTTTCTCTACAGCCTAGGAAATGAGCCCAGAAGGTAATTTGTAGCTGCTCTGTTTTGACAGAAGCATGATGTGTGTTCCAGTGAAAAGGTTATCAGCAGGGGTTTGTTAGGTGGTTTTGCAGGGAAGGCTGTCACAATTCCCTCACTCCCAGCAAGTCTTTCACTATTTTCAAAGTTGCTGAACATCAGAAAAGTGGTAATTAAAATCACTATATCTAAAATCCTTTTCTTGTCATTCCTTTCAGGAAAACACTTTCTCTATTCATGTATCATTTTGTTTTCCTAACTTCACAAGTTTTTGACAAGTACTTACCTAGCAAGCAAATAATTAAACTTGACTTTTCTTTTAAGACTGGATTTGATGGCAGTTAAAAATTGACCATTGATGGACACTTAAATTCCATTGAATGGGTCAGTTTGCCAACCTAAATTCTCTTTGTATGTTCATGTGTGCTCATGCCAAGCAAATATTGAACTTTTTGCTTACCTTAAAAATCTAAAAATTTCATTATTTTTTTCTCCCCCATTCTGAACTAGTGTAGTAATTTGATTAACTGCTAAAAGTCTGGTGGCACTTCGGAGTGCTGACCTTGTTGGCTTAAGATTGCCACATCATACTCATTAAACAAGGCTGCTAATTTCCTTTCTGTATCTAAACTCAGTCAGCTTTTACAAAGAAATCCCTCATTGCACATCTCGAAATATATTAAACTGGTTAAAAGATGGTGTCAAAATCTTCCAAGTAACAGCCCAAATAGATAAAGAAAGGCAGCCAAAGTGATGAAACATTAAAAGTTTTGTCCTTCAGAAATTGCTCAAAGGCAATTGCCAGTACAATGACTTGTAACACTTCCATGGGAGCTTTCTCATGGGGCTGTAGGAGAACATACACGTGCAACACTTTTCAGTATAGACTCTGTATGTCATACTTCTTGTAGTAAAAGGATGATAAAAATAATAACAGAAAAGGGAAAAGATTACCTTTGGCAAACAGAAGTAAAGCCCCAAAGTGTATTTATTTATGACAGCAAAGTCTGGAGGTGAATGAGCTCCCTGCTTTTCTAGCATCTCTATTTTACTTCTTGCCCCCCATTGCTCCTTGGTGGAGTAAAATCTGCCTTGTGCTGCTAGGAAAAGAAAATGAACAATTTGTTGTAAAAAAATGCTAGGCCATTGTGGGTTTTTTCTGCTTAAACATGTATTTGCCTTGGCCTGTGGTGGTACAGCTGTCAGCTGTACTTCCTTCTGGTCTCCTGCTTTTGTTTGATGAAGAGGTTCACTCACTCACTTCAAGAACTAGCTGGCCTATAGAAAAAAACCACAGAACTTTAATAACACACTGAATCACTTAAATGCTGAAAGCACAATGAGCTGAAAGTATGCTGAGCTTCTAGGAGGAGAATGTATTACCTTTCCAAAAGAAGTCAAAGATCAAATCCAGTTTCCTGTGCAATATTTGGGGTCACACAGCAGAAACAAGGAGCCATCTACTTTAAAATTTCTGCTTCAATTAGTAGATGCCCACCAGGTTCCTGCAAACAGTGTCTGTTTCCTATTTGTGTGTCAGATCTCATGGAGCTTGTGTGGGAGCAAACTGCAAGAGGCTCCAGGGCTCCCGGAGGCATCATGCTTAGCTCAAACCTCCACCCTGGGTTTTTCCTCATAGTAATTCCTGGCTGTATTTCTATAAAATTCTGGAAATTTCTGTTACGTGAATGTGTCAATTGCACTAGAAATATCAATATATATGTTTTGAGTCTTTAGTGATTACAGACATGTGGGTGACTGTGTGGTTCTGTGGTTCCATAACCAAAGTTAAGAGACTGAGAAACATGAATAGATGTAATTGCCATCTTAAGTTAAGTTTTATATAGTCTTTCTCCCCTAACATATGGTAAAAATTACTGGAAAGATTTTGAAACCTGTTAGGAGAAATTAAGAAAAGCATGCTAGAAGAATCTAAGTGGCTTAGTGTAAAACAGGAGATACTTAAAGACAATATGCAAGTTAGTATTTGAGGATATAGCATTTTTAGAGCCAGTGAATGTACATAGTCAAGAACCACGGTATGAACAAAGGTTCATACCTTTTCCACAAAAATACATTCTAAACTGTTATTTTCTCCCTCAGTTGGCTCATATACTTGGGATGACTCTCAATTCAGTTCATTGCAATTCACCCTCAAATCCCAAAGCTGCATTGTTGAATGGGTATTCTCATAAAAAAAGAGAGAGAAAAAAAGAGTACACTGTGATTTATCAGGGACATCAAAATATAGCACATTTTGTGGATATAATGTCAGACTAGACACTCTATCAAGCTGTCCCCAATGCCTTTAGCATGATCTCTACATTTCAAGAATCCTGAAAGAAAAATTGACTCATTTCCCAGCATAAAGTTATCTTCTATCCAAAGTGGTGTTGTGCTGAGAGAATATGACATGCTCATAAAATAAGACAAGTAATAAAACTGTTTTCTGAAAGGTACCTAAGTTTAAATGCAGAAGAGGAGGCCACCACCACACAGCTCACTACACCAGTTGTTTGCATGTAACTCATGCATGCACCTTATGTATAAATGCCCACCCAGAGAATTGTAAATGTAAACCTTAATACATGATTGTAAGGTTTTAACAAACAAAATATGGTTATAAAGCACCCAGAAGTCATGAATCTCTCATGGCAGAAATGAGTGACTGGGAATGGCAAGAAGAAAGAGAGAGGGAGGAGAGAAGCTACAACAATCATTGTAAAACAGTAACGTGCTTGTAGCCTTTAGGATCAACCAAGACCTCATTTTGCTGATGCCAGCGAGCTACAACAACCATTGTAAAAGAGTAACATGTGCTTGTAGCCTTTAGGATCAACCAAGACCTCATTTTGCTAATGCCAGAGGTATTGTGAAAATGCTCTGGCTTTGGGAAGTAATAGAGATGTTAAAAATGCTAATAAAAATATTCTTTATGTTTAAGCTGAGCCATTGCAATTATGTTGGCAACTTTAAATAGCACATTATTAGAAATAGATTCACCTTTTA
Organism: Passer montanus; assembly: GCF_014805655.1. Classification (NCBI taxonomy): domain Eukaryota; kingdom Metazoa; phylum Chordata; class Aves; order Passeriformes; family Passeridae; genus Passer; species Passer montanus. The sequence goes on from NW_024368818.1 coordinate 1,292,887, forward strand.
AATAGGCAAAAGTATTTTCATGCTGAATATGTAAACTAGGTCAGCTCTCATTTAAATTCTGTATTGCTGAGAAAAGGATGCCAAAGGGAATGTGATTTATCACTAGATCCATCTGGCAGATCATGGCAAAAAGCTAGTGTTTTAATTACCATTGCTTTGTCAAATCATAAAAATCACAGAAATGTGTAGTGAAAGGGACCTAAAATGAATCTTCTATATGCTCAAGTAATCAAGTAAGATTACATCTCTTCTGAGAGATACTTGTCTGAATCACAATCATCCAGGGCTGGGGATTTTATTATCTTTCTTAAAGCCTGTTAAAGCCTTTTAGCACTTTCTTCTATGTTAGCCTTAAAAAAAGAAGGTTTTCTCTCATATCTGCCTGATGTCTCAATTTCTGAAAATTAAGCTAATTTTTTTTTTCTTACAATACTCCTTTATTACTGCAATGTATACCAAAACAATCCTTCTGTAGCTGCCTGACACACCTTTGAGAGTTTTCCCCACAGTCAGTGAAGACCCCCTATAGCAGCCAGAATGGTGTATTGCAGAGCTGTTCTACCTTTGAATATTGGCGTGCTGCAGTGGCAGGATCAGGGAGGCTGGAGGTGGACAGAGACAATGATGCTCCACTGCTGCCTTTCCTGTCCTCAGCCTGCCTCCCTACACCTTCGCATCCAGCTTTGGGAGGTGATTTCAGCTGAGGGCAAAGGAATGGAGGGCAAAGACTTCTCCCCCTCTTCTCTGTCCTGAGGCTACACCGAGTCCTGAGGGAAGAGGACAGAAGAACTAGGGAACTTTAGGTGGCCTTGAGAATTCACAGTGATTTCAAAGTCTGGCTGAACTGAACAGAGCAAGAATCTTCTATCACAGCTCTTACAGTTTGGGTCAGGATGGAAATTTGTGTCACATATATGAGAGGTCAAGTGATTGCCTTGGTGTCATTCAGAGGTGACAACTCAGAAATTTAACTTCTGTGTCCAGTGGTAACTGAGCTTTTCAGGCAAACAACTAGTCCAGTAGGGACTCCTACTAGTAGGGACGGATGCCTTCTAGGAATGGAGGAAATTTTTTTTTCTTGTCTTGGGCATATGCGCTGCAGTGGTTTTTTAAATACATTTCAACTGTCCATATGTGTTTGAATTGCTTGCACTAATAAACTAGATAGGGTCTTTTGATGTTGTTATAACATACTTATCTGGAGTGGGATTTATGTGCAGTATTAACATATACTACTGTGAGGCTGCACCATGGCAGACCAGAGTGGGAGAATCCTGTCCCTTGACCTGATGGTGATGCTCTGCCTGATGCACCAGAGGACATTTTATTCAGTTCTTTGTCGTTTCTCTTAAGGCACTTTACTGCCTCTGTTATAAACTGTCTTTAGTTTATCTTATTACTGTTTTCAATTCTTCCCAGTTAAAGAAAGAAATCCCACCCCTCTGCATCCTCTAATGAGAAAACAAAACACACCCCAAAACCCCTGTAGCTAGGGATTTTCATCATTGTAGCTTACTTTAAAACCTGTCTTTCTTACATGACTCATTCATTTCACTGTTTACTGGAGAGGGGTGTTTTTTAGAAAATGGAGCAAAAGTAGACAATATTTTTGTATCACAGATTTAGAAATCTAGGAGAGGTAGTTATGGATAGGAATCTTGTACCTACTCAGGGGAATAATACAATATTCTGTCCTACAACAGTATTTTACCATATTATTTTGAAGAAATGTCTTTAGTGTGTTTTGTGAAATGCTTTGAGATCTCACAGGGAAGTCTTATGTAAGAACTCAGCCTCAAAAGATGCCAAAAATGCTCTGGCCAGTAAAGTACTTAAACAGGTATTTAACTTAAAGTGCATAGGAATACCCTGGAGCATAAATATCTGAAAGCTAAATACACACTTCTGTGCTTTGTTGGATCAAAACAACAGCTCTCAAATCCTTGCAGGACTGAGCCTTGTGCTTTTTGTTTTTTATAGAGTATTTGCTTACTGAGTTTTATAAATCTAAGTACTTCACTCAGCTCAAATACACTGCTAGAGAATGTTTTCAAGGCTGTATTGCCTGATCCTGCACCATTTGAGGCCAGCAGGAAGCCTTATTTTGATAAGAACAAGACCAAATCTTCATGGTTTGATAGATTCCTGTGGAAATCCTGTTCATCTATCAGATAGACAATAAAAGTACTGAAAGTGAATGGTAAATGATCAGAGTCTGTGTCCTAAAGTTACACACAAACAATAATTCTTGTTGCTTACAAAAAGCATCCAGAAATGTCCTGAGCATTTCATAAAGCAAGGCAGAGGGAAAGACTTCCTTCAAGGTGTTTCCCACCTGTCTGATGGTGATGCACCAGGGGAGCATCATGTGTAAGCAAGGCTGTGAGAAGGGAAGGGGAAGATGAGATGGGAACATACCCACACCTTCGGGGCACAGCGTAAGCCCTGCAGAAACACTTACAGCAAACAGCCTCTCTCACTGCAGAAAGAATGAGCTAACAGCCTGCCACTTCAGATAAAAGAGTTTGCCTTCCTTTCTCACTACTTCTCAAAGATGAGAAGGTAGACAGTATCATAAAAGGCAATAGTTACAAGAGGCAATTAAAAAGTAAAGAGGAAAGTAAACTTAGGAGGCACAACAGAATCAGGCTATGGATTTCTTGCTCCTCTTAGAAAAGCAGAAACAATAAAACCAGGAAAGTTCTCTGGCAGGCTTTCCTACTAGACTGTGACCAGAGTTCAAGGATATGCCTGCACTTACCCCATACAGAATGCCAGAGCTGTCTTGGTAAATCATGTCAGCACTGTTATAACAAAGTTTGAGGGTTTATTTTTAGCACAATGTTAACTATTGCAACTACCTGGATGTACTGTGAGAATGTGTCAATGAACTTCTCAGTCATATCATCAGTACTTAGCCAACAGTTATATTGGATAGTGTTTGTGAACTTCTAATCCACCTTTTACAAGCATTCAGGGTTTTTTCATTGAGGATTGATTGGTTGCTTTTTAGAGTTTTTAAAATCCTTTTCCTTTGTAAGCTCAAGGTGCAGAAAACTGCTGGTGTTTTCTCCTTCTGCCCTACAAGATAAAAGCTGCAGAACCACAGGCAAGATCAGAAATCATAAAACATAAACAACTAAGAAGCTGAATCAAAAGAGCAGAAAAGATACAAACAGTACATGAGACATGTAATTTTACATAAAGAAAAAAGTAGCAAGAAAGTAAGTGTTCATTAAATATTAAGAAAACTTGTTTATATCAAAGTCTGTTAAGGGAGCAACAGACTAAGTTGCTCCTAAGCCCTACTATTCTCAACATAGTTCAGTGTCAAAAGGAAATGGAGGTGAACCATGACAAGATTTTTTTTTTCCTGAAGTGCATAGCTCTACAACAAGGTTATGGCTACAAATAGTTTAGGTAGTAATTCTTTCCAGCATTCAAAATGATAACAATTTACCATTCTACTGAAAAATGAACTGGAACATGCTTCTTGAATAGACACACCTGTCAAAGATCCTTTTTTTATGTTACAGGGACAATGGCACAGTAACTGCTGCAGCCACTGTATTCTCTGTTGGTAACAACCCTGTATTTCTATTGTATTAGTTTTTTAAATTCTGGAAGATGGAATAGTTTTGTTATAAAAGACACAAAGCAACTATATAATTTCTTAAATTTTTTCGGCTACTAACCTCTTCTTTAAAACCTAAACCATTGTTTACTTGTTTATGTTTTAATATATTTTAGGTCTTGCTTTACTCTTCTTTCATACAATACCCCCCTGTACACATATCCTCTTTGAAGTTCAAAGAAAACTATTAGCACTTAAAAGAGCTTTGGATCTATCAAACCTGAAATTTAAGTCCATGTGAAAAGTCCTTATGAAGGTAACTCTGTCAGAAGATAGAAAAGAGAATAAATATTGACTTTTTAAAAACAATTCACAGTAAGTAAATAATTAACTGTACCTTTTTTATAAAAGGAGCTGAATTTTTTTCTCTCATCTTAGTTATTTTGCAGTTTGTTTCTATTGTTAGTAAATTATATATTTTAAATTACTAGAGTAAACTGCAGGGATACTTCCTCTCCTGGATATCCATAAGACAAATTTATTCTCTTTGTGGTCTTTCTGTTTTGCATGGCTTTGAACACAAGAATGTGCTGCATTTTATACCAATTAGATTTTCTGCACATTTCCATGATGACAAGTAATCAGTATTTTGTTTTTGCCAACAGAATCCATTGAGAAGCAAATGCCAGGAGCAAGGCAAGTATTATAAATTACTGCAGTGATCAATAGCATTATGATTCATTGCACGAAAGGTCCCATATTGCCCCTGTTGTTTCATTGCTTTGTGAAGCATTTGCTGTGTGCTATGAACCAGATCCTGATGACAAATACATCATTAACAAATCTTATGCTAGTTTAGGGGATTTTACACCTTCTCTTTAATGAGACAAATATGAATGATTGCAGATTAATTTAACAAAAACACCACATCTTCTTCCAAATTTCCACTGGCTTTCTCTTGTCTGGGAGCACAGGCTGCAGCAATGGTTGGGGGATCTGGACCCCTACGCTGGTGGTGGCCAATGCCAGCACCCAGAGGGAGCTGCTGAAGGGAGAGGCTGCCGTGCAGACCTCAGGCTGCAGAGGTGCCAAGACCTTCTCCTGGAGCAGGGACAGCCAGCAGACCTGCCTGTGAAAGGTGTGCCCAGTGGGGGACCTCCTGCTGCAGGTGGCTGAGCTGCAGGACATGGTGAGAGGGCTGCACAATGCCAGGGAGACTGAGAAGCAGTTGAATACCTGGGCCCAAGCACAGCCTTGGTCAAACAGCCTAAAACTGCCCCAAAAGCACACACAGAAGGGAGGGAGGGAGGGAGGGACACAGAAGAATGGAAGATTGCAACAGCGCGAACCTACAAGAGGAAGATGGTTCCCCCAAAGCCTGACATGCCCTTTCAGAACCACGTCACTGTCTTGCAGGCTGAAAAGGGAAGGAAGATTTATCACATCAGGAGAGAGGGGACCTACAAGAGAGCTGGAGAGGACCTTTCTTCAAGGGTGAGTTGTGGTAGGATGAAGGGGAATGGAATGGAATGGAACGCCCACTTTCTTTAAACTGAAAGAGGACAGGTTTAGATTAGATATTAGGAGGAAATACTTTATTGTCAAGGTGGTGAGGCACTGGAACAGGTTGCCCAGAGAAGTTGTGGATACCCCAGCCATAGCAAGGGTTCAAGGCTAGATTGGATGGGGCTTTGAGCAACCAGGTCTAGTGGAAGATGTTGCTGTTTTTGGGGGGGGATTGTAGGAACTATATAATCTTCAAGCTTCCTTCCAACCTGAGTCATCCTATGATCCTATGATTCTATGTAATATTTTATTCTTGGTCTGAGTTACAGAAAAAAATTACGTCTTTACTCCTAGCAATCTTCCTTGTAAAGATGTATACCTGTCATGGTGCCTTGCAGTGCAGAGGATGAAATGGTGGCAATCCTACACCCAGACTTGTAGGGATTGCAGAATTCCTCTGGTTTTATTGGACAATATGACTACAAAGTGCAAGTGAGACTACAAAGTGAAAAAAGGAAGGCATAATAAAGTCAGATTGCCAATGTGTAGATCATAAAGTCCAAAGCAAGATGGCTGTGACTTGTCTGGCTGGATTTTTCAGTTCTAATTCTTCTGAGAGTAAATCTTGCCTATTGACAATCAGCCTCAGGTAATTGTGGAAGTAAAACCATGAATGCATTGAAAGGTAATACAGATTTATAACAGTATAATAATTTTTTGTTTGAAGCAGAGATTCATTCTCTCTTTTGTGTATCAGAAATACAACATAATCTCCCTTTACAGTGTTAATACTCTTTTGAGAGCTGAATGACTCTCTGAGATTTAACAATCCGATCTGCTGGATAGTTTAGGAATGGAAATTAATGGAAACTGAACCCTCTAAGAAATTTGGCATCTGTGTCCGACTCTATTCCTACCCCAAATGAGCTAAGTAATGGAATAGCAGAGATGAATATCTATTTCCTATATGGTTAAGCTTTTTGAGAAACAGTGTATATGCCAAGCAGGATGAAATATTATAATTAATTATTTACGTAATTAATTCTAAATTTATGTATTTATTGTAATTCTTTCATGGACATGTAATGGAAAGCTGAATCAATGCAGAAATGGGATTATGAGCACAGAATTTTGAAATACCTGAGGCAGGCAGGGACAATGAAATTTTACACATGCAGTAGGTCCTTTGGATTTTCCTGGCAGGCATATCTACAGAAAGACTCTTCTTTCTGATGGAAAACTTCAATGAACTCCCACATTCCTACAGAAAAGTCTCTCATGTAAAACTTTTACTAACTCTTTGATGTTATTTCATATTGCAGCATGGCATGGTCTTATGGCAATTGTTGCATTCCAAGTCACATACCCAAAACACAGAGAGGCACAATTGATATCTCCTTAGCAGTACATGATTATACTTTAAAAAATATTACTTTAATAATCTTAAGGGTTATTAAAAAGAAATACATCACTGCAATTTTGTCAACACAACTTCTTTGAGGGCAGGCTCATGCATAATACAAACAGTCAGAAGGCCACTGAAATTCAAATAAAAAGGGATTAAGTTTAAGGATATGCAAAATATGATGTTGAGGTTTTGGTTCAAGCCCACACATAAATTAAATGAAAAATCTTATGGTTAAACACTGGTTTATAAGGCTTTTAAGTGTTTCTTTTAAGGCTGTTTAACTTGTACTGTGACTTAAAAGCACTTCAGTTTCAAAAGTGCCTAATATAAAATACATGTTTAAGAACTATTGATGTCAAATTGATACATTTTGCAACCTGTTAGGTACTTTCCAGCCATTAAATCATTTTAGTGTTCCTGTCACTTCAGTAATGTGAATTCATTGCACCATGCCTTGGTCACTGTCTGCTGCATGTCTTTGGAACAGAGAAAATTGATCTCTCTGAAGTTGTTGGAGTCCCATCATTGTGGGATGCTGGCAGCAAGTGGTGTTGAGTAAGCTTACACAGACTGGGCAGTTCCTCTGAGTGGAGTAGTAGTAATTGAGTGGTAGTAGAGAAGAGGGTGAGAAGGGAGGGAATTATTTCACTAGTCAGAAAGATGTCTGAGCAGCCCTGCTGGTCACACATGCCTGCCCCGCTCAGCGCCAGTCACCCTGCACGTTTTGAATCAGTGGCATGTCTTGTGTGCTTCACCCTCATGGCTATGCCTTGCCCTTCTGTTTTACCTAGTATCTACTGTCTTTATTGTCTGTTATTCTACAAAGGGTCTTCTACAGCTTTGTGGTAACTCAGATGAGAAAGGAGCAAGCTGCTGGGGAGAAATAAATGGACTGTGGCAGACTTAGATGCCATTTCATACATGATAACATGCCTCACACTGAAATTACACAGGCATCAGAGCTGGCCAGGGAAAAACTCCCTTATTCAGTAGCTTACCATCAGTTTCCAAATGTTTTTGCAGTCGTATCCCAACTTGTGATTAATCCTCAGCATCTTTTCCTAAAAAACCATAAAAGAAAATTTTTGGAAGAGCTAGGTGGTGCAATACCTCCTTCTGAAAATAGCAACTTATAGTTCTCTTAACTATGTTTGCGGTGTCTTCTGGGAGACACTAATAAATTTTTACTTTGTTCATTTCAGTCATATTGCTTCTCCTACCGAGTGGCAATAATAATTAAATGAGCCAAGCTAGGATTTACAACCATGTTTTCCACATGTGGTTGCATGGGGCTGACACTGACTAGCTAAGGAACATGAGGCTTCCAGGTGTGCAGAAAAAACAGATTTCTGGTTTGTCCAAATTTTGACAATATGACCGAGAATTTAGAAGGTCTCTAGCTTCCTAGGACAGGATTTTCATGGAAACAGAAAGGACTGGTCCTGACAAACAAGTTTGACATGTGGACACAAGAAGATAGAGTTTTTCTTGTTATTCTTTCTGTGAACATTTATTTTCTGAAGAGTCTTGGTTTTCTTGCAAACTTGTTGTGAGAGACTGAAAATCTGAAAAAGTTAATGTGTCAAACACTTGGCAGAAGAGCAAAAGAACTTTACAATGACAACAAGATGATTGGATGCAATTAGAAAAGAGGGTTTTTGGAAGTAAGATAGCACTTTTCCATCTTCCTTATCGTGGGTGCCTACCTAAACAAACAACAGTTCTAGGACAGCGTTGTACCTGAGTCTCTTACAGAGAAGAGGAATGCCAAAATCACCAGAGATCCTCTGATCCCTTTCTAAAAAGTTTAGAAAAGACAAAATTCACATCTACGGGAACAAGTATAAATAATTCAACTCAGAGTGACTGTGCGTGCACCCACCATCTGATGGACCTGGACCAGACATGACATTGGAACCAATTCCCTTCCCTTCCCTTCCCTTCCCTTCCCTTCCCTTCCCTTTTCTCTTACAGGCCACTCAGCCAATCAAAAAGTTTAAGGTTTAAATTTTAAAAAAAAGCATGAGCAACATGTAGGGAATTTGCATTGTGAAAAAAACCCAGAAGAAATAGATTGTGTGAAGGATTAATTTTAAGGCAAAAATACTGCAGAGTTCTATGATTGGTAAAGCAAGTTTAGATTTAGCAAAAATTCTGCATGTCACATCAAACTAAAGGCTGCTGCAAAAAATAAAAACAGAATAATTTACAGAATAAAAAGAAATTACAAACCAAAATGGCAACATGCTTGGTCTGGATGTTTTATCAATTTTTGCTTATTAAAATTAAACTGCATTTTATGCATTCCCTTATCTGAGAGGCAAAGCTGGTGACGGGATGCCTTCCAAAGCATTAAAGAGAAAGCATTGTTAAAAAGGAAATAGTGAACTGTTTGTAAAGGCCTCAGGTTTGTTGAACTTTTGGTGAAACAGAAAGTTTGCAAGGACTTTCAGGAACTGCATAATTTTATTGTGCCATTACCAGTGGAGTGGCAGTTCAGAAATTGCATATGATGCTCCACTTATGGTTGTTTTGCTGCTCTGGGTGACAGCAGCTGGAAAAGCTGTGTGTTGCTCTGGCATGATGAGGTGACAGCCGTGCATGTAGTTCTTAATAAAAAAACCGTAATAAACCTCTGAGTTCCTTGTTTCAGCTTATTGAGGGTAGCACCCATTCATATGGGTTCAAAGAAATAATAATTTCATGGAAGGGTGAACTAGTGCTTTCCTAACTACACAGAAACCACATCAGCCTAAGGAGGTCTCTGGAGCTGAAAACAGTTGGAAGCTTAGAGCATATTAGAAAGCAATATTGTTCTCATTGTTTGTTGAGGCACTTGCCAAAAATCATAATTTTTGAGTGCACAGTTGTTTGCAACACATATCTGCATTACTTATCTCTTCCATATAGTAGCTGATATCCTAACAGCACGGGATTTTGCTGTTTTAACAAAGTTTGTGATTTCACAAATGTTAAAACAAGGCAAAACAGTGGGTTTTTTCTTCTGTCAGAGCTCTAGAATATAACTGTGCTTGGGGAAGTGCTGGTAATTATTTCTGAGCAAAAGGATATTGCCTAAATGGTGTTTCCAAGTAATGCCAGTCAAACTGAAAACAATGCAGGTCTTCAGTTTTTACTTCTAAGTCTCAAAAATATTAACAGTATTCCCACCCACACCCACACACAAATTGGAGTAATTACATTCTTGAGTGATAAGGTAATTACAAGAGTTATGATGCAAATAGCTGCTCCCCTCATACTGAAAATTTCAGATGAAATTTCACAGTCTAAAAGCGTTGAAAAGCTGTTGAAAGCCTTAGAAATTAAGATAGTAAAAGGGAGGTATTTATGCCTGTCAGAAAACCGAAAGCAAGATTTATCTCAAAATGGCAAAAATATCCTGGCATATAGAGATAATAACAGTAAATTATCAGTAGAGAGAACAGCAACCATTTCATAAACTCAGTGCCCAGGTTTTGTGTGCAGTGTATGTCTGCTGCCTCTGTGAATTCATGCAGTTTATTTCAAAAAATCAAGAACAAAAAATTAATTCTTGTCTCTATCTGGCACATCAGGCAGCTGAATACGCTTCAGATTTAGAAAGACTTTCCACATTAAAAGTGACTTAAAAAATTACAGGAAAATGCTTGTGGTGTTCCTAAGGACTGTAAAACATTCAATTCTGAAAGTAAGATAGTAAGAGAATATATATATATATATTTTATATATATATATATATCTATATCTATATATATAGCGCCATTTAGTCAACTTCCAACTTCCATGTTGAAACCTACATGAAACCATAATGAAAAATTTATTTTCCATCTTCTGTAGACTCCAAAATGAAATTATATATAGACAGACATCAAGGTGTTATGTTCAAAAGAGTAACTAAATTACTATTTAAAAACCAATCTCAATATGATATACTAAACATATTTTTAGCACAAGAACTGTCGTAGAGTGACATTTTATAGGTTCAAATGAAATAAGTTGTCCTCCGACACTGCCTTTGATTGCAGGGGCTTTTTGAATTTATGTTTATTACTTTAATGTCAAATTGTAGAAAAATTGTAATGCATACTAAACATTCATAAATATACATGGATTCTGGCTTTTTGATTTTGCTGGAGGATGCAGGACCCTGTGTATCTGAGGACCCTGGGCCTTTCTGTCACTGCCATCCAACCCTGGGCATTTCTGCAGCTCTGCCTCCCCAGGTATGGCCAGTAGTGACCAGAGCAGGTTGTGGGAGTTTGCACTTGTCAGTCACCCTCATTCTCACTGGGCCTTTGGGATTACAGCATTTAGCCTTCAATCAGGTCAGAAATTAAAATAAAAAATAATTCTGACTCCTTCTAAGCCTGTTTTGACAAACTTAAGGCTCTAGAACAAGAAATGTAGCTCCATATGTGAACAATCTGGGGAGATCAATCAGTCCTAGGAAAGCTGAACTCCTCGGATGCAATGTCTCTCTTAGGTGTAAATCCCCAGTGGACTCCAGGCAGTGGAGTAGGTCTCAGGGTGCAAAGGAAGGTCCAGGTTTCAGCTCTACCTGCCATCCAGACACATGGGGTCAGGGAGGTGCAGCCTGCAAAACTACACATCTGATTATGAAATGCTTCTTTCTGTAAAAGACAACAGCTGCTCCTATCTTTCCATCTACTGCTTCCAGCCCACTTTTATGATTTCATTTATTATAATTATTATATTGCAATGGAAGCAAAATTTTGATTAATTTTTCATTGCATTGTTTTTCCACTTGTTGCTTTTAATCCAGTTTGCAAATGAATCACACAGAACATAAGAAATAGAAAATCTACCCTTTTTTTGCCTCCCAATGCACACAATTTTAAGAGCTGATGTAATCTGATAGCATTATAATATGATTTGGGGTTTTTTTTTGCAGAAAGGGAGAAGGAAAGGAAAACAACTGTGGAAACATCAATTCGTATTAAGGGAAGCTTCATTATTTGTTGTTCCCAGCTGATCCTACTGTTCCTGGTCACAGTGCTCCTTAGGGCAATTTAGATTTTCCACAGCTGCTCCCAGCAACACTCAGCCATGTCAGCTTCTTCTTACCAGCAATGAAAGTAAACAGTGAAAGTTTTAAAAATAATTGGAATAAGTTGGAAAGTATAGGTAAATGGAGGGATAAAAATTAGATAATGGAAATGAAAGAAAAGTTTAATTGTTATCACACACACACTTACTTTACTGCTATGAACACTTTCCGGATTGCAGATATTCATGTTCATCAAACAGTAACCAAACACAATAAAACTCATTATCAATCAGATCCTCAACCTCATCATATCATGAAATGATATAATAGTCTTTCAGAAAAGGAATAAAACATGAATAGTCTTTTTTTCCCAAGCAAATAATTTTCCAACCTCTCTTTATGGGGACTGATAATGTCTTTGATGTTATTCTTTCCATTACATCTCCTTTCAAGCTTCAGAAATATTTAATGCATGAATACCACAGAATCTGTTCAGGAAATGGTTTTATTAAATAAATATGGTTTTATTAAGTTCATAGTAATTTTATGTTCACTTTCTGTAGGTATATCTATACCAAAATTTAATGGCAAAACTCTTTTTGAGTCACTTGAAAATCAGTTCAAACTGTGCACAGAAAGGACTTGAGATGAAAAGGCAGACTGAGAAAGAAAGTTCAGAAAGGATTAGATTGGTGACCTAACCAAGGTCAACAAAGAAGTCTGGTTGACCAGCAGGACTTTCAAGGCGGATCTGGTTCTTGTTGCTATCAAGACTCTGCCACCACTGGGTCTTAATTCTTCACAAAGTCCCTGAAAGCATAAATCATACTGGGGAAAGGGGAGATAAATGTCCCACTTCAAATACAATATGCCTGCCCATAGACAGGCACCCAAAGGCATATTTTGCATCAGGGAAAGTGGCTCTAAACTGTGCAAATCCACAGTGAATGTGGAAATATCAATTTAAAGACATTACTGTTAAAATAGTGGTCAGGCTCATCACAGTGGGAAAACACACTCACACAGGTATGAGAAAATACCCACTCCCAAATGTTTCCACCAAATCTAAAGCTAAGCTGGATCCCCCTGTGGCAGCCAGTCCATGCATAGGTGACTCTAGCACGGACTGACCCAGATGTGCTACTCACTTTTTTCCTCCAGCCAAACCAGTTGTTCAGTTACCTTCCACTCCACTCCTATAATTTGAAACCAATTTGTAGTCATTCCAAAATATTATAGCAAATTTTCCAGCTGGCAACTTCAATAATAAACAGAATAAGCTATTTTATTTACTGTATTCAGTTTTAGATTTGCCATAGGTACTTAAATCTCAATTGGACAGCTGTTTCTATACATGCCCAGTCTGAAGAAATGGAAGTAACAGGTGGCAGTAGCAGTAATTCCTGCTTCCATCAGGCTTCCTGCAACTCTAGATGGTTTTGATTAATGCTTGTGCTTATCACTTTCTATCAAAGATCACTCATATATCAGAGCAATCTGATTGTGAGAATGAGTAAACAATCATTCCCTTCACCATCTAGATCATTCCTAGACTCCTCTAAATTCAGGAATGGCTAAAATATAGCATTTTAAGGACATGAACATTGGGTTCTTCATGAGTTTTATGTACATTGCTTGTCCCACACTTGGTGTTTACTCTTCCTCAGGGGAAATTCCCAGAAGTAGGCTCTCCAAAGGAGAACTTACTCCATAATAAAAATTCTGAGAAGACAGACATTTCCCCCCCACCTCCAGATCTCATATCCTCATTACTGAGTGTACCACTGGCAAAATTTTTCTTTCTTCTGCAATGGATGTAATTGGAAGCAGGGTGTATGGCCCTTAAATAACATGCTGCAATAATTCAGTCCATTATTTAAAAATGTGTTATATGACATTCTCAGGAAGAGACCTGGAAATGGAATGGAGAACCTTCCAAGACTCAATGGATAATCTTTTAGATCTATTAATTTTAAACCAGTGCTTTTTAAAAAAGAATAGCTTTTCCTCGTCTCTACACTTCATATCCTCTGTTTCTCAGATGTATTTCTTGCAAGATTTTGGCAGAATGTTTGGAAAATCTAATCTAAAAATTCTTCAGTGGAAGAATCTCATGGTTTGAAGGCTTTCTGCCAGCCAATAATCCCTATAATGTTCTGAAGGCTCCCATGGTTTCCTCCAATATCTGCCTCCAGAAATAACAATCCCTTTAGCTAGAGAATTTTGAAAAGCAGTAAGTTGAACAGTGGATACAGCCAACTCTTTCATTTTAAACAATTTTTTTTGCTTTGTAAGGAATATCCCAAATTACTAAATTATTGGAAAAAAATATGATTCATTGTCATGACACTAACACTACAAGATCACTGTGATTTTACTGGTGTCATTTGAACCTGAGATCAAAAAGTTTTATATTATTCATCTTGGTTGACACCAATTCCCTTTTCTAGTATAGAGTGAGACTTTCTAACTCAAAGGAAATGCATTAGAAAAGGTAGCTATCTTTAGCAAATTCTATCCATGATCCCCTAAGAAGAGCTTCTTTGTGAAAACAGTTTCATGAGCTGCTCATGAAATTTTCTTCTCTTCAGAAATGTGTGTAGTTAGGCAGCAAGACATGCCCATTGTGTCTTGGGCTTTTATGTTCAGGAAATCTTTTCAATATTCTGGCCTTAAAGGCTTTGTGCATGAATGAATGTTTAAGGTTGATGTTTAATCCACTGGCTGAATTGCCTAAATTTCTGATGCAAAAATGTCTTGCACAAACTTCCTGATGAAAAACAGAATAAAATCAATTGGATTATACCTGCTCAGCAGCTGTACTTTGCACAAAATTCATTTACATGGAATTTATACTAATTGAAAATACTGTCACCAAGGGCAAAACTACTGTGACCAAGGGCAAAGCCATTCTACTGCAGCACAGGCAATAAAGGCAGACTTTTTCAGACTTCATCATCCTGCACAAGCTTACTGGAACAAATAATAGATCAGGTATCCGCTTGTACATGAAAACCAAGTTTTCTCCTTGGTTGTTCTAAGATTTTCTTCCACCTCTGGATGCCAAGATGAAATTTCTACATTTCCATGGAGATAATTAAAATATATTCTTACTTCAACTTAACACTTGTTTAACAGGAAGCCTTCCACCTTCAGAAAGTTAGAGCAAAATAATATCTTACACTCATAGTAAATTAATCACAATGTATTTAAAATACTATATAAATATATTACATATCATATACAGATAAATTAACACGAATGGCACACAAAAAATTCTCATTGCATTTTGAAACAAAGGAAGGCATTAAAAATATTGTGTTCCAACTTTTTCTTCTGTTTACTTTATACCTCTTCAGCAGAAATGCTTTCACGTGGTGCCAGGGGAGGTTTATACTGGACATTAGGAAAGGTTTCTTCACTGAAAGGGTGGGCAGGCATTGGAAGAGGCTGCCCAGGGAAGTGGTGGAGTCATCACTTCTGGAGGTATTTAAAAGATGTGTAGATGTGGCACTGGGGACATGGTTTGGTGGTGGGCTTTGCAGTACTAGGTTAATGTTTGGACCCAATGATCTTAGAGGTCTTTTCCAATCTAAACTGTTCTATGATTCAATGTTTCTAGATTATTCTCTTAACTTTGGACATGTGGATTATTCTGTAAGTATAAGGTTTGCATTAAAAAGTTGTAAGCAGTATGGAAAAAAATTATTTTGAAATTTATATTTGAATGTACCTTATCTAAATCAAAAATAAGGTCAAAATTTGATACTTCGTCATTAAAAAAATTCAAAAGGGTACATTCTGACTTTTAAAATGTCATTGAAAAAGAATTGTTGAAAAAGAGTGAAAACATTTTATGTAAAAAGGAAGTTTTAAAGGAAAACTGCTCTAGAAATTTCTTCAATCTCTTGTTCCAACTACAAAGCACATTTTTAAATTGTTTTGAGTTAATGGAAAAAAGCAATACATGTGTATATAAATATACATGTATGCATACATATACATAATGTGTGTGTGTGTGTGTGTATATATATATATATCTATATCTATATATGCACATGTAAATCAGCCAGCATAGGAGACTAAACACAACTCTCCTCTGGGAGTGGCATAAATGAAAACAAACTTTGTGGTAAATAGAAGCAATTACCTGAAAAAATGAAATAAAAATACTGCTTTTCACTAATAACTAAGGGATCCCATCACAGGTTGCCTGGAACATCCATAAATTAGATTTTGTTGCCTCAGTCCCACACACAGACTCAGCAGTGATCAATCTTCTACGATCCTAAAATCAATAGCACAGAAGGTCCCATGACAGCTGAGGCTGGGCTGCAGGCATGCTTGTTGTGCATGAAAAACTGAGCAGAACAAAGAAAGAGAAAGGAGATCAGGAGTGGTTTGTGTGCTCTGCATCTTGCTCTAGTAACTAATACCTTATGGTCAAATACTGTTATTCTTATTTTCCAGTATGTCATAATATTGTCAGTTATACAAGGCATTGCCAGGGTAATGTTGGTTTCTCTGGTTTATGATCTATGGTCATAAACTGAAAACACAAGTTTGGTCCATGACAGCCCCAAGAGCTCATGCTGCAGGCTGCAGCACGGTGAACCTCAGCTTCTCAGGAAATACATGAGGTATCTTGAGTGCCTTATACAAATAAATGCATCTTTGACATTTTTTGCAACAGAACTGTAAATGTGTATAAAGTGGGACATTATTAACCACATAAAGGACATTTGTTGGGGTGTTTTCCTGTGCTCAGTCTAGTCAGTAGATTTGGCAGCTCTCCTCATTTCGTCCTCATTGCATTTTTCTCCTAGCGGCAAATTCAATCTGCTCTGTGGCACCACAGTTGCCATATGCTCCTGGCCTGTCATTTCATGCCAGTGCATCCTTTGAGACAACAGCAGGATGCCTACAAGGAGTCCATGGACTCAGGGTACCCTGTGCCCCTGGCAGCCTTTTGCTGAGCCTGTGCAAAGGCAGGGACACAGCTGGGTCACCTTCAGCGCAGCAGAGCGACGCAGACTGGCTGAGTGCTAATAAATAATGTCCACAGCCATTTTTACAGGAATATTAAGCTGCACTTTCAGTTGCCTGGCTCCCTTTCTCAATCACCTCTCCCAGCACAAGAAATTTACTTGAGATTCTTGCTATCACATCCACCATTTCTGAAGCCAGTTGTTTGCACAAACTGGATTTATGCCCTTCCTTATGAAGCTGATTTTCAGTCTGTCCTCCGATTTCTCTTTCCACAGCTTGCTTCTGACCATTCACCCTGCCTTTATCATCATACTCCAGAAGTATTCCACTAAAAAAAAAAAATCTTAAATTTAGGCAGGGACCATGCCTAGAATGTTTTCAAGCTGCCCCTCTTTCCCTGTACTGGTGACCCAGTATCTTTCGTTTTCCTCTTTTAATTGCCATGACTCAAAAAGCACTTTCTATTCAGTGTAACCTAAAAAAAGTAAGGTAATTGCAGGCTGTAATTTATCTTACCTTTTGACAGGTCTCATGCCAATGCTCCTTGACTCTGACCCTGATGATGATTTAAGTTACTTTATGGTTACTTTGCTGTGAAGCAGCCTGGAGTGCTCACACAAACTGAATGTTTTCAGCTCTGGAGGAAATGGCTTCCAGGTGACAATAGCCGTTTGAAGCACTTCTGGTAGAGCTGTGTGAACATGATTGTTAACACCAGCTGCTGTTTAACAACTTAGTAAATCAGAGGAGTGACTTTAGGCTGGCACCCCACAAAAATAGATGGGAAACAATATTTGATCTAAATATAGTGCCCACTCTCTAAGAGTCTAAACAGTTAAGCAAAGAAAATTAGAACTCAAACTATCTGATGACATTGGTAAATACGTATTATCTGCATTTCTGACACAGAGTTTTATTTTTCTTCCTCTATTATCATACATTGAATGCTGGAGGAAGCTGAAGCAACAAAGAAGACAGAAGAACATATTCTGCTCATTTAATTAAAAATTAACAAAAGAGTTTGGTTTTATCAATGTGAAAACAAACATGCTAATGCTTGAAGGAAAAATCCTACATTTATCTTTGATGAAAAAAGAGAGATACAAGTAAAAAATACAGGACTTTAAGAGTGGCTAGGTGGTCTAATTACAATTTAAAAAGTGGTGTTAAATAATTTCTATTTTTATTTATAAAACCCTCTGAGCAGCTGAATTATTTATATGCTGTACTACTGCAGAATGTTATTCAGCCATTTCACTCAGATGAAAATAAAACCCATGCTACACTTTCATATCCCAAATCTGAACACTGTGACAGTTGTCTAACATTTCTAGCAGATTTTCAGGCATGTTCATGTAATAAAAAACATCTCTAGCATCTGCAGCTAGAAAAATATCTGTAAGAAAATTTTCTGTCAAACAAAAGACCTCTTATCTGTGTTTCTTTCTACTGCTTCTTCAGCCAAGAAGTCTTTGTGTATGTGGAGTTCCAGTTGCACTGCTCCTCCCCAGCTTGTGAATCACTGTTAATGGCTGATTTTCAAAATTTATTAGGCATCAGGAAGGACAAACCAAGAAAAATTGAAGCTTTCATTTGCACAGTTGTAGCAGGGATCTTCCCATGTTTTTCTGATAAATACAGGGTATCTCGGCATTGTAATGCCTTCATGAATTTTTACAGCATAATTTTGTATATTTAGGTATCTTTATACATGCCAAAAATGTTCCTTTTTTTCCCCTTTTTCTGCCAAGGATGGTTTGGGGTAGTTTTTCTCAAGTCAGCAGTTAACCAACTGTTTCATCGATCTCCAGCAAGAAGTTCCCCTGCAGGAGCAGGCAGTTCCCAGCTCAGGAGGAAAATGGATTTGCATATGTTATTTTAGGGATATTTGACATCACATTCTGAGATGGCCTTCTGCAAAGAAAATTGTTCTGCATAGTTTATTTTATTACTTTCTGGGATTATTAGTGTATTCTGCACTAGAAAGCTCAGTCTGTCAGTCAGAAAATATTAAAATCAACATGGTTTTTGCAGGTATTTCTCCACATTTTCAACAGGTCTGAGTTATTTCAATTTGATATTTTCTCCTTTTATGCACATATGAACAGAGTTTGAGCTCTGTCACTAACTGTTTACTTTCACAATGCTACAGTGCCTATAAAGTTAAATCCTAAAGAGGTTTGAAGAAATATGGGATGTAATAGACAAAAAATACCTAGTAGGCAGATATTCAGAAAGACTTGGCATAGTTGAAATGGGGTGCTTAGAAATGATTTTTAACATCAACATTCTTTGTGGCTATGAAAATGGCAAAACAAATTTGTCAAAGTATGAATAAGAGCACTGCAGGACAGCACTGCAGGTGCACACCCAGTTTCAACCTGAGAAAAAGTCAAGATCTGGCTCTTATCTGAAGCAGCTGAAGGAAGGCAGAGAAGAGACAGAGCTGAGCACTAAACTGCTGAGAGTGGTGCCTGAAAGGAAGATCAGAGCCTTATTTTCAACAAGAACCTGGA
Organism: Passer montanus; assembly: GCF_014805655.1. Taxonomy (NCBI): domain Eukaryota; kingdom Metazoa; phylum Chordata; class Aves; order Passeriformes; family Passeridae; genus Passer; species Passer montanus. Next base: position 1,311,888 of record NW_024368818.1, read on the forward strand.
AAATGCGCTTAGCTATGGCAGAAAGTAATGACAGACATGGTCATTGAAGCTGTGTTCCCACTGAGGTTCTTTGGAGCAGCCACACCAGCAGAAGTGGCTGCCAGCCTTCAAAGAGGGTTGAATCTCCAAGGGACACTGAGGGAGGCAACCAGCAGACCAAGGGGATGGCAGGAGAGTAACAGCACTGAAAGCAGTGGGGAAACCACTCTTTCAAGACAAGCAGTGCCCCTCATCCCACCTTTCAGTGGATGGAGGATGAGAAACTTGTTCAGTTCATTCATAAAGTCCTGGACAACTTCCCCCATAGCAGCCTCAACTATAGATTTCTGAAGTCACCAAGTTTCCAGCTATCATGGGAGCCCTAGTCAATCGTGTCTACTCTGTTACCCAGGGAAACTATTGTGTTAAGAAGTTTTGATGATCTGCTTGATCAATATAGATATACTCCTGACATTCCCTGACTCCCCTCTATTGTTAAATTCTGCCCAAGGTGAAAAAACAGAATAAATGAAAATCAAGCAGAAAAGAGACAAAGAATGACTCCTGTAACCCCAGTTCTTTCATACCTTCCTCCTTTGCAACTCACTCATTCAAAGGCAGACTGCATGCTGAGCTTTTTCATGTTCAAAATTTAGTAACCTGACATTGTAAATGCCTCTCATTCTTTAAGACTCAATCAGCAGACAATGTACTGAGAAATGAAACTACCTCCTTAGATCAGCCATGCATGCAGAGGGATCAAGGTCTTGAATGTGGACAGAACTCGACATTTGTTCAGTTCAAAAATACAAATAACATTGGAACCTGCATCTCAAGGAGGTGATAAATGCTTGTAAGATCAGAGCTGCAGCTGTTAACTGTAGGTGAATGCTACACAATGAGATGAACACTTACCTCAAAGAGAATAGGATACGAAGTGAGTCTGCAAAGAAAAAGTGCTCTTTGGAATTCAGAAAGTATGAGCATAAAGCATTAAAAATGTTTTTCATGTGCAAAAGACATTAAAAGCTGAGTTAAATCAGGTATTTCAGCGGAGATTTAAATAAAATGAGGGAGTTTTGATCATGCAAAAGAAAGAAGAAATTTATGGGTTGCTCTGTAGTGAGGTAAGTTTTATGGGAAATCTTGGACTGTGACGAAGAGAAAGAGGTGCCCTGTCCCACCTGGGCACTCAGGAGCTAAAGTAGCCACTCTGTGGGGCAGACACTTTCAGCTCCACAGGTGTTACTGATAGCATCATAGAATGCTTTGGGTTGGAAAGAACCTTACAGATCATCTGCTTCCAATGCCCCTGCCAGGGACAGGGACATCTTCCATTAGACCAGGCTGCTCAAAGCCCCACCCAACCTGGCCTTGAACACTTGCAGGGATGGGGCATCCACAGTTTCTCTAGGTAACCTGAACCAAAACTTCACCATACTCACAGTAAAGAATTTCTTCTTAACACCTAATCTGAATCTGCTCTCTTTCAGTTTAAAGCCACCCCTGCTTCCTATCACTAAATGCCCTTGTAAAAATTTCTAGATGTCTGGTTCAAAACCACAGTAATAAGTGTATTTAATTTCTGGTCAGTGTTTGAGGAAATAAATAGTCAGTGGTTTTTGTTTCAACCTTATTTAGATCCACAACCTTTCAATGCTGCCATGAAGCAAGTTTAAGGAACAGCTCACTGACCCACACTACCGAGGAGGAATCTGCTCCAGGTTGGGGAAGATGGTGCCATTTCTTGAAGCCATGTCCCTCCTGCTCCAGACAGAAGTCTCCAAAGACCAAAGAATGGTAGGATGAGGCACAAATGAATCAGCAATACCTGTAGTCAGTAGACCTCACTTCCCAGGAGCATAAGGAAACCAAAGAGTTTTAGGCAAGGATAACTGTCCTTCAGCAGAATATTGGGGGAATGGAAGACTAAGAAGATCTTAAGCACAGAGACCCTGTTTGAAGTGGATCTTCCTGTCCCTTCATAGTTTTGAGAACTAACGTACCTGAAAAATGGTTTGATTTTTTGCACTTTTACCTGCTGAGTTAATGCAGATGTAGCATTAGCTTTACCTTGCTCCTATAAGCTGGGATTTGCTCCAGGACTCAGAATTACACCAGATGTAGACACAGCCTTGCACTTAAATGTAGTAATGTGGCTTTTTTACACAATAGCCACACTCATACAAGTAGGATGTTGTTGTTTGGATTAATCCTCTCTTAACACAGTGATGTGGCACATATCATGCAGGAGATTAGTGTGGCCAGCAGCCACACTAATCTCTTTTTCCAGCTCAAGTTTTCATCAGCTCACTGAGTCCACAAAGCTGTTGAAAGACCCTACTGAAATGATAGTGATTCAATTAAAGCTGTGATATATAGATATATATATATATATATATGTAAAGGGTTGGTTTTCATGGGTGCTCAATTGCTTTGTTTTGAGAGAAAAGGGTTGTGTTTCCTGAGGAGAGATGCAGAACAGCTCTTACCATCAGTGAAATCCTGTGTGAGCCAAACCTTTGCCACAAGCCTGTTAATGGGATGGAAGGGAAGGGAAGGGAAGGGAAGGGAAGGGAAGGGAAGGGAACTGTGCTGAGCCTGTTTGTGTCTGGCAAACCAGCCAAGAGCAACAAAGCATGAAAGTCAAAGATTAAATTGGAAGTGCAAATGCTGAGGGCCCGGGCAGAAGTGCGGTGATTCTGTGCATCATCCCCAAGGTCCTCCATGGCTCCCCTGGGGTGGTTACAATGGTAGCACCAAAGCAGACAGGAATGGGGGAAAAGTGGCAGTTTTAGACCAGCTGAGGAACAGATGCTTTCTAGAGAATGAAAAAAGCTAATGGGAAAAAGCACTAATGTAATTCCATGAAAGTGTATTTTATTTATGACATTGAGTAACAAACACAGTATCATTGATAGAATTCATTTAATTGAATCTTTTAATTAAGAAGAGTAATGGCCATTAATAACAAAATGTAAATAGCAGGGATTTTATTTGGGGGCCTGAAGTAATTCTTAAGAGTTGAGCCCTGGTTTATGTATGTTTAGATTTATATGTAGAAATGGGGAGTTACCATTGACACTGGAATATGTCACTCTGGGGCTTAAATGACATTACTGTGCTCATAATGAAACAAAGAATAACTCAGGCTCATGTTAAAGGTAACTCAGGCAAGGGGCTTTGCACACTTCAACAGGATCAGCACATTCAGTTGGATTAGCCAAAAAATGGAGTGAACAGATTATAAATGATCCCTTAGTAATGCTGTATGTCAAGTAACGCTGTATGTCAAGTAATTCTGTATGTCAAGTAATGCTGTATGTCATTTAATGCTGTATGTCAAGTTTCCTGACTGTTTGTATGATACAGGAGATGCATCAATCATCAGAGCGTGAGTCAGCTTCTCCTCTCACTGATGGAATATGTCGGAGTGTAGAAGGGTTCTGGGGGAGAGTACATTTTGTGCCTGTGATTTTAAGATCTAGACCAGGAAATATTGCAAAGGATAATTTGTGTTTTTAAAAAGAAAAATGTGAAAATGGAGGGAGGGAAAGATCATTAGACGTTGGATATAATAGCTTATTTATGCAAAGCCAGAAATAGTTGATGAACATAATAAAATAATTTCAGAATATTTATTTTTTATAAAATAATTCTTTACAGAAATTTTGGCAAAAGAGAGCTAAATGCAGGTGATAGAAAGTTGTGCAGAAAAGGATGTAACCCATGACTTCTAAGACTTGGATCTATAGGATGCCTTTTTTGACTCTTGAGTCTGTTTTACCTGGCACCATGCCTTTGTAACATAGCTGGTGGAAGTGTTTTTACTGAGACTACTTGAAAGGATATGCTCTTCATGACATGTTCAGTGACATTTCCCCTTTGGCCATTTAGAAGCAAGTGTTAATTCTTTTGATTAGTACGTAGCTGAGATACTCTGTGAAAGTGAGCTAATTTCAGTCCTACTTCACATCAAACAGTATTCTTTATTGGAACTCTAGTTGAAGAACCCCAGGCCAAGTTCTCAATTATGGCAGGTTAAATAAAAAGTAAAGAAAAACCCAGTGAAGAACCAATTCAATAGATTTGTAGAAACATTTTTGATCTAATATTGTTAAAGGTATGGTCTTCAGAGGTGCTGAGCATCTATTTGCAGCTCCACTGACATCCTGAAAGCTGCAAGTGATGGATTTGCCATGGGACCACTGGAGCTGGCAAGACTTAACATGGTCATTGGCCTGCTCTTTCTGGCAGGAAATAGGAAATCTTTTCCTTTCTTACGTTTATATTCTTGCTTTCAAGCAGTGACTCATGATTCACTTACCTTTGAATAAATCTCTTGTGAGACAATATTCCTGTGGTCAAAGCCCCTAGGTCTCATGCCTGTTGGAAGAGCTCTGCAGCAAGTGATCTCATACATTTAGGATGGGAGGAAAAAAAAAAAAAAGAAAAACAACAAATGGTATCCCACAGCTAAGTGATCCCACCAGGTAAATCAGGCATATTGGAAAAAAAAAATCAGCTGCCGGATTGTGTGAAGGGCCACAGAATTTCCAGGGACTCCAAAATTACAGTCTCCACTCCTGGCTCACTGCCTCTTCCCTTTCTCCAAGTCACTAGTCACTTCCACTCCACAACAAACAGGTTTTACTTCATTTTTACATTACCCCATCTGTGTCTTCACCTCTTACATTAACCTAGCCCCAGTGTAAATTTTTCACTCATTATTTCTCCCTCTTTTTCTTCTCCTGACTTGTCTCAGCACATTCCTGTATTTCTTCTTGCTGAGGAAACTCTGCCATATTCCTCAGACAAAGGGAAAACATGTCCAGGGCTTTTTTCCTGATGTTTCTTTCTGTATCGCTCAACTTATTTTCTTTCCCTGTGGTGTTGTTTCATGAAGAAATGTAATAATGATATTAAGACATGAGGGAAAAAATGAAGAACACAGGGGCTGGAGCAGCTGAGTGTGTCCATCTCATTTTTTCCAGTCAGGTCCTGTGAAAAGGGTACCATCAGTCCTTTGTTATCTGCTGCTAAGGGAGGGCAGCCAGCCTTGTTCCCTTCACCCCAAGGTAGGAAAAGTGCTAAATACTGTGAAACAGTTGCATGGTCTCACCTTGTCAAAGGCTGAAGCCCTGCTATATGCTTCTACCTATGTAAGATTGCAGGTTTAGGCAAATAAACATATTTTCCCTGACACAGCTTATCCATTTTGATCAATTCATGGGAAGCTAATTTGAGTAACTGAGCACAAGGATAATTAGCAATCATGTCAGTGATAGTACATTTATTCAAATTAAGTCAAATATGAGTAATCTCTGGATGTTTGGTTTTTTTAGCCAGCAGAGAGGAGAATAATTTAGCAGCTAATTTTAGACTTTTCTGAAAGAGAAAAACAAATTCTGGAGGCTATTCCTGCTTTACATGTTAAGAGCCCTGTGCTTCCAGGAATAATACTTTAACATGATTCAGAAAACTCATTTTCTCATTTTGCTGCTTAGTTATGGAAGAAAAGGTTTTGATCCAGTTGCTCTCCTAGTTTCTTTTTCCTCCCAGTCACCCTGTGGGTGGGATGTCTGCCCTCCACAACAGGGATAAGGAGCCACAGAACTGCTTGCTGCAGGCATGGACATTTGAGTTTACAGCCATTTGCTTCCTTGGATGTGGAAGTGGCTTGAGTTGATTTATAGCCCTTAGTGAGGATTTTTTGGGTAATATTACAGCTTCCCACTAATGAAATTCCTGCACATGAACTCTTGCAGGACTCTTACAAGTAATTTTACTGCACGTATTTTACTGCTCCTCTGGCAAAGGGGTACAGCACACACAGGCAGAGAGGTGCAGCAGTTGGATGCCAAAGCATCCAAAGGTTGATGGATGGATTCCAGGTAGGGTCCTTTCCAAACAGCCTTCAGTTTCTTTGGGACTGTGTGGTGGTGATTTCCCTCTTCTCAAATGAGGCCTTTGCACCTGGCCTTTGTACTGACCACCTCCATCCAGGTGTACAGCTTGTCCTGGGTTTGGTGTGCCCTGCTGGCCCACGGTGTCTGCATGTACCAGCAAGCACCAGCCCGTAGTGGGGCAGTTCTGCACGGTTTGGAGCCTCATTTGTGGCAAGAAACCCTGGTCTCTCATGCACTTCTTAAGGGAAGGTGCACACAGCAGGCAGTGCCATCTTGCACAAGTCTGCGCTCCCCTGAAGGTTTCTCTTCTTCCTTGAAACCCTTCCAAGGGCAGGTGCACACAGCAGGCAGTGCCCACCTTGCACAAGTCTGCGCTCCCCTGAAGGTTTCTCTTCTTCCTTGAAACCCTTCCCTGTCAGATCCATTCCTTTGCTGATGGCCTGGGAGGGGCAGGATTTCCTAGGGCTCTGGCCCTGCTGTTGCTGCTGTCTGCATGCCCAGGGCATAGGACAAAACTGCTCTGTGTCTCAGGACCAACTGGGACTAGAAAGACACTTTTACCCTCCTGCCTGCCCCCTGAGTCTGAGCCACCTCCTGCCCCATCGGGATCTTTCCTGGGGCACCAGGAATAGGTGGGTCTGGGATGGGCTGCCCTGAAGCTCTGCTGAGCCTTGAGGCAGAAACAAGACTGACATCATCTCCATTTAGAGTAATCAATTCTTCTATGCGTGTGCCAAGGATTACTCCAGAAATCAAACAAAACAACATTAGTTAATTAACATATTAGCATTAGTTAATTTGACACATCTTATAGCAATTAAGTTAGAATCTAGTGAGTCCTATCCATTGATTCCTTTATCATGTGAAGGTGTAATATTATATTAAAATGAAGCCTACAAAATAAAACAATCGCATTTTAGGTGGTGTTTCTGAGCAGAGACTTTTTCAAAGATTTCTACCCATGTGATCCCTGATGAAAACACACGTGTGCCACTGGTGCTGGTACCAGGGCATTGGGGATATAAGCAGGCTGAGAAGAGTGTTCAACTTTGCTCAGATTTGGATGAGGGGCAGCACACCTGCTTCATCCAGACTGCCTCTGCCTGGTGTTTCCTTGCTGGGCTCACTTTGCCTTGTGGAAACAAACACCAGCTTTGCAGATCTTGGAGAGCTTTGGAGTCTTTTCCTTGATTTTCCTCTGAGGGTAACAGAGACAAGCTCTCTTGTGCATACCTCTATTAACTGCTTTAAGAGAGATCCACATCTTCAAAAGAAGCCCATAAAACATGCAAACAGACATGCATTATTTAGAGACAGCTGCTGCAGTAATGACCATGTGCAAAGAATAACAGAGCCACAAACCCTAATCACCACATCTTCACAGAAGTCTCTGTGGATGTAACCCTAAGACCCTGTTAGCGTAATGGGACTAAGAACATCCAATGGTTTTATTATTCTGCAGCCTGAAACTCAGTTTCCCCCCTTACTTCCCTCTGTTTGGATCAGACCTGGGAATTTTTTCACTGGGAGCCAGACTGTTGTATATTTGGATCAACAAATTTTTCTGAGTGCTTCAGAAAACTCTCACCACATGGACTGAGTCCCAGACAATGGACAATGACAATTTTGGACAGATTTGGCCAAGCAATGGAAAAACACATTATCAGTGATGGCTTGTAATAATTAATTGTACCTCCCTAGAATCAGGCCATATGTGATATCGATTCATTCAGTCACAGGGCTTCCCATTGCAGATATAATGATCATGCAATGCAGAGGCAGCAAGCTGAGTGGCTCTCAGCAGCATATCAGAGCAAAATACACAGCAGACACACACCACCAAGAGGCAGAAGATTGGAAAAGAAGACCACTAGGCAAAGCTCTAAAAGTACCATTTACATGATCTTGATGAAAGCTCCAAAGGGGAGCTCTTTATGTACTGTTTTAGAAAAGCAAAAATCTGCTCAGCTTTCCATGCCCAAGGCACTGCTAGCTGCGTAATTGCTCACTGAAAACCAGTGACCATTTCTGTTGCATTTTTGGAGGGAAATTGGAGACTGAGCTGTCACTCAAGTGAGCAGGAGAAGGGCTGATCCCTGTAGGGGTCTTGAGAGAGACTATTTCTTGCATGACCATGTACAAGCTGAAGTACAGTTCCAGTGGCCCCAGGCAAGGCATTTATCACCCTGATAGACACAAGGCATCACTTCTCACTATGAAACCACAGAAATTACATGTTCTTCTATAACTGAGCACCGAGAAAAGCTCAGTGACCTTTAGAGGTTTGGATTCATTCCAGTCTGCATGGCAAAGGTGAGAGAGGATGTTGCATGGACACTCCTCCAAGGGCTGCTCTGCTAAATCAAACTGAGCTGACTCCAGAAGATCCAGACTGCAGCAAATGCTGCCTTTAAACCCATGATTCTCATCCCATTCCAGGGCAAAACTTGGGATGTTTAATTTTGAGCAATATCAGAAAGAACCACTTCAGCATTTGCAGAATCAGAGTACAGGTACTCTGATTTTGGCACAATTAATTGATCTTGTTGCTGAGCTCATTTGATAATTTTCAGTTCAGAGTTGATGATTACCTTATTGATCTTTGTGAGCAAAAGGATGGAACAAATTTGGAGGTTCTGTGACCTCCAAACACACTCAATGGGACAAACCATTTTCTATAAACCCTGTCCCATGAGAGGAAAAAAAGCGAAAAGAAGTCAAGACTCTCTGAATGCTGCAAAGTCCAGACAATTCACAGCAGTTCACAGAACATTGTGACTTGCTTCAAATCTGTGGGGAGGAAAAAAAAAAGCAATATTCCCCATGAAAACAGTGGGGGTTTCCCAATAATTATTTTTCTTTCAAATGCTTTTCTAATCAAAGTTTACTGGTCGACTCTAATTCTGAATTTTAAAAAAGTATCATAAGAAATTGAGGTTTTTTTGTCTTCATAATAAGGTAGGAAAAGTTTTTCAACAACAGAAACATAAGTAAATGTATGCCTATTTTCAAATTATTAATTTTATATTTATATAAGAAAAGCAACTCTGTTGCTTCCTTTGATGAAACATCATCTCCTCCCTTAGGACAAGATAAATGGACAGAAATTAATGGGAGCTGTGAGATGCTAATGCATCACTTAGTTTCTAGCAGAACCTTATACAAGGATTTAACCTTGCAGGACTCTGTAGAGCTGGGTAAAGTTTTTCAGTGAAAATCACCAAAAGTCCCTTGCTTTTCTTGAAACCTTCAAGAAACCCAAGTAACTGTTCTGAGGTCCACATAAGAGGGACTGCATAACACTGAGCTTGAACGGCATTCAGAGAAAAAAGAAGAACTCCAAAGTCACCAGGCCACAGGTACACCGCTCTCTGTTACTTGATAAAAAGTTTGTTTCAAAAATAATTCCAAGGATTTTAATAATCCACTTACAAAGACACCCATAGGCACCAAGGAGATTTCAAGAGGGCTTCCTCAAGGGGTTCTGACCCTGTGCCCATTCCCATTATCCCAGTGAGGGCAGGAGGTGGCTATACAAATACAGCATTCACAGAAATGTCCCTTTAGGCAGAAGCTTAGCTTGCATGGCCTCTAAGAGATGAACTCAACAGCCAGTACCTTTCCCTTTGAACACAAATCTGAGCCCCAGGGATGGATTTGAGCTTGTTACATTTGTGTTGGATCCCTCCTCAGCACCTCCTCAAAGGAAATCACCCTGTGAGCCTGATTTTAGTCTGCCATAGGCCATGAGGCAGTCACAGTGCTGGCCATGGCAAACAGCCTTACGTGAATTGTGTCAGACAAGACCATGGGCAGTGCAGCCCCACACACTGCTGAGCATGTGGCTCCCATTCATCTTCCTTTTTTTCTTGGCTTTGAAGGCAAACAATTCACCTCAGCTTTGAATCTTGAGTGTAAATTTGACTTTCCTTAGCCTTCTAAAATATTTTAGTCTAGTCCTTTCCAACTGCCAGATATATCCAGAATTACTACTAATGGGTTACAATACATTAAGCTTTATGACTTGGTGACTGACACTGTTTATATCACAAAGGTTTTCATTTGTGTATGTTCTGTTTGTCTCGAGTCCCAAACCACAAATTCACTAGCTAAGAAGGGCTGTCAGAGCTGATATAGAGAGCAGTATTTAAAATACATTTGTCAGCCAAAAGAAATCTGTGATAGAAAGTGTCTCTCTGGGGGTTTAATACAAAAAGTGTTATCAACAAGCTTTTTTTTCAGGAGTTGTGCAATTACCCAGCTCATGTATACATAGACAAATGTACCAAACAAGTCTTGAGGACTCATCTATCATATAGAAATTAAATTTAATTCAATCAAACGTATAGTGTTCTTAAGCTACAGATTATTCCAGTGCCTAGAAAAATAAGGTAAAATAAAACAGACCCACATTTCAGTGAAGGTTATTTGGTTTTATGTGTCTAGATTTAGGAGTCTGTGGCTTTACTTTCAAAGGTACTGCAATCCAGGACTTTCCATGGACTTATAGACATGAAACTGTAGTGTCAATTGACATCTACAGCTATCCCATCTCACCAGACATGAAGTAACTTGCCTGAGGTCACATAGGGTTTTGCAAAAAAACCCCAAAATTTATGTGATTCACATTTTGTCAGTCTCTGTGGATTTTCATCACCTTTGCTAGGAGTGCAGCATGGGGCAGTGCTCTGGAAGAAGGAGATTAAATACCCCTGAGCAAAAGGCACATGCAGGAAAATTTGCTACAGGCCTTGAAAATCAGACACTGTCTGGAAATCTGAAAGTGGAGAGGAGAAGAAATTTTTATGGGTGACCACATTTAGAAACCTTGACCAATGATAAACCAATACCGGGGCCTGGTTTTGAATGAAATTTTGCTGAGAGTCAAAACTAAATCATCACAAAAAAGGGATTTCAGTGGACATGATGAAATACAACTGAGCCAGTTGAACATCAGTCCTTGAATACTTGAGCTTATGTAAAATCATCCTTCAAGCATGATTTAAAGATCCATATTTATCTATAAAGTAACATTTTGGTTTATAAATATCAAGGAAAATCATGTACCCCAAGACATGAAGAGAACTGGTTTTACTTTTTAAAAATTCAACAAATTGGTCCCTCTGCTGTTGTTTTGGTTTTTTTCCAAGTTAGCCCTTAAGAGGGCTATATGGCAACAGAGGAACTGTGCTATATGGCACAATTTACCTGGTCTCCTTTCCTTTTCACTGCAGATGTAAGAGCTCTTCATACCCTTAATGCACATATCCTTTTGTTCCCTGAGCCAGGCATAGGGCTCTCACTCTGCAGCACATTGGACCAGAGAGTAACTAGGTCCTTTCAGCCTTAAAGCCTAATCCAGTGATATCCATAGGGAAGACAGCTGAAGACAGGAATTTCATGTGCCTTTTGAGTACCCAAAGCTGCTGCTGTGGTAGCAGGATAAGCCAGGCTGAGGCAGGCTCAAGCCTGAGCAGAATGACCTGCAGGCTGTGTAGTCCTTTTGGCACTTGTGAATGAAGACAGGCACTCAGTGCACTGAGCTGGAGACTTAGTCATGGCAGAAAGAAAAACAGCCTCATTTCCTGGAAAAAGTATGTTGAAAGAAATCACACTGGCCATGGAGAATTTTTCTTCCAGTTCTGAAGAGAAATTATACCACTGCAGTGTTCACAGTTACTGGGTGCAGAGAAATTATTTAAAAACAAAGTAGCTACTGCGTATTGGTCTTTAAAAGCCTGCAAAACTCCCCCTTTTTCTGGGTTTGTATAGCACTGAGTTCTGCCTCCTCCTGTAAAGCTCTTCAGCTTTGAGTGTGTTCACCACGAGTTGATAATTCTCTCTTCATGGTAATGCTTGGACAAAATCTCCTAACTGCATTCAGCACTTACATACAGAGACCTTAGCCTCAGGTATGGGATGAGTTATTCAAAATACAAGGGGCAGATTGACGAAGGTGCTGCCAAAGGCCCAAGGTGGCTGAGCACTGGCAAAGTGGAAAATACCAGATTTTGTTTTTCCAGAGTATTCCTTGCAGCAGGCACCGATGGGAACACTGACACACAATAATCCTGGGCTGCTTCTCTGCATTGACCCCATCAAGCAATGGCACATCTGTCTTCTCTGTGGGAACAAAATGTAGTAAAATGCACTCATACGTGAGGGCATAGACTGGCAAAAAAATGGCAAACTGGAGAATAAATCTGAGGTGCTCTGGGCATTTTCTACTTCACAGGTAGCCTTGGTTTAAACAAGATGGCTCTGTCCATGTCAAGGGCACGCCAGACTCGTTGGGCTGGGATGGGACTAAAGTCCCCTCAGCCTCCCTACCAAATCTGTTTGAATGGCAGGTTCATTAGGCAAAAGAGAAAAAAAAATCAAACAAGCTGGGGATCAGAGGGAGAACACAGAGTGAAAGAAAGGAAGAAATAGAAAAGATCAGGTATTTAAAATTTAAGACTGCATGAAGTTTCTAAGAGTCTTACAGGCCTTGGGATTTGTTAAGCAATACTGACTCTGAGAGATGAGTGGTGTGAAAATTTAAAGTGTTTCAGGAGGAACTGACAGACTTGTAATTATCCCTGTAGGGCTGATGAAGTGTGTGGAGCTTTGCAGCATGCCTGTGAAGAAGCCCCACCAGGTTAATCCGCCTCTGTTGCTTTAAGGCAGCATTTCGCTTTGCCTGTCTGACAGGGCTGATCCACAACCCCTGAGAAATAACTAGAGAAAGGAAAGATTGTTATGTTTTTCAACCTGTGAGTAAATCTCCTGTTTTTTATCTCCCTTATTCATAAATAAAATGGAAACACTTGCCCAGCAAAGCTGATGTTTGTTATTCAATAGCTTATTGTTGAAAATTCCTGCTTCCTGCTGCTAGGAAAAACAAACTCTCATAATTTTCTATTCAATAATTTCTTCTAGCAAGTGATTTAAATGTAAGGCTTTCTCCTGGTTTCATTTGTATTCAGACCAGGGTTTTAGATGAGCTGTGGCTGGTGCTGCCTGGGCAGAGTGGTGGCACAGAGACGTCAGAGGCATGCGGGTTAAACATGGAAGTCTTTCTACTGGCTTTGAACCTATTTTGAAAATAATTAGCAGTTCACAAAGTTATTTGAAGTTACTTGCCTCCTCCTTTATACATTTTTAATTATATTTGGTGATTTCAGATGGAAGGGAGCTCTTATGTAACATTTGGATGTGTACTTCTTGAATCATTAATTTCACCCTGAAAGGGATGATTTGGTCAACTCAAACATGATGTTACTTGTCTAATGTGGGATATTTCCATCTGTACAATAGTCATTGCATGAGATAAATTAGAAAGACTGTATTTTAAAATAAATTCTAAAAATACAGAATTAAGACAGCCTTGCTACATTCCTCACAGTGGCTGAGAGGTAAAAGCCCAGTATTCACTAGTGTACCCCACATGTATTTTTTTATTTCTGGCTCACAGTTCCTGAGAGGGGATAAATGACCCTACTGCAGAGAGGTGCTTTGCATCCACAGCGATACAAATAGAACTTTACTACACATTTCTCAGTATAAAGACAGGTAACTGCAGCCTTGTCACCTGAATAGGGACCCCTTACCTTTCTTTATCTCAACAGATCCTGCAGCCATTCAGCTGCTCCAGAGCAAGACCTGAGATCTGGGGACTGTTCCTCTGAGTGTGATGTACTCCACCTAAAATGAAACATCTGCAACAGCAACCTGCCCACCACTGCTTCTCCAGAAGTCCAGTGGCTCCAGGGAGCATAGAGTGTTTCTGCTTAAAACTTAAGAGATGGGCACTCCCTTTCAGCACAGCTGAAAAGGGCATTTCAGGAAGGATTTGGCCAACCAAGGCAGGAGAATCACCCAAGAAAATTACACAGGACAGTGAAAATCATTACCTGTATGCTCCCCTGTATTGTGCCATTATTTCCCAGCCCAGGGATAATGAAATGTAAACAAAGGACTTTAATGGTGGTGACTGCATAAAATCAGTTCCTGGGAGCTATTAAAACTGAGGTTTAACAGAATCGTGAGTCTTTGAAAGAGATCCTATAAATATATATATATAGTAAAACACATACCTATAAATTCTCTTTAGGCATACAATCCAAAGAGATTACTTCTGATTTTTTTTTTTTTTTTTTTTTTTTTTTTTAATTTGTGGATGGGAGAAGAATATATCATGATTATCTGGAGATCTGCAATAATAACTGTTTTTTCACTAATCAAGAGGACTTAACAGTGGAAAGCAAACATTTTATAGCCCTGGGAATATTACAGAAAACAGTATTTGTATCTTACCAATTTACACACCTTATATTTCCAAGTTACCACCCATAGGTCAGATCCCCAAGAGCTGACTAAAAGTAGTTATATTACTCTGCCCTCTGTGATGGGGCTGGTGTGGAACTCAATGTCTGCTCCTGAAGATATAAACCTGCTTTGAAGATGTAAACTGGCACTTCAGTCCTACTGGGGCATCTCCAGAGAAATGTATTAACTTTTTTCTCACCATGGAAGCAATTCCACGTGACCCTTTAGGGAGATAGATGCCAGCACCAATCCCTCAAATGTTTTAAACCCTCTGCTCAGACTCAGCAGCAAACACCTTTCCTCCATTCTTTGCACTGGGAGAGAAGCTCTGGAAGGAGAAGCCTCAGTCTGACCCCCAAATTACCAACACAGCAAAGCATGTGCTTTTAAGAGGAGGTCACATTTGTGCTAGCAAGATGAGGACACTTCCACATTGGATTATGAGGGAAGGCACAGAGCAAGTGGGTTTTGGAGGAAATCTCTTCCCTGGCATCTTCAGCTGAAGCAGTACAATCCTTAGGGAGGATGCAGTAACACCTTATGGTACTGGTAATGAACCCTGCAAGGGGGCAAAGGGTTAATGGAAAACTGACTCTCCATCACATGCAAACGATTCAAAACCTGCAGACTACAGTAACTGCCCATTGATTTTTAGTGGGATGAGGACAGCAGGAGGAACATGTCACATAACTCACGGCTGGTACTGAGGGATTGATGTACAGAACGGGAAAGCTTTGCACAGTGACGGGATGGCTGGAGGGAAAATCATGCAGGTCAAGGAGGCAACAGGAGAAACAGCCTGAGCAGTGATGTAAGTGATGCAGACAGATTGGGCAACTTCCTACAGGGCCATGATCCGTGGAAAACACGGCTGGCAGAAAGGTGCCACGTGCAGGGTGCTGGGGCTCTGAGGAGCTCACGGGTCTCTCCAGCTCCCAGTGCTGCTGGCACCACTCCTGCAGGGAAGAGAAATGGAACTCTGAGTGGGGAACTTGCTGTGCATAGCTGTGTGGGTGGCATGAACCTCAGGGTACAGAGAATCACAGTGGTTTTGTGCTGCTGCTGATCGGAATTTTAAAAAGTAACAGCATTTTGTATAAATGTTACATTTGAATCTCTTTGACATTTTCCCCTTGGTGCTAATTATTCCCAGCAGCTTCTCACCATGCAGCAAACGCCTGGCACTGTGACAGTTATTAAAAACCTGTAAACAGGCTCTGGTGGAAAGTGTCTGGAGTCACCTTGCCATGTTAAAGAGAAACTGTCAGATAAACAAAACCAAATTGAATCTGTACCCCACTTAGGCAGCTTCAGAGACTTCTCAGAGGCAGAGACTTAGGTAGGATCTTAACAGTAAGTACATGATGGGAAGGTGTGTATTAGATTGAGCTGAAATCTTCCAAGTGGAGCCCAGTGACAGGACAAGAAGCAGTGGGAACAAACTGAAATACAGGGAATTTCAATTGAACATAAGAAAATCCTTCTATACTGTGAAGATGGTCAAACTATCACAGGTTGCTGAGAGAAGTGGTGGGGTCTGCATCCTTGGTGGCACTCAAAAGCCATTTTGACACCTGAGTTGTCAGCTGTTCCTGCTTGAGCAGGGGGGCTGGACTAGGTGACCTCCAGAGGAGCCTGGGCTGTTTTGCACTTCTGAGTTTCTGTGTTGCAAATGTGCTGTTCCTGTGGAGAAACAGCTCTGAGAGGCACTGCCTGAGGGGCATGAAGCACGAGGGATCTGCTCACCCATAAGAAGCTGCTACAGCACTGACTGCAGTCCTCTCAGGGACCAAGTGTAATTAATGCTGATGGGAGTAAATTAAATACTCACCTGGAGTAGGCATTTCAGCTTAGGCAGAGCTGGGCTCCATCTTCCTTTTCTGAAGCCAGGAACAATGGTATGGCTCAGTCCACAGCTCCACCATTAAAAAGATTTTGCAGGATGTACAGAGCACAAGAGAAAATTGTAGACAAGAAAGAAACTTCCCTGCTTGGAGCTTCGGCTTTCAAGCACCAAGTCCCCAAGAGCAGGGTTTGGACAATGGTGGCAGGGCAAATATGTGCTTCTAAAGCAAGGATTGTTTACATACTAATCATATCATTTAACTGAACAAGGGGCAAGCCATGGTAGAGGTAAGCCAGCTCTTATGAAACAAAATCGTATCTTTTTCAGACATTCAAACGGCACTTGACAGAGTTTCTCACACAAATATAACCTGGCAACTATAGATGTTTATCCACATTTTATTGTTAAAAATGTATTTCACTGTTTATTAAGTGTAAAGTCATTCCAGAACTTGCATTTGTAGGATCAGATGTTTTAGTTAACATAAAATCCATCAACAGCAAAATTCTAGCCTGAAGAAACAGCAACAGAAAGAGGAACAACCAATTAGTAACTTGGTTTGTCAGGACAAGAGATATACTGAGAACTTTCCAGCAGAGCTTCATGACTGGGCAGGATGAGGCCATGGGACCACAGCATAGGCTGCATCAAAGCACTGCATCTGGAGCACAGCTCCCCTTGGTCTGTGTAAAGGGCTCCCTCAAGGAGCTTGCAAACAGAATCTTAGCAACGTAAGAAATCTTTAGAAGTCTGGAAAAAAAGGCTGGTGAATTATCCAACATCACCCATCAGCACTTCTGACTGACTGTTCTTAGAGCTACCAATGCCTCCACAGCTACAAACAAGCTTGACCTGCTCCAGGCTATCGCTGCATATTTGCCTTTACTGAGGGTTACACCCCTCATCATTTCTGCTGCCTTGCTAGCCAGGGAATGGCCGCTTTGAAGGAGGACCAGTGAGAGCTCTCCTTAAGACAACCAAGGAACTCACAGGTCTTCAGTTCTACAATTTCACTCCTTCCTGAAGAATATGTGCTGTATTTCTTGCCATTCTCCCAGGCTTTTGGGGAGCAGGTGTCACACAGCACCCCTGTGAAGATGGGGTGCAGTGCCCGTAGAACAAGGGCAACATGTGAGCTCCTGCTATGAGCACCTTGATGGGGTACATTGTAAACTGTCTGATTAGACCTTCATCTGGAGGATGTCCCAGCTAGAAATACATAAATGAGAAGTGGGCACAAATCAGTTGATGATGCACAATAATCTTCCCAGTAGATAATTTTCTTTAATAGCTTCTTATTAATTAACAATCTGTTTACACTGATTTTTTTTTGTAAGCTGAGTCTGTAAAATATTAACAGCCTAGTGCTTTCAACTTTTTTGGAGTTGCTCTGTTTAACAGTCAGGTTCTTAAGCCTTCAGACTTACAAAAGCATTGCTTTAAAATTTTATTTCTCACAGGAATAGCTTAGCATTGTTTGGGGTTTTTTTAGCTTATAAAAGCAGCATGCCTATAGATTTTCCATAAAGAATGTTTCATTAAACTCCATTGATGTAATTTCCTATCAGTCCTTCCATAGCCTGTTTTCCAAACCAGTTCTTCCTTTCTTTGACAGTGAGTCCTTTAGGCCTCTGTATGAGTTTGCATAATGCCTACTTACATTTTCGTGTTTAAATAAATTATTTCTACTGTGTCTTTCCCCCTTGTGTTCAGAACTAACCAGTGCACACACACTCCACCAAAGCTGTTTCATTCTTGCCATGCAAATGCAGGTCCTAGCAGAAGAAATTTCATTAACTGATTTCAGTGGAGGTACTTCTACTTCCTGGCTGACAAGAGCACAAATAAACAAGTCAAGGGAATCTGCAAAAACAGGTAGATAAAAACACATTGTTCACCTTTCTCTATTTCCTCTAGTTCCACAGGTTTCTTCCTGTAAACAACAGGCTGAGATCTGAAAAGCGTGAGGACTTTTCCTCTCAGGACAGAATTTAAATGAAGTAGTTACACAATGGCTACCACTATGAGACTGCGTATTAAAAAGGCTGTTCTTTATATGTGCACATTGTGTGTCACAAACTGAAACAGATAAATTAGTTGCCTAGAAATCAATATAAAATCTATTTCTTTGCTGGGTGAAACAATTAATTAAAGAAAAAGCCCTCAGTGTGACTGGGGAGGTGAATTTGTTCTGTACTGACACAGCAGATGTGTGTACAGGGGTAGTACAGAGGGTGAAGCCACCATGCTGATGTGAGCTGGAACCTCAGAGCCAGAGCCACACCAGGCAGCACTAATGGGGCAGAGTCAAGTGCTCTTAGATTCCTCAGCCAGTGTCTGATGAGGTGATACTTTCAGGGAGCATTTTGCTCAGAATTCTAATTTTTTCCTTTAGTTTCATATCAACAAGAAGAAGAAGCAATTGCATTGATGAAAACTCAAATATATTTATTATCATGGTGTCCAATGCACAAAAGTATTCAGTTTTACAGTGTTGCAAAAAGCCAATATTTTTCTACTTCTCCATGTTTCCTGGTAATGCACTGGCACTGTTGGCTTTGGAGGTGCTCACAGTAAATAATTATGGCAGTCTTACACAGTGTTGATCTCACCTTCCAGGCATCTCATTGAATGGTGATTCAGGCCGCTGGCTGAGACATTCTAGTTCCAGCCATGATAATAAAATCCATGAGAAATTAAAGAATTGAAAAAAAGGTAATTTGGACTCCTCCCTCCAGTCAGCAGCCATCAGAGCTGGTGTCAGGGCAAAGTGTTCCTGCACAAAAAGAAAGTTACCCAGCTTGCAAGGTGCCTCAAGACTCCTGCCCATTTTCCAAATTGCAGAGGAAGAGACAAAGGTCAGATCCTTTCAGGTCTCTCCATCACTGGGCCATATGAAGATGTAGGGAAATCAAAATAGATTCACAGCCCTCCTTCTTGCTCATGATCAAATGTGGGCCTCAAATACTTCATCAGTCTTCATTTACATATCTGCTCTATTGAAGACACAAGGGTTTTTTGGCTCCTGGCAGATGAAGCAACCAAACAAATTGTCAAAATAATTTTGTGAAAGAAAGATCTTAATACATGGAAAAAAGTCATGCTATAAATATTTAAAAAATAGTAATGATTCCCAGAGTTTCCTTTTCATGCCACCTTTTCAGACCTGGCAATGTCTCAGAAAAGGCAACTTCAAGCAGTCAATCAACTTTGCAGACCTGTTTTAATATGCCTATTACCAAGTGAGTTGTGAATGCCTCTTCTATTAATTTTCTTTAACATTACACCATTTATAATCCACTTGGATTTTCATTAGAAACATTAGTACTGCTCAGGCTCAGTAACACAGTTCTGTCCTTAGGTTTCAGCTAGTAACAGTCATCCCGAGTCTTCTAAAACTCAATTTCACATAGAAGGCTTCACGTATTGTTTATATAAAGTCTTTGTGATCCTTTGCTTGAAAAAATCTTATTTAGGTGGTGGACTAAAAGGTGATTTGTGTTATGCTGTTGCAGTGTCTCAAAAGTTGGAGCTTTGGGGGCAAAATAGTTGAGCAAATTATGGCTTTGTTGCCTTCAAAACTATGGAGACTAAAATCAGAAGTATGATGCTTACAAATACCTCCACAAATCTTGCAGTAAAACCCAGAGCTAACAGCAAGGGAAAAGATGGACTTCAGGACAGCTACTACTACATTTGTCAAACCAGAAATAAAAGTCAAGTAAGCAATCAATCAACAAGTCAATGACTTCCCAATGACATCTAAATAAGCAGTGTACAAGTACAACACAGCCTGGACTCAAATCTAATCATCTTTTGTTGATCTAGTCTGCCTCCACAGGGCCCAAGGAGAGATTAAATATCACCAGTTGGAAGTTGGACCTGACTGGACTGACTTGCAAGACCTTTGGAGAATGATAGTGAAATATGTTTTGTGATAGCATCAAGGCTCCCAGTCACAAGGTGTTCATTGAAACAGCATTTTCCATTTGCACAAAACTAGAGGCTGAAAACTGACCTAATGTGGAGGTCAGGACAGAACATGAAAAAACCCCAAAGCTGCCTTTTAATGAAACTGACAGTAAGTACAATTAAGGTGATGAATTTATTTCACTGGTGCTTATAGAATCCTGTACTTGGTTTACAAAGAAGAAGAAGGCACAAAAGGTTAAAGAATGTTTTTATTCAGCTTTCAGCTTTCACAGTTCTAAACAGTAAACAATTAACAATTCACCAATGGTATCAGAGAACACAGTCCTGGTATCAGTAAAATGTCTACTGTTTAAGGCACTGGTAGTGGGAAGGAAAAAAGACATAACATGGATTGCTCTTTCTTAATCAGAACTTGAATCTATTATGAATATGTGCTTGCTATTCAGTGCTTAGAAACCCACAAGCTACATTCACAAACAAACGTTTATACAAGTTCAGTGATTACCAAGACAGGAATCGGTGGCTCCCCTGCTTCGACTCTAGAGCAAGTATTGCTTTTCTTTGGAGTGGAATAAATTTTTAACTTACTAAAAGAAACCCAAACACGAATTGCTTCAGCAGTATGGCTTTAAGACCCTGTATTTGGTTACAATATAGCAAGCCAAGTTAAATAACAGCATACAAGTGCCATATACTGTTATTTTAAAAGAAGCAGTTTTACAATATAAAAATTAGTTTAGAACATACTAAAGCCAGTTTTTGTACAAACATTTTTACAAAACTGAATTACTAAAAAAAATTCAAGGACGTTTTAAATATTAATCACACTTTACATGTTGTATGCATAAAATTACTTGTCTTGATGATATAAATTAGGGATACTACAAAATTTTTAAAGCTGGCATTCATATGCCATTGAAATGCACACATCAGAAATACTGAAATGGTAGTTCTGCAAAAATCTTTAAGAGTCACTTTTATGTTTGCCAAATTGATGCATGGTGACTTCGGTTTCTGAAGGAGCCACAGTGACCTCCCGTGGCCACCTAAGAGATCCCTGTCCTTTTTTTCCATTCTGTACATGACATTCCATACAAATGCCAATAAACTTAAAAGGTACAACATGGTTTCATGGCTGGTCTAGCTACTCCAGCAAACAACAATATTTCTATCTCAAATGAGCATAAAGGAACACAGCCTTCACACAATCTAGCTCTGGGCGCAGAAAAAAAGTCAAGTGTCCTCTATGATTTATCAAGAAACTGTTCCAGAACCTTTTACAGAACTATTTTCTGTAAGTCAGCAAGAGATGATATTTAATAGATGTTCAACTCTTATTCAGTATTAGGCTCCCAAATACATAAATTCAGCTTTTGGGAGAGCAAAGGAAGGGAATGTAAAGCAATGCTGTCTGAACCAAGTCCAAAGCAGGACACAGGTAAAGTTGTACAAGACTCTTAAATGTGAATCAAGTTCATTGGTATACAAAGCCCAAAATTATTCTAAAAAGAAAGCAAGTGGAGGAAAAGAATGCAAAAGTCATTTAAGTGCCTTCTTCCATTGTTCTGAAGGGATGCAACCAACAGGAACGAAACACTCTCTTCTTATGTCATGAACATATGAACAACGTGAAAACAAAACAAAATTCACAGTAGTGACTGTCTCTCAGCTGTAGAATAGTAATTATTACTTGCATTCTTCTACTGCTCATAAATCCTCTCTGTTATATCCAACTTTTTTTCCGTTATGTGACTCCTCTGTGTTTGGTGCCAGCCATGTGAAATACACCTTCACTGGATCAATATTCCAATGCTTGTGAAATGATACTGGAATTTGGTGAGAAAGGTAGTCTTTTGGGTAGTCCATTGGCCTTGCCTAAAATGGAAGAACAAAGAAAAAGCAGCAGTATTAATGATCAGTAATAATTTTTAAAAGGTATCACTGCTCAATGGCCCCTGTGACAAAACCACGTAGCACTGACAAAATACGCAAGATGGTAACAAAGGGGTTTTTATCATTCTATTAAATCAACTGACAAAGCATTAGATTAAATCTTCAACTCACACTGCAACCATCACGCTAGGAATGAAGCACACTGATACTAAATATGCCCTATTTCTCAGGATGAAATAGCCACCACCTCAGAAGTCAAGTGATAAACTGTGTAGCTCGTATGAAATATTTTTAAATATGCAGTTTTGGCTCAAAAATGACAAAATTATTTTAAACTATATTCTCTTCCTCCTCTAATGAGAGTTGTCAGCACTGCCACTGTGATTGTAGGATTCTAATAAGGCCATAAGAAGCCAAAATGTATAGAGTTTATGATAGGTAAAGGTTCCAAATGTGGGATACATTGTGGTGCCAGAAAACTGTATTGTTATTCTTTATTAGGCTATATCAAACCAGACAGAATTACAACACAGCTACAAAATGCAGCTGCTGTCCTAATGCTCCATGTGTATTTCATTTTCTCTGGCAGTTCAATGACACTAAGTGCATCATTACATAAAAAAATTCCCACCTACAGTGGTCCCTGGTAAAACAACTACATTTTGCCATTAGAGTTTTTATAAGAAAAATGCATGGAAGACACAAATATTTGTGGTTTACATCTATTAAAAAAAAAAAAGAAGAAAATGGAATTATTTGGGTAACGAATAATTTAGTTGATGCCTAAGCTGGTAAGTGATTCAATACTGCATGCTTCACCTACTTCTGGTGGTATTTATGAATTCTTCATGCAGTTCTGTATACATTACAGTCATAAAACAGGCAACAGAATTTGACATTATGAAATCTGAGTATGTGTTGTTAGTGTTTTGTTTTTTTTATTCCGATATTTAAAACACAGAGTGCTTATTTATACAAATTCCACTGGAGAAAGCAAGAGGGAATCTGTATCCCTCACAGCTTTTGAAAAACATTTTGAACAACATTTAGGTTTCAAGAACCTGAAGAATTTATTTTGGATAAGAAACAGTTTTTACACATCTGAGACCAAAGATTTCTGCTGTTTGGAAATGAATCAGCTTTTTATTAAGCTACAGACAAAATTCTGGTGTTTTGATAATTCAAAAATAATGATACCTACTCTAGTAACTG
This sequence comes from Passer montanus, assembly GCF_014805655.1. Classification (NCBI taxonomy): domain Eukaryota; kingdom Metazoa; phylum Chordata; class Aves; order Passeriformes; family Passeridae; genus Passer; species Passer montanus. The sequence continues at coordinate 1,334,970 of NW_024368818.1, forward strand.
TTTCTTTGGGTTTTTTTTTGCTAAAATTTGTATTTGGTGCTCTAGAGAAGCCAAATATATTGCTTTAGCCCAGATTTTATATTTAAGACCACAATTCCGGTTGATAATCAACATGGGAAGGTTCCTGTTCTCTTTAAGAATCTGATCATGTCAAAAACCTCAGGAACAGGTTACAGAACTTGTATCTACCTCAGCAAGAAGGCAGCAGGAAACCAGTAAAAGTGAGCAAACACATCACAGACACTCCAAGAATGAAGGTATCTTTGCTTCTGTTTCATAAGCTATGTCTCAGTGCAATTTTAGATTTACATACTTCAAGGAACATCACACATTATAATATTTCTGTCAAGTCCTTAAAAAGTTCTTTTCTGGTTGACACAAAACCAAAATTGGTTTTCTCATTTTTAATTTTTTTTTTCTTGCAAAATAGTGTATTTAGTAGATTAAGAATACTCAATTTTTATTCAGTGGTTTTCCCTCATGGGTTAATTTTTGTTCAAGGGATGTTAAACTAGAATTTGTTACAAGCAACAGTAAAGATTAATTAGAAGTCAAGTGCAATTTTCTATGTGAAAAATCAAACTGCTAGGATTTCACTTTCAAAGGGATTCAGTATCAAATGCACACTATTAAGGATTACAAGGAGGTGCTTTTTTAATAAGAATCATTCTTACAATTTTGGAGAATGAGTTCTGTTCTGACTCTCCTTTAATTAGGCTGGTTTGTTGTTTTGAGTTTTTTAACACATGAGCAAGCAAAATTATTCAGTAACTGTCGATTTTATAATATGCATGACTTGTTTTCTTTTTATATTGAAAGGAGTAATTATTAGTAATTAAAGTAAGCAATGATAAAACAGGAGAGTAAACAGATATTTTTTATATGGACAAGGAATTAAAATACTGAATAGTATGTTCTCAGTCTTCCCATTTCTCTAAATAGGAAATGTAATCAGAAATTGAGTCTTAACATAGGAAAAGCTGATAATTTAAATAAGAAACTCCCCCTCTCCACTGACAGCTGCTTTGAACTACAGCGTAATTTACTAATTCTCAAGTAGCATATTATCTTATTCTCAGCTCATATTCAGATATGCAGGTCTTCCCAGTTTTTCAACTAGACTGACAACTGAAAAACATCAAACATCACACTGATTTAAATGCTGACTTTTAAAAAAGTTGTGCACTGTTTGGGGAAAAAGTCTCTAGTGCTTCTTGTTCATACCATGGAAGGACTGGAAAAAAAATCTCCATAGGCCTCAGTGCATCACGCTTTCCACTGTGACACTACAGTTAAATACCGTGGAAGACAGAAACAAGATTCAAGTCTACTCCAGCCCTTTTCTCCCAAACTCACATGAAAATTATGCTTTGTAAGTTCTCTTTCCTGTGCGCTAGGATAGAGAAATTTATCGTACGTATCCCATTCTTCAGCATCCACCTTAACAGCAATAACTTAATATTTTACATCTCCACTAATGAGGTATTTCAGAATAGTAAATACTGAATCAATAGAAAAATCAGGTAAGTAGAGCAGGCGGATTTATTGAAAAATTTTACACTCAGTTCTCCATTACCTGAAGAAAAAAGTATTGTGTTGTAGGTTTCTTCCCATGAAGGACATAAGACAGCTGTTCAATACATGTGGCTCCTAATTATATTTCTTTTTCAAAATCATCACCTCTAACTACATTTTATTAGAAATGCAGTCATAGGTTAGCTAAAATATCACATAAACTAGCAAAGCATTGTGGTAATCCATGGCATGAGAATGCTCTTATTTGATCAGTCTTGTTCTGCCGAGAATCAAGGTAAAGCAGCAGCAGCATCGCAGTTAGTGTGGAATTTGAATATTTATGACTGGATGGAATATTGATGGAATTTGAATATTTATGACTGTTTTATGTGTACACATAAAAAGTGGAATACATTTTTAATACTCAAAAATAACTCTCAGACCTGATGAAAGAGCGGACTGTGTGTTACAGGGATTCCTAAGCCACTGAAACACATCCCAAGGACCATATCATCGGGGGCATCCATGCTGTAACACCGGCACTTGCTAGCAAGTAGTTTCTGAACAGCTGCTCTGCTGAAAACCATCCTGAACAAGAAAAAATCATATAAAATGTATAAAAACTTCTAAAGACACCAAATATCTGTAATTAATAATATTGCTAAATTATTTAAAAGTGCAAGACTGAATGTAGCCCTCTGATACAACACATTTGAAATTCAGAATTTAAGGGGTCAGAACTGACAAACAGTGCAAGAAGCATTTTCTGAAAGATAATTACTTTTTATACTGAAAATGAATTACACCACTTATACCCATTGTTATTCCAACAATAAGTTGGCCACCCACCATTTTTATTACAGCTGATTCCTCCTAAATTTGGCCTGGACTCAAAAGGGATGTTCTCCTCAATCTTACTCAAATGCAAGTGAGAAGAGTTGGGGACTTGAGACCAGCATATGTCACTACACAGAAGGTGTGAGGTAAATTGCACACGTCTGGGGACAACATCACTGTTTCTGTTGAAACTGATTTGTGTCGTAATTTAAAACATTTGCACTCAAAACAGGAAGTAATGTAGATCTCAGTAGAAACTTAAATAAATTACCCTCCTCCACCAGTGATATAACTGTATCCTCCTGTTCCCAAGCCATAGCCATAACGCTCTCCAAGGAATATTGGTTCATTTGGGTCATAGCAGCTGAGCAATTTTCGGAGTCTGAATATACTATAATATGAAAAGCCATTAAAAAAAATCTTGTAAACATTCTTTTTGGAACAGACATTGCTACCCTCAACAGCATTATATTAAATAGCACAAAGATGACAGGAGAAATTTGGAAATTCTACCCCAAAAAAACTCCCCCAGAGATACAAACAGCTAAACAGAAATTTATGATGGATAATTTACTATGAGAAATGACTGTGCAATTTGGTCAAATGATGAACAAATTAGCTTGAAGTATTTTTTTAAGTAGGCAGTTTGTCAGCAAAACTGCATCTCATCTCAGAGAAAACATGAAATGACACTTTCCAAGCAATGATATGATCTTTGCAAATTATCTATGAACATTTATGAATTGAAAACTAAAAGGTAGATTTCATTTTATGAATGTTGCATTATCCACAGTTACATCCTCTCACTATTTCTCCTTCTGTCACATGATTTAATGTAAAGTCTTGAACCACTGTTCCCGAGCAGGTGATCCTGTGCATTGCTCAGTGTGCCTTTTTTTGCTTCTTTTGCAGTGTCAGATTTTACGAGAGTAGGATCTAATTTTGCAACAAATGCAAATTCCAAAACACCATTCTGGGCAGCTTGGACAACTGGCCTTAGCTTATGGAACCTTCCTTCTGACACATTTGTCTGAGGAACACATCTTAGAAAGGTTATTAGCAAATGACTAAATGCTATCAGCTCAAACATACCTACTCTGAGGAATCACAAAATGTGGTGTATTCAGACTATGTGATTACACAATAGCACTGATATGCACAGTTTTAACCAGGTTACGACATTGTTTTTAGTATCTGGCAAAAGAATACTGATGGGAAATGACAATTTTTTTTCTTCAAGTAATATAAAGCAACATGACTAATAAAATAGCTGTATCTCTTAAATAAAGAAGGATAGGTGAATATTGCTAAACCTCTTATTGACATAAACAGTGGCAGCTCCTGAAGGAATGCAATATATACCTTATCAGTGTGTCATCATCCACTACAACTAACCAAGGGGTTCTGGGAGAAGTATGATTCAAAAACCTTTCCAAAATGGCAAAAGTTTTTCCACAGTGACCTAAAAAGAAGATAAATTAACAGAATATATACTTAAATAAAACAGGAATTAAACTAAAAACAAGTTTTATTCCATCTATCTGTCAAGCTGTTGAACAATACTGGACTAACTGCTACTCAATTTAAAGAGCTGTAAAAATGAGGAGACTATGATAGAAGCAAATGTTCTGCAAAATGCTCCAAGACACTGTCATAGCATTTCAAGATTCATTATGCAGATCCATTGGTTTTATAGAAATACTTTAATCTATTTTAATCTATTGTACTCCTCACTGGCAACTCAGGTCCTGATCATTGCCTCCAAGGAAAAATCTTAACATTTATCACAAGATTATAAGGAAGTTCAGGGGGTAAGACACCCTTTGCTGGGAGTGCAGAAGTGAAACACCCTTGTTCACAATAAGCAAAAACAAGAAGTTTCAGACTTCTATTGAGTCTTTTTTAGATCTTGGGTAAACCTCATTTCAACCAGTCTTTAGTCATCACAGTTGATTGTCTAAAGTAATTACTGCTATCAATATTACATTTAGTAAACAATCACCCAAAATAACAATATTATATTTGAAGCCACTTTCAATTAAAATATTCTTTGAGAAAATGCAGTAATTCTATGCTAAAGACATGAAGGAAGTCTGGTAATTTTGTGAGACTGTGAATTTAATGCAGACTGATATCTGAACACTTCCAAAATGAAACTCAATATTTCTATATTATATTCTATTTTAAAAAACGGAAGCTTCCTGGCATGACCAGAACTACTGGGCATATAGATAGCCTTTTTTATATTCAAACACAAAGTAAATTGATATAAATGCCTGTTATTTGCTATAGAGATATTTCAACCCTAACATTCAGTTTTTGTGCTTAAATCAAGACCTGCAAGGCACATGGATATAATATCTGAATGCCATATGGCAAGCAGTTTATGCTTAGTAACCACTTGGCATTGCCTGAGGTCTTTTGAAATAAATTTATGTCTTCTTCACTGTTAATGATCCTACTGAAAATCATACATAACTGTAGAGTTATTACTCTTACCCCAAGTAATAAAACATTTTTTTTTCTCTTGGAGTATATCAGTATACCATATTTTATAATCTCAGTATTTAGGATTTCTGCTTAAAAGAACATGTTATCTACACAGGGGGACTCTGAATGTACTCTCCATCCATTTTCTATGTGAAAGGCATTTTTTTTAGTTTAGGCTGCACATATGTGCTAGAGAAAACCAGAATTTCTACATGACATGCTTGACATGAAAGACACATAACAACCATAAAACTTGACTTCTTCAGTCATTTGTGCAGAAATGACAAAAGCTCACCTCTGTCAGTGTTAGGTATTCCTAGGTCTATAGTAGGAATGGAGATGTCTGCATAATCACTGTAGTACTCAACAAGGGCAGCTTCTCTTTCCCAGGTTTGCTTTACAACTGGTACTGTAAAACAATGATTGGCATTCAAACACAAGGGACTTGATTAAAATAGATACTTGATCCAAATATTCATGTTAACCATGTTTTGTTAGCGACATTTGTTCTCATGGTAATAAAAATGCTGCTTCAAATACAGCATCATGATTCTAAATGTCTATTCTGTTTTCTTTCCTACAATATTTAGAGAAAAAAAAAATATGAAAGCCAGCCAGGACAGTTTTACTTAAATGATAAAAAAAAGATTCTATTAAAATATGACTATATTTTCATGATACTATTATTCATAATAATAATTGAAAAATGTGATATTTACATTTTTCTAACCAAAGCATGGAATTCTACTTTTACACTTGCTGTTGTACAATTCATAGCACACATCAGCACGAACACTATCAGAGATTAGTCCTTCTTCCAGTACTGAAATGGCACGTTTCAGTCCAACTGTGCAGTCTGTAACATATTCTGAATCAGAAACAGACCAAATGTACCTTTTGAAATACTTTACTGGTATTATACACATCCCATCTGACAGCAACATCATATTAATGCTCCAAAGCACCTGTCTCTGGAGACACTCACAGGACATTTTATAACCATTCCTGTTATAAACATATAAATATTTATGTTTCATTTATGAATAAGAAGTATTTCTATAGTATAGTTTATAAATATCATACAATCAATTTTGATCCCATTGAGATTCTATTCAAAGGAGGATTGCTTACTGCTTCTCTAAAGAAAAAATCCCTTTTTCTTACTAGTTTGATATTTCACATCAGCATTTAAAATTGATCACACAAAATTCTAATAATGATGCCATGAGTGTTTACATTACATCAAGAGGTGAATAAATGATGGGTAACACAAAAAAATTCCAACCATCTGCAGGGCATTCAGAAAAAAACAATCGGATTGAAATGATGATGTCTCTTCCATCTTAAAACTGAGGAGGTCAGGCCTGAGATGAGCAGGTACTCTGCATTCTGCTGTTACTGCTTCTCTGCTTTATGCTCTCAACACCATCCAGGACTCACCAGTAACAGGTAGTGCTTCAAATGAAGGAAATACTTACGTAACTTCCCTTTGCTGCTATACAACCCTGATGCTCGTGAACAACTCACTTTAACTCCTTACAAGAATCATCCATCACCTAATTGGATGTTTGTTGCCTACCTAATTGCTCACTTCTCTCTATTCTGAACATACAGGACTTATTAGCTTGATTGATCAACAGTCAGTTTGGAAACAGTTACCTTTCAGTACATTTTGGTGTTAAGACAGGGTAATAAGAACTCAATGCACTAATGGAAAGGCTTTAATATTTTGAAAAGAAAAAAAAAAACACTTTTGCAGCATATTACAATGGTCCATACTACTTTTAAAAGTTCTTAAAAGAGTTCTCATTTTTTCATAAAAAATCCAAAAAGGAATTATGTACAAAAAAATGTACAGGCAGGAAATTACTTTCTTATTTTGTTGAAATGTTTTACTTAAAAATGTTTATCAGCAGAACAAAACCAGAAAGGTTTCAGATAACAAGGCTTCCAGAACAGAAGAATCACAGATATACAAGAGCATCCAAACTTCCCCTGGCAGAAGAGATTCACCTCTGAAGGTTGTTTTATCTTTCTCCAAACAAGGACCTGAAACTCAGCAAGGTCCTTTAAGATACAGAAATATTTGCAATTACAGAGCCTGAGCCTCTCAATTCCTTCAGTGGAGCCCCCCTTTCTTTCTATAAATGAAGAAAATCTTACTGAAGCAAGGACTTGAGTCTCATCTCAGTTACGAGCTCTAGCAAGGGGGCTGTTGGCTGCAGTGTCCTTCTCCTTCCCCTGTTTGTCTTGATGGAAGTGTCACCATGCAGACTAATGTCAACTGTAAACTGAATCCCACAATACTTTGTAATTCCTGGCAAATTGTATCTTTCAAAGAAGACTACTTGAAATTTTGGACTAGATGACAATGCAAATATTTATCAAAATGCATTAATACTTGTGATCACACTAAAGTTTGAATACCACTAGATGTATTTAAAGATCAGCTCTAAGCTCTTAATGACATTTCATTTCTGCTATTTCTAGAAACCTGATGCATGTTTGCAGTCTTGAAAATTTCTTTTATAACTACAGATGGTATGTGTAAGAAGGAGAGTTGTATCTGAAGTAAATTCTGAGGTAAAATTTAGCTGCTTTTAAAAGCACATCAATTTCCAAGCCTTAGTGCTGCATTAATGTAGTTTTTGGCATACAATAAAGAATGACTTACCAGGTAAAAAGAGCTCTCTGAAGCTGGCATCCATTAATCTTTCAAAATCTGCAGTAAGATTATCCTCTATTGCATAACACTGGAAGCTGTGAGGAAAGTTCAAGAATTTTCCTCAGTCTTCAACAGGTGTTTCTTGAAGGATGTTTATGCTATCTTTTTGAGGCCTTATGTTTCTTTCTGACTTTCTAGGTTGTGGGGTTTTTCCTTTTTCTTCTTTTTTTAAATTTTGATGTTAAAAAATTAACATGGATCCAGGAAGGAGAACTCTTCAGTGAACTCCAATTACAGGACAGTCAATTTTGTTTTGTCAAAAGCTACTTTAAAGATAACCTAACAATTACATGACTAAAACACTACAAGTGTGCTTTCATCAGGTGCAGTAGCATTAAGAAAATAATTACATAAATCTTGTTATGAAAAAATCCCTCCTGTTTTTAACTAGACTTAGTTAAGGAAAGAGCTTTTACTTTCATCCCATCCTCTGACAACAGGTATGGCAAAAACCTCTCAAAATTTGATACAACTACTATCCAATTACTTGATTTTAATTTTTTTTGCCAATTATAATCCCTTTAAATTATGCTTATAAACAAACTAAGCCTAATGGAGAGAGTATTATGCACCTGGAGTATTAAAGAGCACACAAAATTCAAGCAAATTCCTGGAAACAAATATCTTCCTTATTAACAAAATGTCTAAAAGCAAACTAGAACAGACTGGTAGGTGGCACCAAGTAGGTGGAATGTCTTCTGTTCAATAGCTGGATTTGGAATTTTTCCTTCCAAGCTTTGTCAAGACTTGATCTCCCTCAATTTAGCTGAGCATTACTATGTGGTAGCAGGAGCTGAGAGTCTCTCTGTGTCTATTTTCTGTGCCTCTGAGGAGGAAGTTACTGCTCACTGTGTTTATCTTATTGGGCTGCACTAGAGGTTATTTTGTTTATTGTTTTTAGCATGGTGACTGTCACTGCTTGTGTAACTCTACAATTTTCAGATGAACTTCCACATGAAACATGCTATAGTGTTTCACACACTCTTGATCTGGGCCAGTGGTTGGACAAAGTTCTACATATGACCAGAATTCCAGAAGGGACAGGTTTTCCCATTCCAAGCATTATACAGTACATATGCACGTGGAACAGCTAGAAGCAACATGACAGCATAAGCTGCTCAATCTTTTACTGAAGAGGAGGGCAGGACAAAAGGAAGGAAGAGATGAGGGACCTTTCAGCTTGTTGAAATTTCTAAGTCAGCCACCAAAGAGCTGCTCAATTGTCACTGCTGGCACAAAGAAAAGAAGTGAAGCAATTATCTGGGGGGAACTCACTGAAGGATATTAATAGCTGCTGTATTAATTCATATTGCAACAGTTCCAATTTACAACAATATGAGCTAATCCTATGCATGTTTTAATTTAGTATTCAATTCCAAGGTTTTTGCCAACAGTGACTAATGATGAAACCATTTTTAATCTTAAACAGCACTTCTGAGGACTCTGAACAGCAAAAAGATTCCACCTGAAGGATAAGCTATTTATAATTCCAAAACTTTCTGTTTCCGAGTCGATTTTGCAAACATTTAGTCCCAAGAGCTACAGAGACAGCATATATCAGTTTGCTTTTTAAATATTCATTTTATGAACTACATTGCATTGAACTACTACCTTGACCAGCCAACAACTTACTTCTGTCACCATGAAATTTTCGACATGTTTTTACAGCAACAAAAACATCTTCCTTATTCACTGGCTCTCCCTATATGAACAAAACAAAAATTAATCTTTTAAGTGCAGGCTGTGCCTGTAGTATTTTATAGGATATGTATGTCTATACATATAATAAAACAGGAAATAGCTTTTCATTGTATAGCCTATCATGCAGAATAGTGTTCTCATGATACACCAGGAAGTGAATTTTTATCTCTTAAAAAAAAAAAAAGGCATTGGTTGTTTAAAATTGCTGAAATAACATTCTTGGAAAATTTTTGCCATTGATGCAGTACTCTAACAAGAACTAAAACACCTATCATCAGGAAAAGACCGTGAGTAGAAAAACTTGTTGAACTAAGAATGAATAATCAGAAAAAGACTGTTTTCTTAATTTCTTTGAAATAGGTCACTATGAGAACACAACTTGTATGACACTTGGAAAGACCAGCTTAAATGATGCACACTAGAAATCTTTGAATTTCCTCAACTGTAATAAACCATTTGACCACTTTGATTTGTTATCCTTTTTGGCACCTCAAATTTTGCTCTCCTGGAAGCATGGAACACTTTTTGGCCACTAGCTACACTTAACTCTTAATATAATAAATGTATTCTCCTAGAGGTGGAAGAGATGGGTTGTACTTTAAGGCACCAAATACTATATTACATATTATCTTTAACCTTAGCAAGTTTTAGACTCCCATCTGTGGGGAAAAAACAAAAAAAAGATCATCTATACTTCAGTATCTCACTGTGCAAGGAGTGCAAGGATAAATAATTTATAGATCATGCGCCAACCAAACATTGTGGTAGAAAGACTCATTAAAGCATACACAATATTAGTTGCCAGGAAAAATTCTGTGCCACAGAATCCTGAAAGCATATCCAAAATACATCCTAGATAAATGCCAGAACAAACTATTTTGTAGGGGTTTTTTTAGCTTACTTAAAAATATTTTCTCAAGTTTTGAGATTTTTCAACTGAAGTATTTTATGTTTTAGTATGAGTTTTACTTTTACTAACAAAATGGTATTTAAAATATTGTACTTACACAAAGTGGCAGAAAATTACTGAAAGTTGTTGCACAGTGATCAACCTTATATGAATTCACATCATCTGTGCAGAACTCAGGCACTGGAGTAAGATGTGGTCCTTCCCCTTTCTGCCAAATGTACAGGGCAATCTATCAAAATTGGAAACATCTATATCAGTAATTAAACTAAATAAAAATGTTCAGATCATACAAGGAAATCATATTAACAAGAAAAGTGAAAGATATGGGATGGTGTAGCAGATTTGTTCTTGAGCTGATTAACTAATTCCTCCATATTCTGCTGGGGGCACCATGCTCAGAGCCAGGTATTGGTTGCTGGCTCTTCCTGTCACTCCCTCCAAGTGGAATAATAGAGAACAGTACTTTTGCTCCTGGGTCCTTTAGCCAATTGACCCTGTATAGTTCAGAATTCAGTTATTATATCACATGAACCAACAAAGAAGCAATGCTTCTAGACAATAAAGAGTATTTGACAATTGTAACTTATCATTAATTATTTATGAAAATTCACAATGTGCTAACATTTCCCATTGAAAAATGCAATTTCAATAAAAAGCCTTAGAATGGTGTGAAGCTATTTGATTTCAGAAGTGAGATTAGATTGCCATGTTGGGTTGAAGCACAGGATGACACAAGGCTAGTAAAGCAATGGAAACAGATTTACAACAAAAAGACAAAAATAGTCTTAGTGCTGGTTCACACCTAACATTAGATGTACAAAAAATTCTGTTATTCAATTCCAGCTTTGAATAGGCATCAGGGAATATGCCATATATTGTATGTTGCAAAAAGTCTAAGCAACAACCTACAAATGAGCAGTGGCATGACAACAACACTTTACCACCTCTGCAAGATACCAAAGTTATATAAATGTTATGGATATAAGGAATAGAGATTTTGAAAGTAATAAAGCAACACAAACAAAAAAGAAACAATAAAAAGGATGCAGAGAACAATAAAAAACCAAAGACTATAGGCATATGTTATTAGGAGTCCCTCAAACTAAAATATTTCTTATAAACTTAAACATTATACACAACCATAAAAAACAACAGATTATATTTTTTGATTTGTTGTCAATCTTGGTACACACAAGAAGAGCGTAGACAAAAAAATGATTTAAGACAGAGAAGATGGTGATTTATTAAATAAATGAGAGGGAATGAAACTGTCTCTAGGGAGACATGAGACTGTGCAGAAAGAATAACTACAGGGCTGAAGTAGGTTATCAATGGCAATAAATTTGAAATAGAACATATGGAAGGACCTGCTAACAGAATAATAAGTGGATGGAAGTAATTTTGTTGGTCGTGTGACCAACTGTTTTTTACTAAGCAATCTGTAGCACATGAAGGACTGGCTCTTAATGATCTTTTTTATGATTATGACAATATGTTTAATGTTTTGATGACAATATGTTTTTTTTAGTGCTGAGGTACACTGGAATACTGGGAATATAGGAACGATTTTGTCTTAAAAATAAAGTTCAAATAAAATGACTTGTGAAGCCCAGGTCTTCCATTGGAAAAATTAACAAGAGGAAAAAAACAGCTTCTTGTCTTGTTTCTCACAGCAAAATGAAAGCTGTATATAAATTAAAACTATATAAAAAATGGTTTTGCATAAAACCAAATTTATTTAAATATGCTACATATCTATACTCTATAAATGCACCACAGATTTATGTTGTAAATGAGGAGGTTTATGACCATTATGAGATCTGACAAAGCAGCAGTAGTTTTATGTAAAGGTCATTTTTTTCTGGACCAGAACAATAATTTATACATGCTTTTCAGGAGTGTTAAAATAATTAAAGCTACTTCATTGTCACTTATAACTTCAGGCCAAAATCTTAATCCTGTTCTTCTTTCCTTCTTCTTCACATCCTAATCCTAACCTTAATCATATTTTTATTTCAGCCCAGAAGCTTATTCCAGATTCATCCCCCTCTTCCACCTCTGGTTAAGAAGTTCACTTTGCTGACAGTACTAAACCCTGGATAGCACAAACATTTTAAATGCAGAAAAAATAAAAAAGCCTCCAAAAAAGTAGCACAGACACTCTCTCCTTCTCATGTTCCTTTCAGTCAGTTCACTCACTGTCTGAAATACCTTCTGCCAACCTTTTGAAAGTGTTGCATACCAGAGACAAAAAAAAATCTTTCCAGACTTCCAAGCTGCAATTCACAGCACTGCTTGCTCACACAAAGTTAGATTCCTCAGAGTATTTAATGCAAACCCCACCATATTTATCTCTGAGAGTCTGATTCAGAAAGTGAGGCTGGCTAGAATTGAGGTACTACTCACCTCAGCTAATGGCTGATGAATTGGAAGTCCCTCTCCTTCGTTACAGAGCAATCCTTAGAAGATACCTTAATGCATACAACCATGTATGCATTCTTATATGAATGCAAGCTTATTAATAAATTTGTCTATGCTTAAAATATAGTTCTAAAGTATTACAATATTCTAAAGGAAGGAAAAGAAATCTAACATGCCATTGCAGTCAAACTTTTTAGCAATGTTTAAGAATAATTTCTTATTATGATTTAACACCATTCAAATATATAACTCTGAGACAATTTCTTATTTCATCACACCACTACTTACCTCATGCTTTAAATCTATTGTAAAGTCTGATTTGAGTGGCTCGCTCTTCAACTTCTTTGCAAGCCTATGCAATTAGAGATGAAGAAACTTAATCAAACATATTAAAAAAAACCAATCACTAGTGCATACAGGAAAGTGTGGCTGGTACTCCTGACCATCTTATAAGGGGAAAAATAATAATAAATCACATTTCTGTATTTATTGCCTCAATATTTATCATACAAATCCTTTTTTAAACAAAAGCTGACAGTGTCAGGATGTTAACATTAATTTTCAACACACACACCTTGATAAATTCTTCCTACACAAGAAGAAAGTTCTCATCTGGAGAAGGTAGAGAGTCTCTCATAAAATTTTCAACAGATTAAAAGCAGCAGTGCATTTCAAGCTCAGTACTGATCAGCATCTTAAACTGCACAATATTCTCTTTCCATGTATTTCAAACCATAGTGTTTAAGGACTTTCAATTCATGGGGACATTGATCCTTGCTATGGTAAGACACATTCAACTTCTGAAATCTATGAACTTTTCAAATCTCATTGAAAGCACCCAAGAGTCTAAGCTGAAATAAATATGTGGTTTGTCTGTACAGAATGAAAAACACTTCTAAGAGGGCAATGCAGCCACTCTAATGCCCAAGAATAAAACCACTGTCTGGGGGAGAATACATTCTTAAAATTATAATATGGAATTGAACTAGTTAAACAGTTACTACTGGACAACTATTAGCTTCTTCATGTAGGCAGAGTGAAGCAAAATAAATCACATGCACAGCAATGGCACAGAAATCTATTTCTACATTCTTGTTTAATTTTGAAGTGTTTATAATAATTATACTTGGAATGTATAGAATAATGGACAATAAGCAGGAAGTTACTTAAAATTCAATTCTTACTTGTTAACAAGTGGAATGCTAAGTGCCCAACCAGCAGCAAAATCTGGAAATTTAAAGACTGTAGGATTTTCAGCAAAGGCATAATGGTGAATTATTGTAGATTCTTCATCATATAATGCTTTACCTAAAAACCACTCCTGTAAAGGAATATAGGAAACAATTTTGTTCATCTACAGCATCCTTTTAGTGAAGTTGATGACTGCATTCATGCTGAATAAAGCAAACCTGAAAACAAAAACAAGGGAAGCACATTGTTCACAATTAATAATCTGGACAAAAATTGTATTTGGTGAGAAATGAAACTAAAGATTGTTTTCCAAATTCAATTTTCCTTTTATTGGGAGTTGGGACACAATTTGTTATTTTATTAGAATTTGTATGTAAGGCAAAGGAGAGAGTAAAACTGGCAAACAGGCAGCATCTAGAATAAAAATGTTCATGTTTCTATTTTGAGAATATCAATTGCAAGTAGATATTTCTTAAACAAAAAAAAAGGATGTTCCAAAGGTCTGAATATATTCAGTCCTCCGTTTTGAAGACAAAGTGTTTCAAAAGGTAAGACCTCTGAATTTTTATTATTATTACTGCCATTTTAGAAAAGAACTGTGAGAAAACACATGGCCATGTGCCTGAAAAAGAAGTAGGCATGCTAAACTGAGCAGAATTACAATAAAGAAGCATAAAAGATTTCACACAGGAGATTTTGGCTTCTTTTATTACAGGCAAAGGACTGACACCAAGGTGGGGTTTTTTTTCTGAACACTGAAAAATCTAAATATTAGCACCTTTCATGTCAGTTGCATTGCCCAATTTGCTTTGCTCCTTGGTGACTGTACTTCTGTTTTGTTCTGCAAGTCTTTTGGTAGTGTTTTTTTTCCAATAGGTACAGAATATTTATCACCAAGACAGATCAGAAACAGAATGCAAGTAAAACACCCTACTATTTTACATCAGAGACAAACTAGCATCAGTCATTCAGTCTGATGATAATCAGAATTGATAACAGACAGGAAAATGGGGAGAAGGGACGACTAAACAGACTATATTAATCTTTTTATTTATGGTACATAATTTTTAGGCTATTCACAGAAAAAATGGTTTCTCTGCTTGATTTTAACAGTTCTTCAACAGCTATACAGGCGTTTGTACTGCTTTGTGTTAAATACCATGCTCTCAGCCTCAGCAACAGCCTCTAAGCCCCTGTTTTAAGGTGTTTGGACACATCTTTTCCAACATTTGGCAAAACACACTCAATCACATTCAAAAAGAAAGTAAAATCTCTAAATTTTTATTTCACCTTAGACTTGTCAAATCTTCTGAGTGTTTCTACCAGTTTTACAACCTGTATTCTTGTATCTTCTTCACAGAAGAAAATCCATGAGGAGTTCCTACCATAGGTAACAGAGAAGCTAAAAAAAGAAAGAAACATTTTACTAATAAGGTGGTTTATGAACAAAAAAGGCAAATTCAAGGCACATTCCCCAAATATAAATAATTTGCCATCAATTCTTCATTTACACAGAAGTGAAAAATTTTACTACTGATTTAGAATTACACATCAAGGGACTACTGTGAATGGATAAAGATACTGACTCTGCTGCTATCTATTTATAAAGCACCAATTATGCTAGAAAGAAGGGAACAGAGATACATAAAGAATTCCCATTCAGAAATGTACAGGTCTAATGGCCACCTATGAATTCAGAAGTCCATAGACAGCAGTTTAAATTATCTTCCCCTTCTTCCAAGAGGCCCCACCATTGGCCATCTAAAATCCAACAGCACTGCAACCATCATCAGAATGCCTAATGACAAGTTTTCTCACAGCTGTTGGACACTGATCATTCCCAACCTAAAAACTTAATTAGCTTTTCCAGTACAGTGAAACTGTACAGACTGAAGGGACTCCTCAAAGACAGCAATAATCTCAGTGCAGGATTCTTAACTCCTTCAGAAAAATGACACTCCCTGTTTCTCTGTTCCTCCAGCCTTAATTCTTCCTCTACTCGTCAAAACAGAGCTATGGTAATGAATAACATCCTTATGGGAAAAAAACCCAAAACTTTTCAATCTTTATTTGTCCAGTTTCCTTTGCATGGCCTTTGGGAATGATTCCCAAGGCGAAGTACTTAAGGTCTCCCAGAGAGTCTTATGGAGATCTCAGAGCACAAAAGCTTGGAGTTCAGACTGCAAGGAGACCTTGGAGATACCATGGTAAGATCCTCTTCTGGATAATTTTTTTTAAAGGGATTTCTTCTCTGCTGAATGAACATGGTTACTGAGATGAAATGTAGCAGGTCTTCTAGGCACAGTAAGGATACTGTGTGGTAAGACATCCACTGATTGTACCTTCTGAAATTAAATATTTTGTCCAACTTAACCTGTGCCCAAGAATTAAAAATTAAGAATTTTCACAACTGCTTAGAGACCTCCTTAAAAATGCTGACAGCTACAGATGCATCTTATATCACTATTAAAAGCATAATCAGCTGCTGCAGGATAGGCTGAACTCCCTTTTTCCTCTTTTGTCAATTGAGAAAACAAAACAATACAAGCTTCAAAACATCAACATAGTTCTAAACTACTCCAAGTCCTCATTTGCCAAAAGTACTAAGTGAAACAGTACACACAAGAAAACTCATATTCCACAAATCTCAAGATGGAAATCCTCTACTTAAGATTCCTCTTCTGATTTTTAAAGAATTTTCTTCTGCTTCTCACACAAATGAACATTTGTGTTTTTTCTTTTAGTTTTGCTATCTTATAAGAGCTGTATCTGTAAACCCTGTCACCATCACATAAATAATTCAGAAGAGAAACCACAAGGTCATTGAAACAGGAGCTAAGCAGCGAAGAAAAGAAAGATGATTGATAGCTTGAACATCATCTTCCAGTTTTCAATTTACTTCAAATCTTTTCTGCTATTTTTCACAGTTTACATACATCTCACAGACAGCTGCTACACAAGCACTATTTACATTTTTCTACACACAAAGTAATGGAAAGCAGAAGGAAAAGTATCCTGTCCTGCAACCCCTCTGACATAAAAACCTCACCCTAAATATGTCCAATAAATTATATTTACTAAATTAAACCTCAGTAGGCTGCAGATTCAAATGCAAGCCTCAGGCAAAAGACAGTCTTCAGCACCATGGAGCTTCAGGTTTAGTAGAACAATTTCCTGACAGTTTGCAAGATACTACCATGTAAATGCAGCATGTCCTTCTTGGAGCCATCTGCATAAGCTAGGAAGAAAAGATATTTGAGACTACCTGTCTTTTCTGATCACGGTAATATGAAAATTTGCCATATAAGCATCTAAAAAGATGCTGAAACCTAAAACTTCTCACTACAGAGAGATACAGCCTCTTACAAACTCTAAAAGCAACAAAAACTCCAAACAAGTATTATCTATTTTATTAAATTTATTCCACTTCATTCAGTCAAGTAATCTGAAAGACCAAAATTTCTGTAATACCTCGCACCTTACACTGTAAGAAGTGGGGACCAAATAAAAAAATACAAATTTAAAAATGCTGTTTTTTTAGACTAGTTTACTTCCCTAATAATTTTGAAATGCACCATGATTTGAAGAAGGTTAAATTCTATTACTACCGCTCTTTTATTTTAAATAAGTTTCTCTGATTTAATTAAGTTTATCAGAAAATTGCTTCATAAAACAAAAAAATGAAGTACAGTAAGGAAGTTAAAATATAAAAGTTGCAACTCTCATTAAAAATTTTGCTTCTGAAAAAAAAAGTTTTGAGCAACTAATATATATATTCTTGGTTACAATAACTTCTGAAAATAACTGGCACTCATTACACTTACTCTGTCATTAATGGCAATATTGTCCATGCACCTTCATGCCTGTCGATCTGATGAGTAAGCAGAACCGTAGGCAATTCCTTTAAGAAAAATAAAAATATTCCCATTAAACTTGAGTTATATATACTTTCTTCCTAAACATCAATCAATCTTAAAAAAAATATTGTGGAATGACTACTTAGTTTTCATTGGTTTTGACTGGCAAAGGAGCCCTGAAGAATAGATGACAGGCTGGCATGAAACAAGGTGAACTGCAAGTTTGGGATAGTGCTTCTTCCAATCCCTAATTTCTTAATTGTCTTTTAGTTATAAAGCTAACAGACTTCAAGTTCAATGCTTTGCATAAGAACCCATGTAATCAATAGATCATAGTAATCTCCTTGCCATACCATAAAAACCTGTGAAAAAATACTTACAAATAATGAAGGGTTTTCTACAAAGGCTTCCACTGGACAATCATGTTACATACAGCTTAAGTGAGAGTTCCAAAACTCTTTACTTTGAGCTGAGTTTTGACTTGTCACACTAACATCATGACAAAAACCAATGGATTAACAGAAAAATCGAAATGAGGAGTTAGCATTTTTTTCTTCCTCAAAGATCAAAGAAGCTTTCCTACAAAGGCGAATACTTCTCAAAAATTCCTTTGCTCTTTTGTTACTCGAAACCTCTTTGATGTGGCAGATCCCAGTGTCTAGCAGATAAGCTAGAATTCTGGGGTAGTTTCCAAGAAAATACCATTTAAACACAGCCTTCTGATAAAGCAAAGTGCACAGTTTGTAATACATGTGGAAAGCTAGATACAGATTGAGATCCCTCAATACATAGGCAGTACCTTCCTCCATCAGCAAGCCCAATCCCCCACCGCAGCATCATTCTGTCCAGGTGTGACACCAGCCAAAGAGAAGGGAGAGGCTCCCTGCTCACCTGACAGTCTGACAGGGGTCACTGCCCACAGGAGCATGGGACTCAGCACAGCACTCAGGGGAACAGCACTTTGGGCTGGCACAAAACTTCACAGGAGATACTTAGGAAAGAGCACAAGGTCAGGAAAAGAGGGATCATGATGTTTGAGGAGTGGTTTCAGCCAGTTGGAAATTAAGCACCATGCAGCTGCTCACTCAATCCCCTCATCCCCTGTCCTAGATGAAACCAGGACAAGGAGGAAAAAATCCTCAGTAAGTACAGGACAAAAAGGGAGGTGGTCACTAGTAACAATTTGCAGGACACTTGTCTGGCCATGCAGCTCTGATCACTGCAGTCTGTCCTGTCTTCTCCATAAATTCTGTTTCTAACTCCTGGGGCAGGAGGCTTTGTGTGTCTGTATTTGGAGGTCTGTGTTCCCACAACCAGAGAGGACCATGAGTTGTAGGGTGCACCTGTCTCTCCAGGCTCTAACCCTTTTCCACTTACGGCTTGCATGTGCCAAACATTCCTGCTTAATGAATGCCTTTTGTGAATGATGCCATTAACATAAAATTCACACTTAGACACAAGTATAATTTATTTTCTGAGAAAAGCTCTAAGATAAAGTTTACACTATTTGCTAACTCTGTCAAGTTTACTTTAAATCCTTTTTAAAGGCAGTTAAGCATAGCATCTAGAAATACATAAAACCTCCAAATTTCATATACTAAAGAAAACACCTCTACTGCTCTAAGGAATAACAGTGTCTCTCAGGAGTGCATTAACCTTATACAGAAATCCTTATTTTCGTATATTTGTGATTTATGCTATTGGAATGACCCAAATTGAAAAGAAACAATGCCAAAACTCCAATTTGGAACAGGATATTCACCTGTATCTCAAAAATCAGCATTTCTGATTTATGGTTTCAGTTCAAACTAACCTAAGAAATATGTTTCTGCTTGTTTTCATTTTACTGAAAACCAAAAGTTCAGAGCTTTAATGGAAGTGGCAAATCATAGTCATAGTATTCTTAACACCTTGTATTTCACTAAAATGTGAAAATGGTAAAATTTACTTGGGTATAGTTTTATCTTTATTGATTTTATTTACTTATATTTATTTATTTGTTTTTATTTTTAGTATAAGTTTATGGTAAAACCACAAAATTATGCTTATTTAAGAGGCTGCAGATAAGAAGATAAAGGGAAGACCTCTGTCTTTACAAGAACATTTATTTTTACAAGCGTACAAAACCTGCTAGTATTTGTAGGAAGCCATGTATTTCATGTACAGTACACAAAGAAAATAGTAGTTAATAATAATATACTCAGTGCCTCTATCACACTGAAGGCTGAAATTGGAATAATTTTAGATAAAAGCAGCATTTACCCATTGCAAAAGATATTAATTACATAATCTAAGTAGCTATACCATTATACACTATTTCCTCAGTGCAAAGCAAAGAAGTGGTGATAAAGAAAAAGCACTCTCCCTTGAGCTAATCCAGTACTCTTACAAGGTATCTTTTATCTCTGACATTCTCATAAACTCGCTCTCTTTCTCTACCCAACTTCCTCTAAAACATGAAAAAACATGTCCTGCAGGATCCTTTCCTTCCACTCACCTCAAACCATGCATTAATTTCATAAAGGACATGCTTAGAACACACTCTAGAGATCTAAAACAGCCACTTTCAAAAATGCAGGAGGATTTCTGTTGCTTTTCCTTTCTCATTTTTACTCTGAACCTAGTGGAACTGGGCTCACCTATTCATTTTATTTATTCTGTCTTCAGTACAAGGACAGAACAAAAAAGCAAAATGCATCTGGTGTCAGCTTTGAGGAGGGGAAGGGCACCTGCAGTCAAGGTAATGAAATGTAACTTGCACACTGTGTCTATCTCTTAAAACTCTCCTACAAATGCATCCGTGGCCTGTACTGCATTCACTGATTATTCCACCTTGAAACTCTTGTTTCCACAGCTACAAAACACGTGTTTCCACACATACCAACATTCTACATATGACACAAGTAAAGTATCTTATAATCTAAATAACATAATTGCATCACTTTTTGAAGACTGAGAAACTACTCTCCCCACTTAGACAACTGAGCTGACTAAAGGGCAAAACCAATAAATGGAATTGCTTGTGGTCTGAAA
The DNA here is from genome assembly GCF_014805655.1 of Passer montanus. Lineage (NCBI taxonomy): Eukaryota > Metazoa > Chordata > Aves > Passeriformes > Passeridae > Passer > Passer montanus. The sequence continues at coordinate 1,355,650 of NW_024368818.1, forward strand.
TACAGTATGAGATATTTTTACTCCAAATACCACCTGCTCTGTCAGCACAGTGAGATCAGCAATACCTGCCACAGATGACAATTGCAAACTTTACACAAATGAAAATTTATGTGTGAAAAAATTGTTCAGATCCACATTTTCAAGCCAATTCCAAAGACACAGACTCACACATTTGTACCTTATTTGTACCTCATTTGTACCTTAAAATAATCTGGTATTTTTAATGCAAGTTGAAGTATGATGATGCTAATGACACAATCAATTTCACACCAAATCATCAATAAAGGTCTGGTTTTTGAATCTAAATATTGAAAGTTTCTTCATTAACATGAAAAAGCTTGGAGGACCAGCATATCCAATAATGAAAAGGTAATTCAGAATAAAAGAATTAAGAACTAAGTAAGGAAATTGTTAACCTGAAACAAGTATCTGTATTCTTTCTGCAGTACATGGAATTTCATATCAATCTACCAAATCCTATATGAGAAATGTGCGATTTATAGAGAACAAAACCATACAGGGTAAAACCAAAAGGAAATGCTATGGTTTCATAGACTTTGAGACCAAAATGGGCTTCTGTATGCACCCAGGATGGCAGAGATCCACCACAGCTAAAATGGGATTTCCAGGCTAGGTCACATCCTCTATGATCCTCTAGCAAAACTGTGTTTGCTTAGTTTTCCTACAAAGTAGTTCACTGAATTTCATCTAAGCATAACTAAACCTTGCCCTAAGTGTATTCTTTTGTGAGAACACACTTTATTAGAACACAACTCACACTAGATCTTGCTCAGCACTATTAATTATATGTCCTGTGTGACATGATTTTGCAAGTAAGACATAGAAGCAGATCCAGAACTGCAGTGAAATGCAAAACACGGTAATGTGTTCATTTTTATATTACTGAGTCACCTGAGCAGAGCAAAAAGCCATCTTGTAATACACTAGAGAAAAATAAAGTAGTGTACAGGAATTTGCTCCTAATGAGTCCAGTTTGCTCATATCTGTAGGTGTCTTGCATATATTATCTCTGTGCTTTGTGAGCTCATTAAACTGCCTTGTGAAGCTCAGAGCCGAGGGGCAGGGACCTTAAACCCTGAGCACTGCTGCTGAACTGCACAGCTCCAGACTCAGAAATGTTTCCTTACCTCTACATAGCCTACAAGCACGTAACAACATTTTCCCTACTCTCTTATCTTCTTCTCAGTAATCAATCCTAAGACACATTCAGAGCCAGCCTACCTTCTCAGCCTTCCCTTGGGAGGTTAAATAAGCCAAGCTCTGACAGTCATCTGTTACGACTACTTTGACAAAGTACAGCTGTGGAATACATACTGAAGTCTCCCTACAGCTTTATTTTCAAAAACATGCCAATTCTGTAGACATCCTGAAGGATTTCTAAAATAAAGTAATACCAATAGCAATAGTAAAAGAAAGTAATAGCAAATCTCTTACCTCTAAGGCCAGCGAGCCAGACAATTTACTGGGAATTGCCAGCTTCAAACATTATACCAAACACTTCATCTTCTCTATATTCTAACAATTTCCTTAAACATTGAAAATTACAATACACATTTAAATTATTTTTCATGTTTTAAAGACATAATTATCAATTTTATCAGAGCCTCTTTTCCAAGAATCCGAGACAAAATATTATTTCAATAATCCCCTTCAAATAAAACTCACAGATGATTTAAAGTACTATTATACATTACCATTGTAAAAGAACTTTGCTTCTGTTTAACCCATCTGTTATTTAGGAGCTTCTCCAAAGTTGTCCAGTCCTTTTAATTTCTTGCACTATTTCTTCCTTTAGGCTTAATTCATAGAATCCTGGAACAGTTTTGAGTTGGAAGGAATATTTAAAGCTCTAGTCCAGGCCACTCCAGTGGGCAGGGACACCTTCAGCTACATCAGGTTGCTCAGAACCCCAACCAAAATTATCTTAAATGTTTCCAGGGATGAGATATCAACCACCTCTCTGGCAAACTGACAGTGTTTCACCAACATCACTGTAAAAAATTTCTTCCTTATGCTGAGTCTCAATCTACTCTCCTTTAGTTTAAAAACTTTACCCTTTCCTCATCATTACAGGCCCTCTAAAAAGTCTGTTCCCCTCTTTCTTTATAACCCCCATTAAGTACTGAAAGGCCACAATAAGGTGTAAAAAACTCCCACAACAACAAAACCCATGATTCTAATAAGTCACAGTTTCCAATAATCTTTGCTCCTCAGGAAGCCCAAAGTAATAATGTACTATTTGCCATTAGAGAGAATTTCTACTTCTGTTCTACTCTCAGAGGCCCGGTTATCATTTTAAAAAAGAACTGAGCTTTCATAATACATTACGTGTAATTTCAGAGAGTTCAGTGAAAGGCCATAGCATTACCCTGCTTTCACAAATCAAGAGCAAGTACTGTGTGCAAATTAACAAATCAGGCCTTATTTTGTAGCAAGACAAATAAAAAGATGTGGAAAAAATCTGGAAATGTTTTGAGTATTTTTTGTAAATGTTACCACAGATGTGTATAATAAGACAGTAGCCTAGAATTACAACAACATATTGCAGTAAAGTGCCATTTGTTTGCTCCTCACTTGAGTGAATAAAAAGCAGTGAGGAACACTTTCTCCAAGCTCACAGTCCACAAGAATTCTAAATAAAAGCAATCATACAAAAGACAGACATGTGGTATACAGTACATAGCTATTATTCATGAAATCCAATATTAAAGATGAACCACTATAATTATGTTGCCTGGTCTGAGTAAGGTCTTTGTTTAGAATGTGTTTAAGATAGGATTTTAATGTTGCAGTTGATAATATTAATGGGTAAAGTGAGTTTTTACTTAAAAGCAAAATCTTTGTCAATCCCAACTAGTGCATAAAACCACTTCAGGTTGGATATTGGGATGGATTTCTTCACTGAAAGAGTGATTAAGCACTGGAACAAGCTTCCCAGGGCAGTGGTGCAGTCACCAACCCTGGAAGTGCTGAAAAAACTGAGCAGATGTGGCAATTCCTGATATGGTTGAGTGGGTGTGGCGGTATTCAGTCAAAGACTTGATGATTTGGAGATCTTTTTCAAACTTAATGATTCTGTGATTCAAGCAATGAAATTAAGCAATTTATAGGGTCCAGATGCTTCTTTAAGTATCAGCAAGATTAGCAGTATAAGTAGATTTATATTCATAGAAAGCCTGAAGCATCGTTCACTGACAGCAAGATTGCGACAGTTGTCTCCCAAGCTAAATCAATGTCATACACGGGGGAGCAGGTCCATTCCCACAACAGGCTCTGGCCACGTAAATCCAATGTACCTATTTTAACTAGGGAAGAAGAGAAGGAACAGGAGAGCAGAAAAAAGTTTCACTGACAGCAAGATTGGGACATTGTCTCCCAGGCTAAATCAATGTCATACACGGGGGAGCAGGTCCATTCCCACAACAGGCTCTGGCCACGTAAATCCAATGTACCTATTTTAACTAGGGAAGAAGAGAAGGAACAGGAGAGCAGAAAAAAGCTTTCACAAGGCAAGAAATTTGGTGAATGTATTTCAAGCACCAGTACAGATGCTCAGGAGAATTTACAAGAACAAAACAACTGTCACCAGGTAATGATTTTAATCTGATGATTTAGTAATTCTAGACTCATGTACACTTGAACATTCTATTCAAAGATGACTGAGCAATTTTAATACAGCCAACAGCAGTGAAGGAGGAAGCTTTATAGCAATCTCTTATTCTTTACTAAGAAAATAAATACCTTAGTTAAAGGGGTTTGTGCAAATCCTATTAAGTATGCAGAGATTGCTGTTGAAGAGGCTGAGAGACACACTTATCCTAAAGCACTTTAAACTTCTGAATTTCTTGTTTATATTTTGCCCTGACATGGCAAGACATCTCTGTGAGGTGACAGGTCCTATTTTCTGCATTTAAAGCGAAGGAAGCTACCACACATTTGATTGGTAAAAGCAGTGATATAAAAATGGTATATGATGTTCAAGGCAGGGCTGAGGGCAGCCCACTCATCACTACTAAAACATTTAGAAGATCTCATAGTGCAGAATTATCTGACTGCTACAAATTCCTTCAAATCTGCTGAGCATCCATTAGAGGAAAACGATCCTGTTCACCTTCCAGCATGAAGTGTAGGTAACTTTTACAGTTGCAACAGCTAATGAGCAAGGCATCAATTCTGCTGATAACAAAGCCTAGCAATTGTCAAAAGGATGCCAGTACCTTTGCAGAATGAGAAGCAAGGGCGTATTACAAAGTCAAAGATCAAACAATTAAACAAAAAGCTAGGAGAACAGCTGCAGGAAAGCAAAGATAAAACAAAAGTCACTCGAATGTGTAAAGCCCTGCAAGCTGACCTTGAAGAGATTTAAGACCACTCTGAAATACATTTTCCAAACTAAGCAGTATCTTTTGTACACCTTTCCTGGACCCCCTTCAAAAGGTTTTATTTTTAATGCACCTCAGCTTTCCACAGAACAGAGTTTAGAAGCATATCACAACAGGAGCACCCAAATATTGAAGCCCCAGAATGAGCAGTTGCACTTTAAAATGCAAATCCAAAAAGGAATGAAGCATTTCGAAGAAAAACAAAGAAAAGTGACCAAGAGCATACTGGTACTAGGCAATGTATGCAAGCAGAATAAGTAACCCAACATAAAACAAACACAGGTGCTAATGTGGATTAAAAAAAAGATAAATAGGGACTTCATACACTGACTACTTAAATTCACACTCTTATTAGGGTTTCATACTGCAAGCTCTCCCCACATGATAAAAATGTAGTTTTATGGACAGATTTCAAAAATAAATGTAAATATTAAAGCTGTGAATGATTTTGCAAACACAAGAATGAATAAATCCTAGTAGAAAAAAAAAAAAGTTGTTGCTAGGAAGGAAATAAAGGGCACACTATTATTTTACACAAAAAACCAAAGGGAATCAGTCTAGTAATACTGAGAAATTTTGACGCTAAAACATACCTTTTTAATTTCAAAAATAGGGTTGATCTTGATATAGTGGAAAACCTTGCCATAAAGACAAACCATTGTAGACACAGAGAGGGAGGAGCAGGTCAGAAAATTAATTCCTGATCATAGTCTCAGCTGGAAAGTGGCTTCCATGAAATGGGAAGCCATTACAGGAGGGAGAGAAGTAAACAGGATTTTCATACTAGAATCCTGAATTTGAGCAAGTAATTGAAAGAGGTATTGAAGCAAGAGGTATATTACCGATTGCATTGAATTAATGGCATTAATTTTGAAAAGTGTCAAGCAAATTATGTCTATTTTATCTAAATATACAAATCGGTTTAAAAATAACTCAGTTGCCTCGAAAAAAAAGTTCTTCCACTAAATCCTATAACCACACATTATTAATAGGACCCCATTTGATCTTTAGACTTTTCAGGAAAAATTATAGTTTTTTGAATTGGGTGAGAATGCTCAATGCAGGAACCTTCAAGGACCCAAAGCAAAAAAAATCTCCTACTCTATTATACCAGTTTTCATAGGGAAATATACAGAGTTTTGTCTTCTAAACAGTGTAACCACCGCAGGCAATTAAAAAGCACTGACTGCACCTAAACTGGCAATTTTTCAAAAACTTTATTTTACCTGTTTTCTAATGTTGAAAGTTATAGCCAAAAAGAAATCCTGATTTTGATTTTTTTAAGACAGAAAGGGCATAGTCCCAAATATTACCATTTTACACTCCCAACAGTTTCCTTATTATTTGGTGCTTCTTACAAAGGTCTAATTTACAGAGGTTAAATATTCCATAATCTCAGAAAATTAAGAAGATTGGTAGAAACTGTAACGAATTTTTGCCATTGCTGAATTCTAACTGAAGAGTTTTGGCTAATATTCAATAAATTGCTATGGAAAAGGTTTTTAAGCAAGAACAAAATACTGACATCTACTGGTGGCCGGAACTACAGATTGGTTTCACATTAAAAAAATATTTTAAGTACACCATAAAAGAAAATAAATGGACAAATCACTTGTTAAGATTAATGTCGGTTACTTAATCCATTTTGAATTCAGACATATGTGCTAGCCTAATGAAGTAACACAAATCTAGCAGTTGGATTCCATTTCTCATTTTAAACTAGCAGAAAACAACTCATGAAACCTTATCGACTAAACATCTATTGCTTGGGCCTGTAACAACAGAGGAGTGAACCTGATGATTCAGTCTTTTGTTTTCATACAGCTGTTGTCTTTGAAAACACAAGGATTTAACTTTTTTTTTGCCTGAATTTCATATGTATTCTTTGCAGTGAAAAATGCAGACTTCAAATGTTGATATGCAGGATTGCAGAGATAACCTGCCCCATGTCCATAATCAGCATTACTGGTCTCACAGTGGTATTGTGATTTGACCAAAACAATCAAGATGTACTAAGAACCTGCTGATTATGCCCATTCATTTTTTTTCCTCTACACTGATGGCTTTCCCCTTTTCCCAAATTTCAGATATGAGATTATTGGTGGGATTTCCATCACTGCTTCTCTTAAGACACCATGACTGGTGTTCAAGAGATATCTGTTAATACTGGAAAAGCATCATCATTTCAGCATTTCCATCCATAAAGGCATCTTCTCAAACAGCCAAAAAAGGTTTTTAGAAGCCAGGTCAGTTTCAGGTACAACTCTGATTACAAAATGATTTCTTCACCTCTTTCCCACAAAACATGCTTATATTCTGGCCTCACTGAAACCATTTGTACTTCTACTTACTGAACTTTTTATTACTCATATTCTGCAACATCAATTACAGAATTCAACTAAAATCCTTGGGTTTAACAACTGACACCATAATCCTCCCTGCACACATTGTATCTGAACACTTGTCTCAATTCCAAGGAGGACTCTGAAAGAGCAGAACTCTGCAGAACAAAGGCTGTTCACATGACTGATTTCATTAAGGGATTAAAAATTGCATTTAGAATGGATTTAATTACAACAGGTTTGATAAGCTTGGATAAATGAAGCCTAAAACATCCCTCAATCTGATTTAGGCACTACAAGACCAATGTACATAAGACAATTTACATCAGACTTCTTTTTCCTTTACAACAAAGAACGTAGAAATGAAAAATAGGTCAAGTAACCTCACAGCCAGCTATTTCATGAGGGGATGTATCCCACTCTTAAATTTTTCTTAATTTTATAAAAGACAAAGAAAATAAAGCATTGTTTATGAACACTGAACTTTCAGTATAAGTTTCTTAAAAACCTCTTCTCTCTAGGCTTACGTTTTACAAATCAAATTTCCCACTAGAATGTAAAGTACAACATGCAGCTCTCAGGTCAGTGTGACCAGCAGCAGGTCAAGGGGAGAGTCTGCAGAGGAGTGGCTCTGCTCAATCTGCAGAGGAGCAGCAGACAAACAAGAAATAGGGAAGGCACTGCATCAGGGAGGGACAGGGACAAGAGAGGTGTGGAGGACTGCTGCTGCAGGAAGGGGGGAATCCTGCCTTAGGAATTTAATGTCCACACACATTTCCATTCTACTGCCACCATGTCACAACTGTGCAATGGAATTCTGACAAAATCTACATTACAGCACATTCAGTGGCTCTATTAAAATACTCACCCTAAATTATTCTAACTAATAATTAAATTGCTGTGTTTTTCACTTCATAAATAATGCATCTATTTTTTTTTCTTTGTAAACACATTACAGTCAAATTGAAAAACTGCCTTCTTCCAAGTCTTTATCACTTGTGCATCAAATGCCATCCAAACAGTAACAGCTGTCACACAAAAAGTTTGATAGTTGAAATTAAAAGTAGAGATATATCACAGTGTACAATCAGTAAATAACCACTGAAACAGGTTTCTTATACGCACACAGAAAGCAATTAGAAAAGAAACAGAACGGATGTGAAAAAAGGCACAACAAACCCCAATATTTTTACTAAAATCTGGCAACAGCATATATAACAAGGTGCACTTAATATTATCTCAACTTACCTTTCCAAGTTCTACAGCCTGTTTCAAAATATCTCTTTTTAGATCTTCTGCCCTCTTGGAATGAAAAGAATTACTTTGACTCTGGATGACAAATACAATTCCTTTTAATTCTGTAAACAAGAAAGGAAGAAGATTTAAAGATAAAAGAAATTATTTTCTGATTTGCTCCGAAGCTAGTGAGAGCCCAGGTGTATGTAGGAATCTATTACGCAGTAAGCCATTCCTTTAATTACAGAAATATTTCATGAAATAGTAAAAAAGGCATTATTTAACACACACACACATGACAATCCAAACCAGCCCTTTTCCAGATTCATTTCAAAAGAGCATGGCATGACTGGAAGATGTGCAGCAGTTAGCAGCAGCCACATTCATGAGGTTGCTTTTTCTCCAATACACCAGCACTCCTTGTCACCAGAGTAAAAATCTGTCCGTCACAGACCAGCATCTCCCCTCACCAGGAAATGCATGAACTTGGAAACAGAAAAGCTGCTTCCCAAACAGTTTAGAAGCCTACCCAAAACCAAACATCAGGTGGAGAGACACACACAAGAACACTGAGCTGATACTCTCATCTAATATGACAGCACAAATATCTCACATGTCTCCACAGTGTTTAAAAGCATCATAACAAAAAACTTTAAACAGGAGAGAAGACTGAGAGAAATTTAAAATGAAATAATGAAGTAGCTTTGCAAACATTTATGAATTATAAAAGTGTCTATTGTAAACTACAAGTAGATGATGAAGCAGGTAGTCAAATCTTCTTGATACTAGGAGACAGAATAATCCCTCAATACTAGGGAATCTTAGAAAACAGGAAGATATGATCCCATTCAGAAGCAGGGCACAGCAGACAACAACAGAAGATGAGATGATAAAAGGAAGAGGACAGATGCCTTTTCCAGAACTCTCAGCAAGTTTGATCTATGCTGTCTAACCCACTCAAGACCATTAATTATCAATCGATGAGGAGGATTGTTTGGCCACAAAAGGCTGAACTTTAAAGATACTCTGTAGAAAGTGAACCAGGAAACTCAGGATATAATAACTTGAGACTGTGCCACAAGGAAAGAAACTAATGCCCAGGAGATCTGTACAGAATGTTGAAAATTATGGAGAAGGAACAAAGTTCATACAAAAAAAAAAAAAAAAAAAAAAAGAAAAAGAAGAAGAGGGAAAGAAGTGATCACAAGGAAAAAGGGTAAAACTGAGCCCATGAAGAAGGATCACAAGGAAAACATTGTGAACAGAAAGAGTGAAAGAGCATTAACCACAAATATCTGCACTAAGGTAATGAGAAGACTGCTATGTCCAACACCTGAGCATCGCTTACATTGCTTTGTTGCTCTGAACAGTTGTTTGTTAATTTAGACTTATGACAGCTCAAAGTTAGATGTTTTTCTATCAATATTATTTTCCCTCCATTTATTAGCTTATTCATCAAGACACTGTCAAATTGTTTGAGGTTTCTGGTAATATATTACAGAGATGGAATAAGCATTGGTTTAGATATTGGTATTCATTTCCCATTCTTCCCACACAGTGTAGGAATCAACAGTGTTCACGCTCTGAACCACCAAACAAACTGCTTAAAAATTCCATGCATAATAAAAACTTCTGAATAGCAACTAATTGCTACCTAGCAAGATCTTTGCTAGATTTCCTGTGCAAAAATTAAAATCAGTGTGAAAACTGAAACTACACTTTGTTGATGCTAATGAGAGTCAAAACGCTAAATCTACATGCACAACACCAAAAACACCTACAGAGACAAAAAGCAAACACTACCTTGTTTTTAGTAATTGCTATTTTAGTACCAGTAAATTTACAGATATGGCAGCATCTGAACTACACTTAGCTTCACTCATGGTACATTTAACAACACCTGTGATGTTCCACAATAGCACACTTTCTAGGAGTGAGATAACATCTACTTTGATGATTAAATCAAATGGAAATAGTTTCCCTTGCTAGAAGTAGTTTAAAGTTGTTAATAAAAGACATATTCAGTGTATGAAAATGTCAATAGAAAATAGTTACAATATTGAACATCTCAATTGTTTCTCAAGCTGAGAAACACCCAATGAAGCAAGAGAAAGAAGTCTTTTGAAAGATAACTTCCCAAAGGTGCCACTGATCTGTATATAACAGTTCAAAAGAGAAGAATGAAATATCAGATGAACTAAGAACCATCAAGAACTACATTCTGTTACAAGCCCTTACATTTCACCTATAGAAATGGGTTAAAAGACCTAATTAAAAAACAAACCCAAAAAACCCACGAAACTAAACCTCAAATGAAAATAACTAGGAAGAGGCAAAAAAATGATGTATTGCATCAGACCAGCAGTCCATCTAGTCAAGTATATTTTTTTAACAGTAGTAATATGAAAGACACCACAAAACCTTCACTTTCTCCAGTGCTCCTCATACCCTCACAGAATTGACAAATGTTATATCAGGAAATGCCAGAAGACAGACATAATTAAGATGGGTCCTTTTAGAACAAGCAGAGCCAAGTCCTGAGGGTCTGGCAGAGTGAAAAGCCCACAGCTACAGTGCAGAGAATGCAAGTCAGGTCTGTTAACTTTCTGCCAGAAGGACATCAGACTGGTCTTCAGAGAAGGCAGAACCTTGCAGAATTTTTATTTTCATTATTTATCACCTGTCCAGCAGCAAGAAGTTGTTTTACCACTATATTACATATTAATGTTTGACGTGCTTCTTAAATCCTTGCTTCTAGGTACTACAAAGTAATTATAATTTGTTACAGGCAATTTACAATAACCCTAGTTATTGCAAGTACAGTTAGAGCCTATCAGAATGGTAAAATTCAGTTTCATCTTAAATTGTTACAAGAACAGCCAAGTATCATAAAATTTTATTTTAAACTGTAGTGCACTACGAAAAGCAATTCATCCTTTTCACAGCGAAAGTGCACAGGTTCACAGAAAACTTAACTACGAGAACTGCAAGTACAATGAAAGATTTAGAATTTTCTGTTTGATGAGACTACGTGAACCAAGAAAAGACAAAAAGATGCATTTGTGAAACAGCACTATATTCTACTTACCTCTGCCTATTTTACTAATTGTTCTACTTTTTTCAGAGTTCTAGAAGAAAGAAAGGAAAAAACCAAAATAAGAATATACACAAAGCCTCAAATATTTCTACAGAAACACAATGGGAGTCAAAGCACTCATGTATACATTATAAATGTATACATAGAGGTTTTAACTCAAAAACTAATATGAAAAATAAAGTAAAATGTTATTCATCATCAAGAGTTACAGCAGATATCCTATATGCTTCCATACTATTACTCAAAAAATACAGTAAGGAAAAAAAAGAGAAAATGCTTTTCCATGACTCAATTTATACCAGAGCTTTTGAATTATTACTAACAGTGTCTTTTTTCTTTATTATGTATCTCCTGAGCGCTAAGTTTGGAATATGGAGCTCTATATCTGTTCAGTGGGGGGAAGAAAACCCAACACATTCTATTAATTTGACCTACTATCAAGCTTCTATCAAAACACAATTCTTAAAGGAAGACTCAAGTGCAATTCATATCAAGACAAATATCAAAAGGTTGTTGCACATAACATGACTCCACTGGAATTTACTCAGGTATGACAAACATCAGGTATCTCTGCACTGCCTAGAAAATTGTAGGAAGGAAAACAGAGCCTCCATTTGTTGCACAATTTATACCAGGTGACAGCACCCCAGTGCTTTGGTATGTCCACATGAAAATCAAACTCATCTTTGCTAATTGCGTAAGAATATTGGAGGACTTATCTTGGTTCCAGTGTTTTAAGACTTCCAGATGGAAATGCCATGTATTTCCTCAGTAATAAGCTCATACATAGTTTTCCCACCCTTGAGACAAGTTCTATTTCTAAATATGTAGCCCCCTTCCTTTTTTTAAATATCAGATGTGTGTAATCCTTTTAGCTCTACTTGCATCAGACAATCTTTCCTCTGACTTTTATACGGAAATGAATAAGCTCCAGCTTCCCTGGTAACCATCTGTAAAACCTTTCCAAAAATTACTGCAACTGCATCCATTCTTATGGTCTTTTTCCTGCTGCCTGGGTCAATAATGTTTAAAAGATGTATTATAAGATTAATTTAATTTTTATCTATACACAACACTGTTATATAGCACAGTAAATTAACATTCTAAGCTAACCTGTATCAGGAAGATTGACTTGTCATGCAAACAAAAATCTATGTGTTTTGTGGTACACTGTGTGAAGAATAAGCCATATTTAAAATTACCTTTATTAAACCACAAAACAATTGTTGCCTGTTATACTCCTGTTAATGTTATTTTTTTTAAAAAGGGAAAAAAAAGATATTTTGGCCTGAAGAGTTCTAGGAAGCACCTCTGACCTCATCTGAGGGAAGGTTTTGAAACTCTAAAATAGTAGGAAAGCCTTCATAAATTATAACCTATATAAGAAGGGTAACAGCTGTATTGAGACGGCAATGGAATTTAACAAGCAGCAGCCCATCAGTAATGACAACAGAATGAGATGACCAAGGCTCCCAGACACTGAGGCAGATCAGCAGTTTGCAATAGGAATATTTTTCACTTAGAAAAACTACTGTAGTTATAGCAATCATCATCAAAACCAAAAATTATTTAGAAATATGTACTTCTGACAATACTGCTGTTGTATTTGATGTCAGATCACTAGATCTAAATGCCAACTATGGATTCTAACCATTGATTCATTCCAGTTCTCTTATTTTCCTCCCTTACATTTATTTAATACATACACAAATATCTGTTACAAATATGTACTCATATAAAAATGGTAGTCAGAAGTCTGTCAGAGGACATGCATGCATACACATCTAACACTCAGGATGCTATTCAAAGCCAGGGCTAGCTCTGACCATTAGTTCTCCACATCTGATCAATCTGAAATTTTATACACAAGCTTTGCTTGAGCCATGACTTGAGTGGTAATATGTAATAATGCTAATTTGGCAGAGAGGCAGCCATTTCCCTCTCAATGTATTCTATATTTAATAACACCAAGAAGAATGGAAAATGAATTAATTTGAATTAATGAAGTTTATATAATCAAAAACTTTGAATGAATAAAGGTTATATACTCAAAAACTTTTCTCAACAGCAATAGCACTAATGACTTATATGACACAGAACAGAAAGACAGCACATGAAATTTGGTACTACTGAAGTCAATAATTGAAATAATCAATGCCACAGATATTAGGCTTTTTGCTCAAGTCTATTCCAGTTTATTTTATAATGTCTGTAAAGTGTTCGTGCTCTAGCAACTAAAATTTATTACCTGCAGCACTGGTAGTTCAGTCTCATCTTCTGCACCTTCAGAAACTACACTTACAGCAAAAGCTGAAAGAAAAAACAGACTTCTTTCGTATTACAGCAGCTCACTTTCACAACTGATGAAGTTCTGCAGAAAAAAAAACCCAACCCTGCCCCCATCATTTAGGTAGATTTTTCACATTAAATGATACTGCATTTGTAATAATCTTTGTGAACATGAGAGTCTGTTCTTATAGAATTTATACATTTGCTGCCTGACAAGTCCCACACCATCACTGAAAAAAATCACTCTGATACAAATCCAATTTTTCTTGGCTTCAAGGCAAATAAATCCCTTAAAATCTGTTCAGTCCAGTAGCTCACTTGGTAACAGCCTAATGTGCTACCACACAGGAGACCTGCAATGTTTTGTTTTTAGGTTAAAGTTTGGATTACCAAAGCTTCTCCTGGAACCACAGAAACTTAAGAGTGTCTGTCAGAAATTTCTATCAAAAGTGAAGATGCCTATCACAGGCTTTGAATGCCACCTTTAAACAACAGTCGAACTTGTAAATGTATGAGACCCCAATATATGTTTACCAAAAGAACAGGGACCCCACAGAACTAATCTGCACAGAAGTAGCATTTTCTTAAACTATTTGCATATACTTCTGGTTTGTATTAGAAAAAATAATCATAAAATGGGTTCTGGTGCTACTTTTTTGGTTGTTTATGTAGTCACTTAATTTGTCTCAGCCTGCCTATTTGTAAAAGTAGTTCCATTTAACACAAGAAAGCCTTGCTAACGTTCTTCTTAAGAAATCCTTTTCTTAAAAGCCCTAAAGAGATGCAAATGAAAGCAAATTGTTACAATTTGGAAGGAATTCAAAATACTATTCTTCATGGTCAAATTGCAAGTTTTCTTAAAAATACTGGGGCAGAAAACAGATTCAAGGGGATTGTCTCACGACAAATTTAAATTATGTATTGCTAGAAATTGACTTCAGAGTGAATTGTTAGCCATTATCATTCCCTTGATGCCCTAGAAACCCACAGTACAGGACAGCAAGACAAGATTGTCCTAGATTTAGAGGGCCCCATCTCTGAACACCTACACCCTTATGCTCTTCCAGCTGGAGATCAAATTTCGTGAAGTGTCCAGGAGCTGAGGTTCACAGTGACACCTCAGGTGCTGATTAATCTGCATCTCAAACCACACGGCTAGATCCAGACATCCCAAAAATCATTCCAACACAGCAGACTCATGGTGGTCATAAATCAGAATCACAGAATATTCTGACTTGGAAGGGACCCACAACTCTTAAATGAATGGCCAGTGCAGGGACTGAATTCATGTTATAAGCACCAGACTCTAACCAATGGAGCAAATCTCAAGGTCATTTTCCTCCTTGTCTCACAATATAACAGTATTTACAGATTCAAACAAGGAAAATCTTCCCCTACACAAACCAGATCTACACCTTCTTCTTGATACAATCCTAATTACGAGATCAACACATAACATCCTTATTCCAGGAAATGTATTAATTATGTAGTATTAACTTCAAGAAGAGTCACCTCATAAATTCAGCTTATTCACAAGCCTAATTTTCAGTTTTTAATATGCACCTGAGGAATGACACATGAAACCTAAGACAACTGTGACTGACAAGAGATGCTGCCTCTGTCACCACAGTGCCTTCAATAACCCATGCCACACTGCTCCTAAGCTTTATAAAATATTAACACACATGATCCTTGAAACAAATCAAACAATAATCAGATCACCTATTTCACACCATATCTTTGAGATCACAGATAAAGCTCTTCAGGGAATTAATTAAACAACCTATTCATCCTGGAATTAGAGAACCACAGATTTGTTGAGGTTGGAAAGGATCCCTAAGGGTCATTTAGTTCAAGCCTTCAGAACTGGATCCTCAGGACCTTGCTAGTTAAGTTTAGATTATTTCCTAGAACAGACTCCATAAACTCTCTGAGCAACCTCTTCCAGTGTTCATTTTCTTAGATTAAAAAAAAAAAACAAACCCAAACAACAAAATAAACAAAAACCAAAGAAATAAGTAATTATGTTCAAAAAGAATTTCCTCTATTTCAATTTGTGTAAACTGATTCGTGTCCTATTAAGTACCAGAGTCTGGCTCAGTCTTCTTTATTGCATCCCATCAAGTATTTACATGTTGGAGCTTCCCTCTGAACCTTCTTTTCTCCAAGCTAAACAGCCCCAGTTCCTTCAGCCTCTTCTTGTCTCAGGGGTGCCAATCTCTTAATGATGTTCATGGTTCTTTGCTGGACTCACTTCAGTATGTCCATGTCTCTCTTGTACTGGAGAGCCCAGACCTGGATGCAGCACCCCAGGTGTGTCACACCAGTGCTGAGCAGACAGGAAGGGTCACCTCCCTCGTCCTGGTGCCAACACTCTTCCCCCTGCAGCTCAGGGGGCTGCTGCCCATCTTTGCCACAATGGCAAACTGCGGGTGTGCCAGTTTGCTGCATGCTGGGACTCTCAAACCCTTCTCTGCAAAGCTGTTTCCCTGACAATGTGCCCCCAGTGTGCAATGTAGCACGGGGTGCCTCCTTGTCAGGGGCTGGACATTGTATTTCCCTTCACTGAACTCAGTTTCTCAAGTCTGCTGTCTGCCTGATTCTGCAGCCTGCTGAGCTCCCTCTCAATGGCAGCACAACCAGATGGTGCATCAACTCCCCCTGCACATTTTGTACCTGCAAATTCCCTGATGTGCACACCCCATTGTTGTTAATGAGAGGTTAAACACTACTGGAGCCATGCCACTCATCAGAGCCCACGAGTTCACCAAGTCAGACAGCTTTCTATCCACCTCGCTGTCCACAGACACAGCCCAGTTTGTTATGACATTATAGGAGACAGGATTGAACCTAAATGCCTACCGAAGTTGAGATGAACAACATCCACTGCTTTCCCCACATTCATGAAGGCAGTCATGTCATCAGAGAAGTCCTTTGGGTTGGTAAGCATGAGTGCCCATTCACAAAAACATGGTGAACTTTTCCCAGTCACCCTCTTGTCCTTCACGTTTGTTTTGTCCTTCCTTGTTTGGCAGTGATACTGATGATTATTTGCTCCACCACATTCCCAGGGACTGAGGTACCACTAGTCAACTTATCCTTGCCCTCCTAGAAGACCAGGGTAATATTCTTCTAGTCTTGAGCAATCACCCCCAGTCACCATCACCTTTCAAAGATTTATCAAGTCTTGCACTGACATCGTCAAACTCCGTCAGTGCTTGTACGTGCCTGCCATCAGATCCTGTGGACTCCTGTATGCCAGTTTGTTTAAATGTTCCCTGAACCAGTCCTCCTCCAGTGAGAGTAACTCTTCCTTGCTCCAGTCATTCTCATGAGTTTCATGGGCCTGGCTTTTCTGATGGTGAGTCTTAATTATATTGACCAAGGCAAAGAAGGTTCCAAGTTCCTTGCCCTCTTCCATGTCCTTCTTTTAACCCTAGCCTCCATTAATAAGAAAGACTATTATTATTTTCCCTAGTCTCCCTTTTGCTGACACACCTGCAGGACTCCTTTTTCTTATATTTCACAAATTGAATCTCTCACCAGATTCAACTCCAGGTGGCCCTGGCTTTCCTAATACCTGCACTCTCAGACAGTGTCTCCATGTTACCTAACCATATTTCCATCTCTTGTGTGCTTCCCCTTTTATGTTTGAGCTTTGCCAGGAGCTCCTGTTTGTGCATATGGGCCTCCTGCCATCTTTGCCTGCCTTTCTGCATGTGGGGATGGATCATTATTGTAGGAGAAGAACCTTGAAAGTCAACCAGCTCTGACCCTGTCACACAGTGCAATTTCAACACTCACACATATAATTTATTCAACAAACCAATACATGCAATGAATGCTAAAGTATCTCGCTATATCATTATTCTTATTCCCTGTGATTTCACTAAGGCAGCTTCCCCTCCTTTCAGGTCTGGGCACAAAAATTAAACACGTTAAAATGACTTGGTATCTTTTACATTAAGTATATTAGGAAGACTCCTTCCAGGTAATACATTTTAATAGGACAAGAACTGTTCAGACTATTTTTAAACTACTGAAGAACAATTCATAAAACAGACCAATAGACTGCTGAAGACACCACCAAAAAAGCCTCAAGAGTCTTCACCCAACAGCAGTGAAGTTTTTCACACACACAGACTGTATGAATTTATCTTAGCAACACTCTTCTACCTGATTAGCAAATCTGTTATGCAGATCTAATTTGATAAAGCAGTCTTCAGCAGTCAGCTGTGGCCAAGACTGTTCTGGCTAAGCAATCAGATCTCTCAGCATGGAAATAAATATCCTCTTCTAAGGATTTACTGGGAGAATGGCAGCAGGAAAAGAACATGGTAAATTTATCCAGCCTACAACATATCAACAAAGGGACCGCAGGGTGGGTAGAAAATACAGTGCCATGACACAAATGGACAACTCCAAGATTAATTCATTCACATGCAATTCACTTCCAGGAGGTTTCTGAAAAAGATGTTCCCAGGAGTGGACCACTGAAAGAAAAAGTCTAACTCCAGATGCAGCTCATGGCCAGGTCACCTGTACAACACAGGCAGAAACTATAAATTCTCTGTGTGAAGGATGTATTTTTGTTGTGTGCAAGGCATACATGCACAAAGAAGGATAACCTATGTCTAGAGCTATCAGATGCTACTATAACAAAACAGTAATTTTTCACGCTCATATGTCATTATTAATTCAGACAACTGCAATGGATTTCTTTCAGTATAACTCCCTAAAGCACATATAAATCTCTGGAGCTAGAGACACCTTTGAAAAATCCAAAATTTTCCCTAGTCCCTTTGTGTTTTCTAATACAAAGTAAGCATACCTCAGCTGGACTTGTCACAGAGCACAGAGAAAATACATTGCAAGAAGAAACTTACCAGCCGGTAAAAGTTCAAGCCCTGTAGATACCACAGTAACCAAAAGACCAGGGTGACTGATGGTACAGTTTCTCCCAAATAAAGCTACCCAAAGCAGAAAAAAAAAAAAAGCAAGGCACCATCTTAAATGCAACTGTAATCTTGCATTTGTCACTTCATTATTTAATGCATTGTGTACTCTGAAGGTTGTTAACACACTTTGTGCATTAACATTGTGTCATCTGGCACAAGGAGACAGAAGCATAACCTGTCAATCACCAGTGCTCCTCTCCTTTTGCTAAATCGCCAAGAACTGAGGATAAGCAAAGGAAAGAAATTTTAGAAAGACTTTAAAGTCCTGTATTATCACCAATCTTTATGTCTTTTGAGAGCATGACTAAAATCCACTGGAAAAGATATACAACATTTTTGGATCCATTCAAAACCTGGACAGGTAATATGAGAATTCCTATTCAGTTCAATTCCTCCAATTCCTATTTATTTTTGTTAAGTGTTCCATTATTTTCATTAAAATTTTAATAAATAAACAGACTTGCTTATAACACTAGAATGTAAAACTCAGCAATTATTTTCATTGTTCAGCAACCCAACTGCAGGAATATGTGCAGGATAGAAAAATGGATGTAAACACTGCAGCATTAAAATACAACACACTGTATAAATATATACAATTATACAATATCACATTTTATATGTTGAAGCAATCCTTTCTTTGGTAATACTCTTTCATGCATAAACAACTTCCAAATGTTTGAAATTATATGTCCTTGAAGTGCCAAGGACACTGAGGAGTTAACTCTTTGCTTTCACAGACTAATCCACCTGAGACAGAAAAGCAATATTTCTGTTATATCCCTCTTTTATAGTCTGATTCAAGGTTGACTGACCCAGTGTCGTTCCAACCACCTCACTGAGCTGTGGGTCAGTTTCAGTGAGATACAAAAAAGTAACAATTCTATGACTTAATGTATGGCAAAACTGTGACTGATAATAACCACTTCAAATAATGACAGCCAGTGATTACGTAGTATGCAGTAGAGAAAACATTTAAACCAGATTTTCTTTACACTTCTAATAATAATTTAATGAAAGGCCTATTTTTGTTTTGGTTGGGTTTCTTCCCCCTTAAAAGTTTCCAAAGAATATAAGGTTCTATGGATTGACATGATTCCAGAGAAAATCTGCACTGACACTGTCAAAGAGATGGGATCTTCCATTATGAGACAGCCTGTGAGCACTATAAATTAGTTTTGTGTATTTATATGCAAGCTTTTATAATATTTCTTCACTGTTGCCACCCTAACAGCATCAAAGACTCTGGTCTAGCCAGATAAGAATGTATTACAGATTCATCAGCACAAAATGGGGAGAGAGCAGGGGAAGGAGGAAGAGGAGAGGCTGATGCAAGCAAATTTACAGCATCTGAAGCTTTTCATTAAAAAAAAGCAACTACTCATATTTCTTTACACAAATGGCACATATGGGAAGAAAGCAGCTGAAATCACCACTTTGAACCACTGGAATGGCTAAATGAGTGCTGTGTACACCACTATCCTTATAAAAGGCAAGCAAAGAAAAACAGTAGAAGAAAAAGCATCATCATGATCCCTTCTGATTGCCTAGAAGTTACACCATACAAAATCATCCGAATACATTTTCCCATTCTGTAAGCTGCCACTTGCAAGCTGGAATTTATGAAATTACCTAACTAGTGACAGACAAGCTGTTTGCTTCTGTGGAAGGCAATTCAGATTATTTCTGTTTTCGAGGAACAAATGCAACTATACAGGCCATCTCAAAAGCATGGGTTATTAGGGAAAAGACAGACTGTGTAACATAAACGGGTATTAAAAAACCAAAAGAAAACCACAATACTGCAGGAAGCTTCTGGTGAATAAATTCCATACAAGCATTAATCAAGACCTACTAAACAAGAACACAAGTGTTTCCATTTCTGCTTTCTACCTCCATGTAGGTAGGTATCTATGCATGTACAATAAATACAGATATGGGCAAAACTGAATCTGCTATTCTCTGACTGTGACTACAATCTCTTTGCCATTAGAAGTGCTATAGTACCTTACTGGAGCAAAACTACTCATTCTGGAAATAATGAAATGCAGCTTTAGGAAGAGCTGTAGTGTATTAGGACTACTCCAAAAACTAAGCTGTGTCTGTGAAAAGTGTTTAGCAGAAGGAAAATCAAAATATCACAGTTTTACTTTGCTGGAAACATGATTTATTAGTACCAGTTTTCTCCTGTATGATTTTGATGCACAAGCCTTAGCAATGGAAAAGAATCAAATCCAAAGGCTCACAACAAACTGAGAAGCCTATGCTGACATAGAGATGGAAACATTCAGGACTAGAAATAATGAGAAAGAGAACAGATGTAAATATTTACTTCTGCCTCTTACACTCACGCCAACAGCTCCCAACTCCAAGAGCCTGTAGCAACCCAATCACTGACATCCTAATAATCCTTCTCCTTTCATCTTCTCCCAGCTGATTAGATACATGAAAAACATCTCAAAAACACAGTAATATATTTCCTTCCCCTCGGCTGGCATTTTAGGCGGGAGGCTTTACCTTTCCCCCGCCCTGAGCAGCACACCCCGTCAGTGCGGCGCTGCCCAGACACAGCCACGAGTGCTCCGCGCCGGGCTCGGCTGCTCCACGAAGCTGTTCCCGATCCCAGGGCCGCTTTCCCGGGTGTTCCCGCAGCCTGCCCCGGGAGCAGGAGGCGCTCCCGGCGCTGCCCCCGCAGCCGGGGCCGCGCAGGGTCCCCGCTCAGGGACCGGCCCGCTCCAGCCCGGATCGCCAACAAACTTCGGGAACAGGGCGCCTCGGCTGCCGCCCGCCTCCCGCGCGGGGCGGGACAGAGCGGCCGGGCAGCGGCGCCGCTCCGAGCCCTCCGTGCCCTCCTCCCTGTCACCACCTCCTCGGAGGGGCCGAGCGTCCCGGCTCTCCTCCCGTCACCTCGCCATGGCGTCCCGGCCCGGCCCCCGCCACTCACCCCGGGCGCGGAGCGGCGGGAGAAGGAAGACGAGGTGGGCGCAGGCGGCGAAGAGGAGCCAGCGGCCGCAGCCGGGCTCCCGAGACATCCTGGCGGGGGCCGCCGAGCCGCGCGGCGCGGGGAGGAGGCGAAGGGCACGGAGCGCCCGGCTGCCCGCCTCTGCCGCAGGAGCGCGGGCGAGCGGCCTCCGGCTGGCGGCGGTGCCGCGGTCGCCGCCTGCCTGCCCGCCCTCCTCCTCCTCCTCCTCCTGCTGCCGCTGCCTTCCCTTCCCTCCTCCCGGCAGGACCGGCCGCCAGCCGGCAGCGGGGGGAGGCGCTGCGCGGCCGCCGCGCCCTCTGGCGGCAGCGGCGGGACAGGCCCCGCGCTCCCGCCGCTCCCCGCGCTCCCGTCACGGGACGGCCGCTGCGGCCGGGACAGGGAGGGGCGGCCTGGCGAAATAATGCCAGTGAGCTCAGCTCCCCTTAGCCATCAACTCTTCCTAACCAGCCGTAGGAGCAGGCTGCCAGGGAGGTGGTGGAGTCACCGACTTTGCAGTGCTAAAAGACTGGCTGTGGCACTCAGTGCCCTGCTGTGGTTGACATGGTGGTGCCCAGTCTTGGGTTGGACTCGATGATCTCAGAGGTCTTTTCCAACCTATTTGGTTCTGTTATTCTCTGAAACGTTACCCAGCACTCCAACAGGAACCTCATTCAACAAAGCAAGGGACCTAATTCATGTCTCGACCAACCCTCACAAACCCTTACCCAAGAGATTGTGTGGCACCTTCCGATAGCCTTTCCTAAACCACCTGTGTGACCAGAGTGTGGACACGGGGTGCAGCATGGAGTGTGACCTGGAGCACAGCCTTGGCACTGGAGACTCCCCAGCTAAAATGACTCACCCTATTTGGTTAAAGAAATGCAGACCTGGAGCTGCACAAAGCTCGTTTTAGGGGTAACACAGAGGACAAAGTAGATTCTCACATGCATATATGTCACGATACAGACAGTAAATTTGGATATAACAGAGCCGCAGAGCAGTGAAGAAAGATCAAGAATGTGAAACCTTGTTAGTAAACAAGAAATTACCCAACATGAATCCTGGCACAAGGAAGAAGAAACCATCCACAGGAATGTCAGATTTGTCCTAGTGAAGCACTCCATGTTAACAACTTGTTATAAATTCCTCTATACACCCCAGAATTAAACTGCTGTTCTTCAGACCCAGAGAAGCCTTAGAAAGGCAAGCAGTGATAGATCTAGAAACTAAGCAGTGTGTAGAATATTTTCAGCACAATGTTATTCTTTCTCCTTTTTTTTTCTGTAACAATTAGATATGTATTAATAATTATTAGAATTTCATATTTCAACTATTTGAATTTCACATTTCAAAGTATAGTAGCAAGAAACAAAAAATTCTTGGCATATAACATGTAAGGTATGCTTCCTCTTTGCTCTTAAACATGATTTTGAGTGTAACACCCAGTGCCCCTGCGTAGCAATTCCTTTCCTGCTGTCTACATATAAACATGAATTCCAGCCAGGTCTATTTCTACACATTTTCCCATCAAATACTTTTCACACAGACCCCTCCTAGCAACCCAACCATGCAATATACACTGACCTCACTGGAGAAAAATGGTGCAGAGTCCAAGTCAGCCATGAACTATTTTTAATCCAGCAAGGCCAAAAAGCACAGGACCCAACCTGGATCTTTCTTCAAAACACTGCAGCCTTTAGATCTATGCTATTCCTTGGGGTCAAGTGGTTACAATAGGATACCTTAAATATACCAGAGAAGTGATTGGGAAGATGAATGGAAACCTTTCCACAGCAAGCTCAGGCAAGCACATCTGTATCATAGTAACTTGGTAGTAGACCTCACACTTTCCTTTAAAACTATCATAATAGAAATATGTTAGCCAGACTTCTTTGGAGTACTCAACCTGCCTTATGTATTTTCTAAACACACACCTCCTCATATCATAAGAGAAGGGAAAATGAGGCACAAGCATGAACAACAGCTTGTTATTTGCCTTACAGAACAACTGCTTGTTGCTGACATTCTGACTCACTAAATAAGTTACTGGCCTCAAGAATAATAATTCTGATGCCAACTAAGTAGAAACTTACATACTATTTCTGATTTTATGTGCATGCTCATTATTAGCAGGGAAAAAATAAGAGAAACATAAAGTTATCCTTCTAGAACTACAACAATATCAAATATATGAAACCTTTTGCTTAACATGTATATCTACATTTCCTTGGTTTTCCTTATAAGTTTCAGCAGCATTTCCCACCCTTTCTTCCATTTCTCTGTTTTGTACTGGTTTCTTTAAGAACTCACACCACAAGGATCATGCCCACAGCATCTGGGATAAACATAAGACTTTTCACTTTCAAAATGGTTAAGATATACCCATGTTCAATGTTTCCCCACACAGCGAGTCTGTAAGGGAAAAAATCCCGAGCCTTTTTCTTTGAGGTAATAAGTGTTTGGCGTGTCACAAATATAAGGAAAATTCCATTGTAACAACCCCCAAGAAATATGGAACTCTACCAAGAAACCTGGTGTTCTCCAACTGTTAAGGAAAATTACTTAAGTGTTTTAAATCTTGTATTTAGGTCTGTAAGGAGGAAGGAGGAAAAAAAGCTTTTTCTTGAATTCTACTCTACTTACAGGCTCAGATTGTGTTTGTTTGTTATTCTAACTACCTCACTGAGAATTTCCATCTCAGGAAAGTAAATAATGAACTTTCTGTTAAGGAACACAGAGGTTTAGAACACCACCAAGCTTCCTTTCTTTATAGTATTACATATATTTTAGATTCCTAAATAATACAGACGTAGCACTGTTGCTGTCCCACCTCTGAGATTAGAAAGGGAAGGTTGCAAATACAAATAAATGCTGCCTGATGATAGATAGATAGATAGATAGATAGATAGATAGATAGATAGATAGACAGACAGATAGATGCATATGAAGTGCAAAGGCTGGGGTTCAAAGGTAGCTTGCTCTTTGTGCAGGCACTGTAGCAGTGCCTCTGGATACCCTTGTGGTTCTGTCATCTCTTTCTATAGAAGGACTATAATATGGGGAAACAGAGAAATTATGAACCAGACACAACAGCAATTACTGAGTTAGAGGACGTGACTGCAACTACTTTGTTCTTTTAGCCATCTGAGAAAGGAATGACATTTCACCCAGGAATGACAGAGTCTCCATAGTTTCTTTCAACAGGTTAGGCAGAAAACCTATCTGTCAGAGAGGTTTGCAAATCACAAGTTCTGTTCCAGCTCTTCCTCAGGCTTCTGCAATTGGACCCCTCTGTCCTACTCAGGAAGTTAAGTAAGGAGGGGCATAAGTTTAAGTGATGACTAATTCTGTGGAAATGAGCAAAACCAATCCAAATGAGTTCGGAATCACACAATTACTTTTTAAATTACAACATGCATTTGGAAACAGAGTTTCTCAGCTTTCAGCTACTCAAGGCAGTTATTCAATGCCCATTCCAGTCCATTATTTTGTACCCTAAAATACTGATACCCTGGGAATACACCTACATTTGTCAAACACTAGGCAGTGGGCTTGAGTGGGAGAGCTCTGATACTCTGCAGCACTCAGATCTGAACTACACTCGCTTGTCCCCTTTGGACCACTACAAACAAACTCTCTCTGGGAGAAACCTGCAGCAACAGGGAAAGCCCCCTACACTCCAAACATGACTCAGTCTTGGGACTTGCTCCATCTTGCTTGGGAGAACTGATTACATTGCAGAACCAGCACGTGCATGCTGTAAACCTGACAACCACGTCACTGAGGGAACTCAGCGCTTCCAGCCAACGCCTGTGGCAGCCCACAGTGTAGTCTGGGTTTAGTCTCTCTTCTTGCCAAATCACTGAGGGAACTCAGCGCTTCAGCCAACGCCTGTGGCAGCCCACAGTGTAGTCTGGGTTTAGTCTCTCTTCTTCCTGGGTTAACCTGGGAAGTGCTTGTTCTTAATTAAAATTTGAGGACTCCATTTGAGCCAAGTCATGGAGCCTTCAATCAAAGCTTTATAGAGAACTGGTGCGTGGCTGCAGTGAAGAATCCCGGGAACAGAGTTCAACCAAGCTATTTTTCATGACAGAGACTGCTGTTATTAGGTCACACACTCTCTAGAAAGGACTTGGAAAAACACTGGGTGTGAAGCCATCAGTCACAGATTCTTACAAGATTGTAAAGATGGATCAAAGACAGTTTGATCCATCTTTACAATCTTTGAGTGCTTAACTGTCTCTGCCAGTCATCTCCTCTGTCTTCTGGCAGAGAAACAGTGCAAATACCATCTGCAGCATATCCTCTGGTGGTCATTTAGGGTTGTCCAAGAGGCAGAATATATGCACTAAGGGGAGAGGGCAGGACACAGGAATTTCAATATCTTTGAACGATTATAGACGAAGCTACAGATAAGAAACAGATCTATCAAGCTGTGGAACTTAGCACAGGTCCTCAGAGTTCAGGTGATGAGATGATCAGATGCTCCTGTCTACTGTACTTCACACAGTCAAGGAGAAAATTCTATAGGGGGGCATAGAGGACTGAAGCTTTTCAGTCTTGATTACAAACCAAGGGCATGTTTCCCACTCCCTTGGTCAAATGAACAGCTTGCCTAGAGAACTGTCAGACTTGCTGCTCTGTGCTGTTTGGTCTACTGCTGCTTCCATCTGACACATAACTGCCTCTACCAAGTACATCTGAGCTCTTTATATTTTTCCTGCTGAAATGTAGCTATTTAAAACCACAAAACATTCATCCTGATCCTGTCTTTTAATAAATTAGTGGAAATATTACCTTGTTAACCCAAAGTCAAAATATAGATAAATAATAAGGGATTTAACTGAGCAAAATAATGTATGTACAAAATGTTTCCATAAGTTTTAAAGAGCTTAGTGGCTACATTAACTACTTTCCCCAGCTTCTAATTCTTACAAGAAAAGAAACAGTGTTGTAAAGAATCACCCACTTTTCTCAGCCATGTACTCATAGTGACAGGGAAAAAGAATGAGGCAAACTGTTCAAGAAATACTGAAGTGGGGGGTTAAATAATGTCCTATGTATTTGTCTTTAACATTTCTGCTGGTTTGTTTAGCTGTAAATATCATGATCACTCAAGCATTCATTAACTTGCATCATGTCCTGGGATTTGTGCCTCAAGATGTCCCATGCCTCACAAATATCTTCTATGCATTGTGTTTTGCCTTATTATAGCTCCATGACAGTTCAGAAACCAACTCAAATGCTGTTAGGACATGCCAATTTGGCAGCCAAGAAAAAAAAAAAATCCCTGAGAGTGGAAGAGTGGAAGAGACAAGCAGTCACAGAAATATCCAGAGATGTTCAGCCAGCATGGAGCATCTTAACAAGGCTTTAGACTCTGGAAAAATCCATCCTGTAAGACGGTGACACAAAGATTCTGGGCTATGTCTGTCTTACAGCTTTTAATGCCAGTAATCTCAAGAAGAAAAGGGGCTGTATACTTAGATGTGAACACTCTAAACAGTGGCAGGTGCATAACAGCTAGTTTCTTCAGCTGAAGTAGTTTTATTTTGAACCAGCTCTGGTGTGCACAGTAATCATGACATCGAACAAGCAGAGTTGGAAAATTGTGCCACTTCAGAAGGAGCTTTGAGCTGGGTGTTGGACCACATGGCCTCAAAACCTCTTTCCCAGCTTAATTATTCTCTTATTCTGAGGTGGTAGGGAGAAGCATAGAAAAAGACGACACCTACCTGACACTCACCTGCAGACAAAAACAGTCAACTTTGAATATATAAGCTCACTCTCACCACCAACAACAGAAGTTGGTATTTGCTGCCTGTTGAGGCCTCCCACTTAGGCAAAACAGCAGTTTAAAGTCATTATATCAGTCATTATTGAAGGTAAAATGATTCAGTTCTGAGCTTGCCAACCGTCCTTGCTTATGAATAAGTCACCTAACAACCATCCCTCAATATGAACAAAGCCACATGGAATATCTTCTCTGCAATAAAAATAGATTTAATTATCTGAAAAGGACTTCTGCATTCTGATTGTCTTCACTCAAAGGTGGACATCTGCCTTGTCCTTCTCAGTGACATAAGGGGAAACAAGGGCTGGGATAGTTAATCAGATGAGCAGTTCAGTGATCAAAACCGACGGTAGGAACCAGAGCACTTCTCACTCAGGAGTTTTCAGTTATGGAGTGGCCCTTAGGAGCCATTACAGCCTGGTGTCACTTCAGAGCAACTGCACTCATCACAGCCTGCATTAGCCTCAAAGCAGTTTTAGATTATGTCCCCCCACAATTGCTCCCTTAGGACTCTCTCATTCTGCTTTTGATATGGGAAGTCAAACAGAACTGGATCAGAAAACCCACAGAATGACACATCTGGTACAAAACCATTCAAGTACAACAACATCAAGTCAACATGACACAGGGAAACTACACAAGTCAAAAGAAGTTTCAGAGTTTGATGGCAACATCTTCTAGGAAAACATTGTCCAAACCCTCAAAACACACAGTCCTTAATCAAAAGCACTTAGTTAAGAGTATGGAAAAGGTGTTTTGTGACCAGGCAGTATGGCACACTGGTTATAACAGCAGTACCAAGTTTTTACACAGCTCTATGGAAAACACAAACAATCCTAAGAAAATGACCATGATGTGCACAGCCATAAAGTAAAAATTAATGGAAAAAAATGCATTTCTTTTTACTGGCTCATTACTGGACTACTTCCACAGTAGTCATTGCTGTGTAACTGGTCAGAAAATGTTCAAAATGCAGTCTCAGATGTGAATGTGAATGTGAATTAATGTGAAGACAAGACACTGTTAGTTATTTACTGAGTACCTTGTACAATAAATGTAATGAACCCTGGAAAAAAAATTCATACTGATGTAAGGAAAAGTGTATTTGTTGTAAGTTTTTATAACAGTCCCCTTATTGGGAGCAAAGTTTTTGTCCCTGCCAGGAAGGGGATCAAGGTCCAATTAAAAATACCTAAATACAACTTAAATGTAAACCTAGAGGAATCTTGACCTTAAGAAGCACATAATGGTATCTGATATATCAGCCCTGCTACAGACACAAATCAGCTCTGAATTTAAAAGTTGTTTTAAACTGAATTTTATTAAAGACAATAAACCACACAAGTGCTATTCCTGCTTTTTGTATTAGTGCACAGCTTCATCACAAGCTGGCTGGTGCACGTGCACATGAAAGCAGTTTGGCTGTACAAAATATCTTTCCATTTCAGCACTTGAAATCAAAACACCACTTCCCTAAACTGCACAACATCAGCTCTTGGTTAAAAATCCGTTGCTATTTAAAGCAAGATGATTACTTAAAATCAAACTAAAAAAGAAAAAAAAAAAAGAGAGGGAAGAAAGAAGGCAACCAGTTCTGTGTTCTGACTTGCCTTATATAGTTGTGCTAAAGGAAAAAAGGAGCAGAGCCAACACTGTGAAGGCTTACATGAGGCAATGGTGCCACCCAATGTCCAGAAGTTATACATAAATTGTTTTTTCTTTATTGATCCAAGAACAAAAAAACCCCAACCTCGACAAGCTGTGTGTAATGTTATTAGTAATTATAACTGTATGTGAAGGCTTGGCTCAGGCATAAGATTAATAGATGTGGTAAATTTCCAAGCAGGTAAATATTTTTTTAGTTTCAGTTTGAATTCTCTGTGACATGAATATTAGCGTAGCCCAGGTAAATCCATTCAAGCTGTCAAAACACTTCTACCAACATTTTCCTAAGTTTCTCATTATTTCATTTTCTAACTTTTTGAGCTCTCTCAGCTGGGACCCCTCACAGAGATCAGTTTCAGCATGTTTCCAGCAGTGCAGGGACTTTACTATTATACTACTAAAATGAAAATTCTTGCAGTTTTGATAAAATTTATCTAGCCTGTGTTCAAAGGGCAGTAACTTTTTAGAAAGGCACCTGTAACTATAAGAAAAGAATTTATAATATTGGAAAATTTTCAACAGGAAATCATTAATGACAATTACTGTTAAAGTACACATCTCACTTTTGTTTGGAATTTTGGAATTCCTCTCTACTAGAGGAACATAATGTGACTTCTTCTGAAATAATAATAAAAAAAAAAGCTCTAATGAGCATATGCCTCTTTCTTGTGTAATTCTCAGTCTATAAATGTTTGTTTATACCACTTTGCAGATCATGTGTTCTATGGTGTAAAGAATTCTGCCAGCTCTTTGGGCTATCGTCAACTCTTCCAAATTATTTAAAAATGTAAATACCAAACTACACATGCCAAGTCATGCATATTTACTAAAGCACTCACATCAGAAAAAGTATTATTGTGTTAAGATCCATTTCCTGGTACTAGAATGTTCTGATATTTTTTCAAATATTACTTCTTTCTTAGCACTTGCTAGTTCATTATGCAAGTATGGGTTTGTGCTGCCTTATTTTCACCACTTTCACCACTTTTATCACCAAGTCTTATGTTCATGTGACAAATAAACAAGCTCCCTTCAGAGGCCTTCACTTTTCAAAATGCACATAATATTTCTTTGTTAAGTATATTGATTTTTTCCTTAAAAAAAAAAATCTGTAGTTTTAGATGCACCACCTTTGAGACATTCCTTGAAAAGGAAACAATTCCACCTATTAATCACTCAGCCTGTTAATTTTTAACTCTCAGTATTTAATCTTCCATCCAATGGATTTTTATAGCTTTCATATGAAAACAGTGAAGTTTTCAACATTCAGAATATATTTTATTAACAGGTTTATTTGCAGCATATTTAAGATAGACATATATTTATAATAGCTAATAGATCATAAGTATAGCAATAGAGGTACTATACACACTCAAAGGAAAATTTTATAGTCCTCAATTTGTGGCAATTTTTGACTTTATGAGAACAAAAATGGGGAAATTGCATACCTTGCATAATTTCTTTTTGTAAAGAAAAGTGTTTGATCTGTGTATGTATAGACACAGTGCAATGAACACACACTTTTAAAAGATCCTTTATTACTTGATCTTTCCAAGCCTGTTTACTGTAACCTGCAGTATATATACATATACATATATATATATATATATATATATATATATATATATATGTATGTACTTAGTTAATTTTTCATGCTGTCCAGGCCTAACCACTTAGTCAGCAGATTTTCTGAAAGTTACTGGAAAAGCAAAAGAAATTAATTTCTTAGTGTCTGGACAGAAGATCCTGATATTATGTCAGGGTTTTCAGTTTTGTTTCTTTTTTTTTTTTAATAAGTCAGAATCTGAACAGTCTTTGAAGTGCTTTGGATACTTTCTAGTGAAAAAATGGCTTGGATTACTGTCAGAAATTCATAGCAAGTACATGTCATACTAATAATGTAAGCGATATTTTTAA
This sequence comes from Passer montanus, assembly GCF_014805655.1. Taxonomy (NCBI): domain Eukaryota; kingdom Metazoa; phylum Chordata; class Aves; order Passeriformes; family Passeridae; genus Passer; species Passer montanus. The sequence continues at coordinate 1,386,313 of NW_024368818.1, forward strand.
AACATTCTATCAATGTTGAAGGCACAAGAAGTCTGCATAATCCGTGCACATCTAATTAGCACTGAGTCATATAAATGATACATAATGATTTGGCAGCATATTGCCAGATGGTTTGCTATCAGATCAAGTAGTAATAACTTAGCTATTTATCTCCATTCCCCTCATCTTTTATTTTCATTTTCATCCCTTTGCATTTCCCTACTTAAAAATAACATTCAGTTCCTTTTATTTCATATACAAGAACCAGTCAAAACCACACTGATATTTTTATTTTATTTTTAATACAGACTGTCTAAAGAGGATTTGCAATCTTTCTGCTTTTACAAGTACATTTATTTTATTAATTGCACTTAGGCCTCGGAGAGTTTATATAGTCTAGTTCCATATTTACTTAAAAAACATCCATCTCTCTCCTTCTTTGAATTAGAGATGTTCAGCTGGTCACCTATATTAATTTTGTTTTCAGCCATAATCATATTTTCTGATTTTCTTATTTAAAACATGTCTTGTGTCTAAGCAACAGGAGAAAAGTGTATGAGGGAATTATAAACATATAATCACTCAAATTAGAGTATTTGAGATTCATGAGCACTCCAGGTTGAGTACTATTTGAATGTGCCCAGTCTCCATAATTTTGGATCTTAAAGCATTTATGGTAAACCTACCTTGCTGTGTTAAGTTTATTAAATACAAAATAAATAAAGAGTAAATGTTCTTTTTCCTAAAATCTTAACATTTTCCAATGGGACAATCCAGTTCTTTAAGTTAAAGGATGAAAATGTCTGTACATCCAAGGGAATAAAACTAAGAATTTCACAATAGCTTTGGTACTGTAACTTTTAAATTACCTTCTCCACCTTTGCATTAGTTTCAGTCCTAATTTGTGCTTTTCTAAATACAAATAATGCTTAATCAACATCAGACAGTAACAGTAGTTTCCCAGCCATCAAAGCAAACATTCACAGCTACAGGTTTTGAGGAATTCATATTAACCTCAAAAATAAAGTGTGCTCCTTTTTAACTCATGTTTTATAAGAACATAGATCTATTAATAGGCATGAAAATGAAAAAAGTCACAAGAAATTCAGATTAAGAAGGTTTCTTTGGGTTAAGAGTCTTACTCAGAGTGTGAGGAAGATAAAGCCATCACCCTGTTGGTTCCTCTGGGATTTGGATCTGTGCTGTGTCTACAAGTGCTGACACATGGCCAGAGCTGCAAAGAGCCTCATTAGAATTTGCCAAGTGCTGAAGCTCTTAGCAGGAAGCATGCAAAAATCTATCAAGTTTATCGGCCTTACCCAAGAGCCTGTGCATTTTGTACAAAGTGGATTTTCCCCTCAGTAGGGATGCTCTGAACAGCTCAGCTCAGATTTCAAACACTCAGAAAGCAGTGCCCATAGATTGCTGTGCTTCAGGCTACTTACACTACCACACTGGTGACACAGCCTCTTCAATTTTCCTCTCTTTCTCCAGGATAAGAATGTGAATGGAGGTATTGGTAAAGATAATACTATAGATATTATCATTAACATTTTCTATACATATGAGACCAAAAAAAAAGTGAAAATACAAGCATCATGTGTTAGTCTCCCATAGTTGGATAGGCTTTTGGCAACTTGTATTATTTTCCTTGACACAATCCTCTTTTTCACTTGATTTACAAAGTGTTTATATACATGAAAATAAATACCATACAGTGGTAACACAGTAGTATGAAATTCAGTGTAAAGCAAGAGCTGAAGTACTGAATTGTACCACAAGGGTGAGACCACTGGAGCTGTCTAGTGAACTAATTCATATTTCCAGAGAACCACAGCTTGATAGGAATGGCAGTCCTCCTTTGGAATAAGCAATGACCTGAAATGCTCTTTACCCTTTTAAAACTTAGCTGGGAACCCAAGAACAAATGAACCCTAATCTCATTAGGTTGCATTAAAGACCTTCTCAAATGATGAGAGACAGAAACAGTGCAGAAGCTTTGATTGACCAGCATGTGCTACCATAAGAGCCAACTGCTCACATTTACAGAGAGGCAGCTGCTGTAAACCTGGCACAGGCAACTTCCAAACAGATTAGAACAATAGCATGGGCTGGAATGCAGCTCAATCCCCAAATGGAAAGTGAGAACATATATAAAGTCCCCAGATAAATGACAGAGACCTATTTACTTGGAGTGCAATGTTTTGATGTTGCCTGCCCACACTGGAATGGGTTTTCCTGTTTTCTGATTCTATTAAAATATTAAGATTATGTACAAAGAATGCCACCTCTACTCTCCCAGCAGAGGTCCTGTAGATCTCTGTTTGGGCCTCTGGCAACACAGCAGAAATTTCAAGTACTCAATTGATTCCTATGTTAATTTGGAATAAGTGCCTATGCTTGGCCTTCCACAGGGACATTAGCCCATCCTGTAGCTGGCTGAGGTCATGTTTTATAATGGTAACATTCCCTGTATAGACACTAATGTCATTCCATCTCTGCTGCCCATGGCAGGTTACCAACATTAGGACTGGTTTAACAGATGAGATAACTCCTGTTCCCAAGTTAAATTCAGTTTCTGAACACCCTTATCAAATGCTCTGGTAGAGGCAGATCAAATATTAAAATAATTTTTAAAGGCCTGATCAGTAACCATTTTAAAGCATTGCTTGCACTGAAGAAGGTCAGATTGATCTTTTCTCCAGGTCACAATGTGGGCATGTTTACAGAGCCATTTAAGTGCCACAGTAAGAGCACTTGGAGAACTAAACTCCCTGAATGTACTCAGGGGTGACGAAAAATCCACCAGAGGCACCTTTTTGTCACCAAATTCTCTCTTCGTTTATCCTAAGTTAAACACCAAAGTAGAGAGAATATTTGGGTAAACTGAACAACACTCATCCTAAATGTGCAAGGCAACCTTAAAAAATTGAAAAATATGGCTCAGCCATTATATTCTGGTAACAAGCTACAATAGCTGATGCATTGCAAAACCACAAAGGTTAAAACAGAGCACCCATATGAAAGAACCAAAACCCCAAAACAACAAGAGAGCAGGAGTAGCAGAACTCTCCTCTCCCCTTCCCAGCAGCATTAGGATCACAGACTACATGACCTAGGAGAACATTAACAGAAGCTTCACATCAGGTCCAGTAAAGGCTGATGTGACCCCCAAAAAGAAGGGCAGCACACTGGTTAGCCTCAGTTCTGGAACTCACAACAATAACAAACAGCAGCAGAGGTTACAGTGCGTCCCCACCCGCCCCTACAAGAGGATTGACTGTCTGTGTGTAACCCTCCCTGTCTCTAGTTCAGAAGGAAGACACACACAGTCTCTACATTGCTGGAAGGAAGAACCAAGACTTTTCAGAATATTTTCTTAGCCTTTTAAAATAAAGCTTATAATCTCATTTCTACGGCCCTTGGTAAATCATGGTTTTAAGGATTTCCATCCTGCTGGCTTTATCCAGAGCATCAGTCTAGACAGACAGATGCAAGTGTTCTCTCTGCAGGCCCCACCAGTGTGTTAACCTCAGCCAGCTTATGTCGTGTCATTTCTTGATGCCTCTTTGATCTTGTATTTCTTGGCTCTCACCGGTGATGAAAAACAGGGGGTTCTTGTTCCCATCATAACATTCGAGCTCATCCCCGCACAAAGCACTTCCTGCTGGCAGAGGGCTGTGCCCACAGCCACAGGGTTTCCAGCCTGCAGATCTGCTGGCAGCATGCAGCTCTGGCTATCCTTTCAGAGCAGCCTCACCACGGCCTCAGCTGCCCCAGGCCCAGAGGTAGGAACCATCTCTAGCAGCACCTTACCAATTTTACCTCCCTCCACAGTTCTCATCTCCCCTCTACTCCTCCTCCTCAACACCATTTACAGTTCCATGGTGGGAACGCACAGCGAGTCACTACCAATATGTGCTTCTGCTCTAGGCTGAGTAAAAATAAACTTTATTCCTATACTGGGATTCCAGTCCATTGAAGCCGCAATTCAACCACTGCACTGCACCATCAGAGATGGTGCCAGCAGAGTAACTTCCAAATTCGCTGCTGATCTTTTCCTCCCTTTAGAGAACAGCTGCAAATCTGGGCAAACAGTCAAGTTTTCTTCTTTTCTATTCAAGGATAAACAATTTATAACAAAAGAGAAAAAGCAGAAAGAATGTTTGGTATCTACTTTTATCACCTATGGCAACACTTAAACCACCAGATATGCTGCATGTCCTTAATTTGCCAGAGCAGGACTTCCTAAACAATCACTGAAAATGCGAGGTACCCCACTTCTTGTCAGGAAGGGTGACAGCTGGCACACAGGTGAACTGATACATGACAAGACTGCTTTTTAACATTCAAGTTCTACAGAAGTGTTATCCAGGATACAAGGACTTTGGACACTCATGAAGGCTGCTTACATACTTTAAGCATTTCTGTATCAGGATATTTAAGCAGCTAAATACTTTGATGAAGTCTGTCTCCTCATTCAAAGCTGGAAATACTTTACCATGAATATCTACCATGTCAAGTAAGGACATGAAACTTCATCAGCTCACACACATACACACACACACATCTATCAGGCCAACCTATCAGCTTGTTCTGAAGTTAGAAGCTGCATCCTTAGCTAGTCACGCTGGTCTCATGAATTTTTCAGCCCTGTGTCTCCTCTGAAACAGGCAAACACTATTTTAGGAGACTAAATCCTCCCTATACACCCCCAAGAGGGGTCAAAATCCAGCAGAGCTAAATGCTACTCAACTCTGAAGCAAAGCTTTATCAGAAATTGCTGAATCACAGTTCCTAGAAAGGGGTGTTGGGGGTGGAAATATCTTGCCTCTTCCATGCAGAGACACTCAGAGGGACAGTGAATATTATCATCTCTCCCTGCCCTTTGTAACAGCCAGGACCTGAAAGGCAGCACCTAAAATGCAGAGAGGACAGTTTTAAGCTGTGCTTAAAAAGGAGCATGAGGCTGGACATTAGGAGGAATTTTTTCACCGAAAGGGCAATTAGATGTGGGAATGGGCTGCCCAGGGAGGTGGCGGAGTCACTGTCCCTGGAGGTGTTTAGGGAATGACTGGATGAGGCACTCAGGGTCTGGTTGTTATGGTTCAGTCACGGGCTGGACTCGATGATGGCAGAGGTCTTTTCCCACCGAATTGGCTCTGTGATGGATGTACTGCTGACAGCCGCGGTCAGGGTCTCTGCACCCACCACACCTCCATGCGGAATGCAGAAGGTTAAGGCTGCCTCTAGCAGGGATGGGGTCCTGCACTAAAGGCTAGAGTTACACTGCTAGGAAGCAATAGGACACTTATGTTAGAGCGGATTGGGGCACACCGAGACAAAAGCCCTCAGCACAGAGCCAGCGACGCGTACAATTAGCACATTTCGCCGGCCAGCGCAGGAGGGAGATACCTACAACCAAGAGCTCTTGAGAGGCTCCCAGTGCATTAAGTGGGGGCACAGACACGGGAAGGGGCTCGCCTGCCCCCTCTCCCGCACATTCCGGGCGGATCCCCGCCTTTCCCGGCCCCCGCCCCGCGCGCCTGGCCCCGCCCCGCCCCGCCCCGCGCGGGGCCGGCGGCGTCCGCGGTCGCCATGGCAGCGGTGCGCGTCACCGCGGCCGGCGCCGCCGATTGGCGGGAATTGTTCGAGAAGGCGGCGGAGGGCGGAAGCGGAAGCCGCACGTGGAGCCGGTGAGTGGCTGCCGCAGTTTCTGGAAACTTCGCCTCATTGTCATATTTAAAGCGGCGGCGGCGCCGCTGCGTCCCCTCCCCGTCCGCCCGCCCGCGCACGCCACGGGGACCGGCGGCCGCAGCAGCACCGGGAGCGAGCCGGGCAGAGCGGGGGCCTCCCTCTGGCGCCGGGGCCATGGCCGTGGTGGGCTTTGATTTGGGCTTCCAGAGCTGCTACATCGCCGTGGCGCGGGCCGGCGGCATCGAGACCGTCGCCAACGAGTTCAGCGACCGGTGCACGCCGTGAGTGGTGGCGGGGGGGCGGGCGGGGGCCGGTCCGTGCCCGGCGGAGCGCCCGGCGCGGAGAAGGTGCTGGAAGTTTCGCGGCGGGGCGCGGTGGGCTCCCGCTGTGCGGGGCCGGCGCCTTCCCCGGCACTCGCCGCCGCCGGGGGCTGCCGGGGATAGGTACGGGGTGTGGGGCCGGGCGGCAGCCCGCGGTGTGCCCCCTGTGCTCCCCTTGCCGCCCCAGCCCGCGCTGTGCCCCGATCCCCGCAGCCGCTGTGTCCCGCTGTGCCCCAGACCCTGACCCGCGCTGTGCCCCCGCCCCGCTCCCCTCCGCTTTGTTCCCCTGTGTCCCCCCGCCTGCTCCCTGCTCCCGACCCCCTCTGTTCCCCCGTGTCCCGGTCCCGACCCCCTCTGTTCCCCGTGTCCCGGTCCCGACCCGTTCCCTGCCCCGGAGCAGCGCCGGGATGCGGCGGGGCTGTGCGGAGCCGCCCGGGTGCGGTGCGGCGGGCCGGGAGAATCCCCGTGCGGGCAGCCCGGGTTAAGGGGACACGGGAGAACGCGCTCCCACTCGGGCTGCGTAGGATGGGCTCTGCCAGCTGCTCCCGGGCAGCTCTCCTTTAGTCAGAGGTTAGATATAGAAAGCGTCTGGCTGAAAGCAGGAGTTAGTTGACAAGTTGGAAGCGGCCGTGCACAGCCGGGCAGGGTGTAGTCCGGCTGTGAGCTCTGAATTGCCATCATCCTGTTATACCCTTTGGATAAGCCATTGTGAAAAGTCCTGGATTCGGGCCAAGGCTTTAAGACGGATAAAAGTCTTCTTGTAGCTTTTTAATGCAAACTCAAACCCTTTGACGGAAAGACTTAGGTGTTTTATATCTGCAGTAGTAGAAAATGAATCCGTGACAGTTCTTGGTGGTGTTTGTAGTCAGGAGTGAGTTAATTAGCCTGTTGTTCTTTCCAGGTCGGTGGTTTCGTTTGGATCCAAAAACAGAGCTATTGGTGTTGCAGCTAAAAACCAGGTAGGTCATTTCCTGCTGCAAACTGTTGAAGTACCAGCGGGTGTAAAGAGAGTTGGCTGTGTGTGTTTGAAGCCAAACAGCCTCGTTTCTTGTTGAGCCTTTTATTTTAGAAATGCTGCACTATGCTGCCATGCTTTCTTTGGGGAAATGTAGGATGTTTTTGCTGGAATGCTTCTGCTCTCTCTTTCATTAAAGTAATGCTTTCCAGTTGAATATGTTCATCTTCTGACAATTTAAGGTCACTGGGTTTCTTTTCCTAATGATTGTATACAGGATTTTCCTTGTACTTGAAGGAAAACATTTTAAATGCTGTATATAGTTTCTTAAAATCAGATGTAAGGGGAGAAGTTTGGCTCAGATTCTTAAAGCTATTTAGGGTACCTTGCTACCTTTGGATTTGCTGTAAATTAAATGCCTCTGGTTTTGAAGATGCAAGTCCTTATTTTGGGTTGTTTGTTTTTTTGTTTTTTTTTTAATTGAAGTGCTCTGAAAGATTGAATGTTTTCTTTGTTAAAGTACTATTTTCAGTTTAGAAAGAGAACTTGATTCCAACAAGTCTCAGAATAACAAACTGTAATGATTAAATAAATCCTTAGGTATTGTACGTTGTTACATAACTGCTGCTGGGAGATCAAGCATGCAGCCTCCGCTGGCCTGTGCATCTCTCTCATGTAGCAAAAGGACTGCAGTGTGTTTCCATGGAGAGAGCACTAAAGGAGACTTTATTCCACTGTAATAGCACTCCTCTTAATTTTGAATAGCCGAGGCAATACGAATACTTTGCATGTTAACAAGCACACACACATTCAGTTACAGGTTAGCATTTGGAGTAATGAAGTAAATACATGTGTTTGTGGTTTTTTTCTTAAATTTCATTTCAGCATTGCTGAGTTGACTGCTGACATTGTTGCAAGTCAGAAAGTAGTATGATTCATTAGTGTGCAAAAATGAATTGTTACTCAAAATGGGAAATGATCTGAACCCGATGTACTCTCAAGCATGTTTCAATATTAGATTGTTCCAGTAGGTGCTGTGGAAAACTTGGAGTAAGCTGCAAGTGAGGTTGATTCTCTCTTAGATTGCATTTACAAGTGTTTATTTGTAGTGATGAGCACCTGTGGCTTTAGTTACCTTCAGACTAACCTGTATGATGTTACTGATTGACTGTTTCATGCTTGGCTCTCTGAGAAGTTGAAGCTAAATATTTTTGCCAGGAAATAAGAATGTGATACTTTAAATGATAAAAAGATGACAGATCATTTATTTCTGTAGTTGTAAGTGGCCCAGTTTGGCTGATGACCTGAGATGTGAATTGCGTTTCTTTTGTAAATGTGCAAGTTTCGTGACATGGACTACTGAGAGTTACATTTTTTGTGTCTTAGGGTCTAGTAGCTACTTAAATCAAGGAGTACAATGATTCTTTTCATTTGGGGAAAAAAAAAAAAAAAGGCAAAGAAACAAAAAAATCCCACAAAATTAAAAAAAAGAGGTTTTGATTGGTGACTTCTACACTGTGATTTTGTGAGAGAGCTCAAAATACTCAAAGGTGCTCTCTTTAATATTTGAGAAATTGGTGCTGGAGCAAATTTTCAGAGAATTTCTGTAACTTTTAGGTAAGTGTGATAGCACTGGAGATGAGAACAGTACTTTAGTTAGCAGACCATAATTCTCAGCTTTCTTAATTGTGACTAAGCAGGAAGATATTAAAACATGCTACAGACCTAATGGCATACAATTACTCTAAAAATATCTTAAGATTGTTCTCTTAGAAAAGGCTTTGAGGTTAATTCTAAATTAGGCTATAAAAGCTGCCAGAGTGTTTGCACTTCTCTACCCACTACATGGTAATAATTCCTGCTGCTACGTTCTTCAGTCATACAGCTGTGAAATATGTAGCATTCAAGCACTCTGAAGTTGTGGCTATACAAATAAATAAAACCATGCTGGGCAACAATCTTCAGCACAGGAACCTAACTACTCAATCACATTAAAGTACTGCAATAGTTCCTGGCATGATTTTTGGCCTGTGTTAACTTGGGCTTGTACTATTAATTGCTGAGCACTGTTTGGTGATTAGAATAAACCAAGGATGATTCTCAGCAGGCAGTCCAAGTGTGACATCTATCCACAGGCACAGCTGTCTGAAAGTTACTGTTTGTTAGTGGGAGTATGGCCTCCTTTTTTTGTCAGGGAGCTTTTATGTAGGAGAAGTGTCCTAGTTGGGTGGTTTTCTAATACAAGATGTAGCTCAAATGCTTCTATTTTGTGGTGGAAAAATTTTTATGCAACCAGGAATTGATGCTTTTCTTTGAGGCTAGTGAATGCTAGGAATATTCCTTGTATGCTCAGCATTTGAGTTGCTATCATGCAGTCTGTTGGTGCCTGCCTAAGTCTATCCTGTAGATAATAACACATTTCTATAATTTCTCTCTGATAAAATAGAATTAAGTCTACTCTGAGATACTTGCATTATCCCTTAGGCTGCTCTAGTTGTCTGGTTTCTGTTGTGGTTTGCATTTCTGATAACGAATGCTTCTTCATGCCACTTGCTCTGAGGAGCTTGCATTGTAGTTTAGCACATAGTTCAGGCTGATGTTAGCAAAAAAAGTTCCAAGTTGTCTATGTGCTGCATTCTTCTTTGGTCTAGTGCAGGAGTTGCTGCTAGGTGAGTGTGAACAAGGAAATGATGTGATTTCAAAGTAGCTCAGAGAGGAAAAAGTAAGTGTTGAAGCGTATGGGGATGCTTAAGCTTGACACTTAGTAACTAGGAAAGCCCTTGCTTGTGCTTAGTGTAATAATGTTTAAAGTGGAGGTGGTGTGGCTTGGGCTGGAGGGTCAGTTTACAGATAGAGAAACCAGCTTCACATGTAGTTGCAATCTTTAAACATTTGAATTTGGTCTGAGTTCTGTCACCCAAGGTGAGGTTCAAGGTGAGTGGCTCTGGTTGCCAGCACAGTGAGCAGCAGTGCTCCAGTGCAGTGCACAGGGGGGTTTCCTGAGCTGGGGAAGTGTCACAGGGAGACAGGAGCTGCCAGAAGCCTACAGCTTAGGTGGCAGTGGCTGATGGGACCTAGGTGGGGCCAGGAGCAACAACAGCAGTTTCCCCCAAATGTAAAATGAGCCCTTGGGGAGCACTGGTAGCAGGGTGTGGCACAGCAGTGTGCAGGAAGGCTGCTGGGGCAGTGCCAGCCCTGCCAGGGAGCAGTGCCATCCACCTGGCAGAAAGCCACGGCCCCATCAGCTCCACAGCTGGCACAGCTGCCCAGACAGGAACATGCAGCTCTGGCAAGAACATGCTGCCAGTATTGGGTGGCACCTGTGAGCACAGATGTGGGAATGTGCCCAGGTACTCTTCCACTTAGTGACAGAACTCTGGCGGGAGGTGAGTAGGTTGAGGACTATCAGGGAGTGTGAGAGAGAGAGATGGTATAGTGGAATTGCACCCTGCATTCCCTGGAGCAGGCCTGGGAGGCAGACAGGACACTCAGAGGATTCCTTTCTCTCTCCCCCACCTGCTGGAAAACAATTACTTGAAGGGATAGGGAGCAATCTGTCACCAAGGTTATGCTGGCCTGTGTCAAAATTGCTTCCCTGAAGAAAAAGAGACAGGACATTGCCATAGGAGACTCCCTTTAGAAGGGAGCAGAAGGCCCAATATGCTGGCAGGAATCACTTCTTGGGAAAGTCTGCTGCCTCTCTGGGGTCCAAGTTGCTACCTGGGTATGGCTGTCAGATAATTATCCATTATTGGTTTCTCATGTTGACAGTGATGAGACAGCACTAGGAAGTCCAAGGGCAATCAGGAGAGATTTCAGGGCCTTGGAATGACTGCTTAAGGGATCAGGAGCACAAATAGTGCTATCATGTGTTCTTTATCCTTCCAGTTGCAGGAAATGACGGAGGAAACAGGAAGAGCCAGCAGACCAATATATGAGCCTAGTGCCACTGGCAGAATTTGGGGGTTTTGATCATGGGTCAGTTAACATAACAGCAGGACTGCTAGCAATGGGCAGGGTACACCTGTGGCAGAGGGGGAAAAGGATCTTTGCACAGGAGCTAGCAGGGATCACTGAGAGCTTTAAACCAGATTTGGAGTGGGGAAACTCATGCAGTCAAGTTTGCAAGAGATAAGCCTGGGGAGTTCCACAGCAGTGTTTGAGATAGAGTGCTCTGGTGAGGTCCTTCCCTCTGCTGCCTTGGTGGAGATGGGATGGAGATCCATGCAGCAGCAGTGACACAAGGGTTATTATTGATATGTTTTAAAACTGTGGAAGCTCCTGAGAATGGTCACATAGGAGCTGGGGCTTGTCCTCTGCAAAAAAGTGGCAGGATCAATAGCCCAGCTGAAGTGCATGCAAGCAGGCATCAATGCCTGCAACACAGGCAATAAAGAGGAGGAGCTGGACACCACTGTGCAACAGTAAAACTGACACAGTTGCCTTTATAGCAACATGAGGGTATGACTGGCAGGACTGGGGTGTTGCTCCTAACTGGTTAAAAACTGGCTGGATAGCCAGGCCCAGAGTGTTATGGTGAATGGAGTTAAATCTAGCTGGCAGCATATCACCAGTGGTGTTCCCCAAGGCTCAGTGCTGGGGGCCAACTCTGTCTGATATTGTAATCCGTGATCTGGAAAAGGGGTTTGAGTGCACCTTCAGTCAGTTTGGAGATGAGGCTGAATTGGACTGGAGTGTTGATCTGCTGGAGGGCAGGATGGCTTTACAAAAGGACAGGCTGGACTGAAGGGTTGAGGGCCACTGTATGAAGTTCAATGAGTGCAGTGTCTTGCACTTGAGTCACAACAACCTCAGGTAACACTACAGGGTGGGCGCAGAGTGGCTGGGAAGCTGCCTGGTAGAAAAAGACCTGGGAGTGCTGTTTGACAGCTGAACATGAGCCAGTGTGTGCCCAGGTGACCAAGAAGGCCAATGGTGTCTTTGCCTGTATCAGCAGTAGTGTGGCCAGCAGGAGCAGGGCAGTGATTGTCTGCCTGTACTTGGCACTGGTGAGGCCACACCTCAGATCCTGTGTTCAGTTCTGAGCCCCTCACTGCAAGAAGGATGCTGAGGTGCTGGAGTGAATCCAGAAAAGGACAGTGGAGCTGGGGAAGGGTCTGGAGTGCAAGTCTGATGAGGAGCAGCTGAGGGAGCTGGAGGTGTTTAGCCTGGAGAAGAGGAAGCTCAGGTATGCCCTTATCACTATCTATAAGTGATTAACCTAAAAGGAGCACAAAGTCGCACCAGGGGAAGTTTAGATTGGCTGTTAGGAAAAGATGGTTTGAAAACATTTGAACAGGCTACCCAGGGAAGCGGTGGAGTCACTGTCCTGGGAGGTATCTAAGAGGTGTGTGGATGTGGCTTTTGAGGACATTGGTGGACTTGGCTGGGTTAGGTAAATAGCTGGACTTGATCTGAAAGGCCTTTTCCAACTTAAACAGTTCTATGATTCTAAATTAGTTGACTAAAGTAGTAGGCTCTGTTGATCGTGTCATTGTTGTCTCAAAGTTTCAGACATAGTTTTATAATCCTTAATAAGTAATGGTCTGGAAGTCTGTGTCCAACTTATTAATGAGCTGATAAAACGTACCAGACAGTAATTACCAATGTTAAATAAAACAGCTGTGACAAGGGAGTGAGCAGTTGTCTGAAAACTTGACCTGTGCTTGGGGTCATACAGAACAGCACTGAACATTGCAGGCTGATTAAGAGTAGATTTCTAACTATCCTCTATTTCTTTACAGCAAATTACTCATGCCCACAACACTGTATCTAACTTCAAGAGATTCCATGGCCGTGCATTTAATGATCCTTTTGTTCAGAAGGAAAAAGAAAAGTTGAGCTATGACTTGGTTCCCATGAAGAATGGTGGTGTTGGAGTGAAGGTAAATCTGCAGTGTATCTTTCTGGATTGTATAGCTAAATCTGAAATCTTAATTTCAGCACCTAGTCATGAAAATATAGGTTTCTTTTAATTACCCTAAAGGTGGGTTGTTTTAATCTTTCTGTTAAAGAAGAGCTCTTCTACGAATAGACAGCTTTATCTTTAAATAGTGGATGTTAACCTTCAAATTAAGGTTCATTTACAAATAATTGCTGAAATGCAAGTTTCCCTGTTGGCAAATTGCACATTAGCTCAAACACACTGGCAGAAAAACTGCTAAGATAATTACAAGGTCGTATGGTTTTGCTTCAAAGTATGACTTTCTGCCACTTGTGTGAAATGCATTGCAGAAGACTTATTAGGTGTTGTACAAACACTTTAGAAAACAGTTGGAACTCTTCTTTAGAATGATTGCCATAAATGAGTAGCAAGTGTGCCTTTAGTGGACTACCTGGAGTCAGTTACTTGCAAAAAGGTGTTCAAAACCAGCTCCTACCACATTGCAGGTTTGGCTCTTGCTTACATTTCAAGGACTTCACTGATACAGTGTCAGCTTTTCATAGAATAGGTATTGTTAATAACATTGTGTTCATTTACAGAAATATGTACAATTACTGATAACGAAGCTTTGCTGGCATAGCAATCAGTGTTGCTTCGCTGTTGAAGACTTTAGCTTGAGCTGGTCCCTCATAACTTAAGTATAAATCAGTCCTAAGTAGTGAATAGATCACAGAATTATATATGTTAGAAAGAAGCCTGACTAGAAAAGTAGCCAAGCTTTTCAAAAGAGAAGGTGCTTTTTCTTTTGGTGTTTGTGATTTATGAGGTTAACAGATAAATTCAGACAGAAATTATTGGTTTCCTTTAATCAGTGTGTAGGAGTTGTGTCCTCCCAACACTAGACTCTCATATAGTACAAGATTACTTGGTATTTTTCCTTTTTTTCTTAGGCTGCTTGGAGAACAAATTAGCATTTATTTCTATTTAACTGTGGTTAAATAGTTTTAATAATTGATTCAGTAAAATTCAATAAGACTGGGAGGTTCAGAGAACAATTTTTCTATTAAAACCAAAACGCCTAATTTTTCCCCAAATCATACTGAGTGAATAGAAGTGAAGTGTTACTTTCAAGCATCAGCTGTAATGTGTTACTTCACTTTGTCATTGTCATGTATTCTATTGCATGATAAAAATGGTGCTTCAAGAATGATTTTTGCTAAGAGAGCAATAAATGAACTTTTTGCAAAGCTTTATCTTAAGCTTTTAGTTGTTTCATGTGCATAGGTGAACTGTTGTTGCACAGTTCTTCCTTTCAGACGCCTCACATATTTGAGCAGAAGGATAAAAATGCCGGGGAAAAATACACAGCAAGTACTTCTGTACATTTTTTTTTGCTTTTGGCATCAGTTTGAAAAATGATGGCTATTTTTACTTAATGTGCCACATTTTAAACTTGTGTCGCTTTTGACCATTTCCTTAATCTATAGAGTTGATACAGTTCTTGATGTCTTAAGACAGAATGGAATTACTGCATCTATAAACACTCAGCTGGGAAATTAAATTGTAAACTGAAGTTCTATAATTAAATAATGAAGCATGTTGTGATTTGTAGGGTGCTAGCCAGCAGTGTATCAAAGAACATTAAATATATGTAATTTTCCTTGTTTTGAACGGAACTAATGAGTTGAACTAATAGAATTATTTTACCTGTTCTATCCAGGTCATGTACATGGATGAGGAGCACATCTTCAGTGTGGAACAGATTTCAGCTATGCTATTGACTAAATTGAAGGAGACTGCAGAGAGTAACCTGAAAAAGCCAGTAACAGACTGTGTTATTTCTGTAAGTAATTGTAGCACACAGGAACATTGTCTTTTAACTTCAGCTATCGAGGGCATTTTGTTTCTATTCATGCAGAGTAAAAAAGAACTCTGCTAAGCACTTAGAAAGGGATTAATCCTAACTAGATTTAGTGCTTTTGACTTAAAGAAATCCCACGGCTGTTGCCGTATTCCAGACCCTAACTTAATGAACTTGTTCTCTTGGAAATGTCTGGACCTTCGGACCCAAAATGTTTCTGGATCCAGCTATATACCCGTCTGGAACAGCTTGTTTTCATGACTGAGCATACTAATTACTCATTAAAGTAAATACATACATTTGTGTTCTTTCTTGAATTTAAAACAATTTGATAACATCTTTGAGCAATTTCCATTGTTGATGAAGTTTTGCCCTCTGTCAGCTGAGAATTTTAGTTTCTGTCCTGTTTATCTCCATCCTTTCAGCAAATTTTGTTTTGTTTCTTTTTCACTGTTATGACTGCACAGAAAATGACCTCATGTCAAGATCAGTCATTCCATTGCAAAGCCCTGAGTATAAAATAACACCTGCCTCTCTGTTGTCAATGACTCGGAACAAGTCTGTCTCATGTTGCATCTAGGAATATTTAGCTCTGTTATTATTAGAAATGTTTCTCCAGTTGAACCTGGAAAGCTAGTTCTTCATGTCTCCCTGGAGGGGGGTACATCAGAAGGCACTGTCCAATGCCAGTGCTAGAGATCTGTAGAAAGTTTTCAGCAGCATATTCCTTCAGCATTTATTAGCATTTCTTGCCCAAAGAAATTTCTGCCAAAATAGATTCTCTTCATTTGTTATCACTTATTGCTTTGCATCTCTCACGTCTGTAGTATTGCTGTATGCTTTTAGTTTCCTCTTTCCTTGTTTGGGCAGGAGTCTATTGCTAGTTCTGATTAAGGTATTCCATGTCACTCTCTTCATAATATCCAGTTTCACATTTTGAGCCAGCACTTAATGTTACTATCATTTGTATGCAAATAACTCATTTGTTTCTTGCTAGTGTGTGCTCATGTAAACTAGCTGATGCTGGTTTAATTCCATCTCTGAATAGAGTATTTGAAGTGTCAATTCAGTATGGTAGTTGCATTTTGGAGACTTGAAGTAAGTATCTTCCTCAAAGAGGAGGAATGGATACAATTTTTAAATTAATACTTTCAAATAAGTGGTGTAATGTCTCATTTTCTGGAAATAACTTTGTATTCTCACCTCCTTTCTTCAGGTTCCATCATTTTTCACAGATGCTGAAAGGAGATCTCTTCTGGATGCAGCTCAGATTGTTGGTCTAAATTGTCTTAGATTAATGAATGACATGACAGCAGGTAGGTAGGATAAAATAGCAGTTTCTGCAATTGACAGGTGGGATAGAGGGTGCATTTAATTACTTTAAGAAAAAGGACTGACTTGAAAAGGCAAATATAAGACATAAATATTTGAAAAACTTGCTGGTCTTTTCTTGGTTTAATGTCTTCTGTGTGAAGGGGTAGATGAGATCAAGCTCCATTAATAATTATCTCCCTGAGCACTTATTTAGGAGTCATTACATGTGCCTGGATTACTTGTTCATTTAGTGTGCTGTTGAGATGCACAGTTGTAGGAGTTAGACACTCCTAAAGGAAGTTCCTTGATTAAACGTTAACACCTCATAACTTCCAAGGCTTTTTTCAGTATAGTTGGGGTTTTAAACAGACACATGGCTCTGTTGACCATTTATACAACTCTCAGACAAAACTTCCCAGCTTGGAAGATACTCACTGTAAATACAAAACTGGGTTTGGGCTTTGCTTTTTAGATGTTCTATGTTTTTTATTACTTTGCAAGGCAGAAATAAATAAACCCAAACAAATCATTAGGGAGCATATACATGACTAAGGGAGCATGTTCTGCTTTTCAGGTTCTGCTTTAGATGAATGGAACAAAGCTTACATGAAAATAGTATATCTTGCACAGGTGTAGGTCTGGATTTGTCTTCATGCTTTTGATCTTACAGCTTAGTGTTCACAGGGATATTGTGATATGCCACTGGAAACTAGAGATTGTGTGGATAATATCTGGCACTTCTTTTGCAGTGGCTCTGAATTATGGAATTTATAAACAAGACCTTCCAGCTCCTGAAGAGAAGCCACGGATAGTTGTATTTGTTGATATGGGACATTCTGCATTTCAAGTATCAGCCTGTGCATTCAACAAGAGTAAACTGAAGGTAGTAAGATTAAATGGAAATAAAAATGTTTACCAGCAGTTAGAATAAAATAGCCAGCCAATCTGCCTTTTTTTTTAAATTCTGAAATAATTTAATTCATGGAAAGTAGCAACGAGTCGAAAGGCAAAGATTTTTACCAGTATCCTTCACTTCATTAGAATTGTTTCAAACAGGCTGTAAATTTCTCGCAATACACAAATGTAAGGTGTATAATACAAGTACTATGATTTATTTTGCTTTATCTAAATGAGTGTGTATGTGGATGAAAATTTTGCATACTTAGGATTGTCACTTAGCTATTTAGTCTTATTTCCTCTGTAAAAGTGAAGATCAATTTTTAGCTGATGTGGTTGTGCATTGGAAGGTAGGCTGATCTGTCCCCAGTATTATTTTGAAGCAAGGACTTGCTGATATTGGAAGACTGCTATTCCCTTTGATTTTATTAATGTTAGACTAAATGGTGTTCTTTCAAACCAGGTACTTGGCACAGCATTTGACCCTTTCCTCGGTGGGAGAAACTTCGATGGAAAGCTGGTAGATTACTTTTGTGCAGAAATAAAATCAAAGTACAAACTAGATCCAAAAACCAAAGTTCGGGCTCTTCTTCGTCTGTATCAGGAATGTGAGAAACTGAAGAAACTAATGAGTTCAAATAGCACAGACATTCCTCTAAATATTGAGTGTTTTATGAATGATACTGATGTGTCTGGAAAAATGAACAGGTGAGTTCTGTACAAGACAGCCATTTGCTTTAGTGACCATTTTTTTAAACAAGTGAACAAGTGTTTCTGTGTTTGGAAGAAACTTTATGTGCTAAAATTAAGTGTGAGTGCTAAATAGCTGTGGCATTTTGTAATGCTAGAATAGCTAAGGCTGGGAAATGTGATGTTCAGCTACTTGAGTAATGTTTCAGTGCAATAAAGCATGCATAAGTTGTTTAGATTCTTTTTGTAAAATATGTTCTTAAAACCATGTATTGATGCATGCAAACCTCAGAGGGTTGTATATTTTGACCTTCTACATATTTTAGGTAATCTAAATTCCATACTCTCTTAAGATAGCAACAATTTAAGCTTTCTTTTTTTCTGTTCTTAGTGTACTAAGATATTGGATACTGGTAGAGAAATGGAGGGCAGAAACAGTGCTTATGGGTGATGACTTGATTATGGTGCAAGTGTAAATGAAGTCTCTCTGTCTCTTGCACATGTTCACAGGCATGGCTTCATTTGTTAGTTCTGTAGCTACTGCTAAGAGTGATGGGTTCTTTTTCTTCCAGTGTTTGGGCAAGTTTTTCATAACAAAGGAAGTGTCAGTGTTTTCGGATTGCTTATCTCTAACCTCTGTTCTGAGGCAAATACATAGCAGCTGCCCAAACAAAACCTATATCTTTAACTGCATTGATAGTGGCTTAGGAAAAATTGAAAGCAGATGCTTGTGTGATACCTTGTCTATGTTTGGCCTACTCACGGGAGTTTACCTTTAGGTCTCTGCAGTGTAGTTAACCAACCTAGTCAGCATCAGTTTGGAAACAAATACCAGGCAAGCTTCTTGTGGGACAGGCATTCTTTAGTTAATTCCATTCTTTTTTCTTAGGTCACAATTTGAAGAATTGTGTGCTGACCTGCTGCAAAGGATAGAGATGCCTCTGCTTTCATTAATGGAACAAACACAGCTGAAAGTGGAAGATGTAAATGCTGTAGAGATTGTGGGAGGAGCAACCCGTATTCCTGCTGTCAAAGAGAGGATTGCTAAATTCTTTGGCAAGGATGTCAGTACAACACTGAACGCAGATGAAGCCATAGCTAGGGGCTGTGCTCTGCAGGTATAGTACTGGCAGCACTTGATGAAACTAAAAGATGTATTTTTTCCATGAAGAATTAGTCAAGCAGTTATGAAAAATTGTAGAAGTGGTCCATTTTCAAGTACTCAAGGGAACATACATGTTCAGTAGGTCTTTTTATGGGATTATACGGTTTAAAAGTCCAGAGTACTCCTCCCTGGTGCAGTACTCTATTGCAGTATTTTATTGCAGAGTGTTTTCTGTAAGCAGCCCACTCTGCTCTTCAGAAGAACACGATCTAGGGATCTTTAATGCCAAAAATTTAAGTTGTTTTCAAGCTGAAAGGTACTTTTACTCAACAAGGTATAAGGAGTATCTATGGAGAGCCCGAACTAACTGCAAGTTTGACTTTCCTGGTATCCAGCTTGCCATCTATGAGAAACAGGTTTTATTCTGTCTCACTCCCATTTTTACTGTTTCCAACTGTATTTTACAAGCAAACCATTCATTCTGTGTTCTTCCTTTTCTCCTTTAACTTCTTGTCTTATTTCACCCTCTTCTCTTTGACTTGTTTCTTTACTCCGTCTCACTGACAGCTTCCCATTGCCAGCAATCAGTTGTGTTCAGGGAAAGAAGCAGGACCCTTTAGATAAACGCTTTTTAGGACTAAGCACTGCAGCATTGCTCTTTTTTATAGTCCTGCTATTTCCTTAGTGTTGCCTTTACTCACAAGCTGCAGAAGGCCTGCTAACACAGCACATTAAATGCTTGTGTGTGAGATTCGTCTTCTCATACTGCATTAAAATTGAGTATTGAAATAGTTCTGCCTAATAAAATCAATACAGTTCTCACTTGTTTGAAAAGTTTTTGCTGTCTTGGCTGGTGGAGTAGAGGAGTTAACCAGCTTTAATGCAAGCTTTTTTTTTTTTTTTCTTTTTCAGTGTGCCATTCTTTCTCCAGCTTTTAAAGTAAGAGAATTTTCTGTGACAGATGCTACACCTTTTCCAATATCTCTGCTGTGGAACACAGAAGCAGAGGACACTGAAGGGTAGGTAGCTCAGACTTCCATTCCATGTAGCTTTTGACCTTCATAATTCAGGAGTCATGTTCTTGCTTGCATTTAAACTAGAATTTGGCATTCTCATGTGGAAAACCCATAGGCCATGTTCCAGAGATGGTCGACAGGGAAGACTGTAGAGACATAGGTTGAAATTTGAACTGTAATTCATCATTTTTAAAAATATAAAGATTTTTTAAAAAGTGAGGGAAAGATCTACCAACTAGTATCTTGTCTTGCCTTTATCTAGTTTTCAGGATTAGGAATATAAAATTTGATCAGTGTTTGGGTCCTGATTCCACTTTGCCTTCTGGCTTTTCAGTTTTTACGCTGTCTTGGCTGGTGGAGTAGAGGAGTTAACCAGCTTTAATGCAAGCTTTTTTTTTTTCTTTCTTTTTTCAGTGTGCCATTCTTTCTCCAGCTTTTAAAGTAAGAGAATTTTCTGTGACAGATGCTACACCTTTTCCAATATCTCTGCTGTGGAACACAGAAGCAGAGGACACTGAAGGGTAGGTAGCTCAGACTTCCATTCCATGTAGCTTTTGACCTTCATAATTCAGGAGTCATGTTCTTGCTTGCATTTAAACTAGAATTTGGCATTCTCATGTGGAAAACCCATAGGCCATGTTCCAGAGATGGTCGACAGGGAAGACTGTAGAGACATAGGTTGAAATTTGAACTGTAATTCATCATTTTTAAAAATATAAAGATTTTTTAAAAAGTGAGGGAAAGATCTACCAACTAGTATCTTGTCTTGCCTTTATCTAGTTTTCAGGATTAGGAATATAAAATTTGATAAAATTTGACCCAGTGTTTGGGTCCTGATTCCACTTTGCCTTCTGGCTTTTCAGTTTTTACTCAGGGTGTTCTCAACACCTAAGATTCTTGATTTATTAGTAATGTTAGGTACTCTGGAAATTTTGGGAACTTATATGGATGCTATTTATCTGACTGAAGGAGGAACTTAACACCTAGCAAAAATTTAACATTTGTAAGAGTAATTTCTTGCTGCAGTCTCTTACGACTGACATCTGTTACTAATTCTGTGCCATGCCTGTGGGAAATGCTATTGCTTTCTAGGATGTAAATAGCTCCAAGTTCAACCTGTGGAAAAATCATAGTTCTAGAGGGATCTGTTCATACCTTTTTCATGTTCTTTGTAGTTCAGCCTTTTTTTCTTCCTGTCTGTTTTCTGTGGAGGTGCAGGGCCTAATTGTTCTGTCACTTATGAGAGCAGCCTTGTGGGCTCATGTTCTAGGTAAACCTCTCATTTTCTCACGTCTAGGTTATTAGATGAGATCTTCCACAGTTAGGAGACAAAACTTAGTTGGAAATTAGGATCGGGCTGGCATAAAAGCGGACAATGCCGTAGAACATGAAGTAAAGCTGGTTGTTTTTCTGTCATGTTGAGGAATGAATAATAATCTGGTGTCAGGGTTCTCAACTGAGCCATGGAAAGTAAATGAGCAAGGAATTAACAGGGCTATAATTATCCCTTTGAGACTAAGGAAGGGTGCAAATTATAATTCAAAATACACTATTCCAAGTTCAAATAGTGGAATAGGACAAGTTCTCATACAGTAGAGAACAGTAAATCCTTCTCCCTTGCAGTACAGTAGTGAAGTATCTTTATTGGAATTGTTCAAAAGGGTAAATGTTTCAAAACATGATGTTCCTCTAAAGAGTTCTGACCCTATATCAAGACCTTCCAGCTCAAATACTGCTAAAAGTGATACTTTTCCCTTAATTGCAGAGTTCATGAGGTCTTCAGCAGAAATCATGCAGCACCCTTTTCTAAGGTACTTACATTCTATAGGAAAGGTCCATTTGAGCTAGAAGCTTTTTATTCTGATCCTAATGGAGTCCCATATCCTGAGTCAAAAATTGGTAAGTAATTGTCCTGGAAGTAGTGTTGTCTCCAATAGAACAATTTGAAATCAAAGAGTAACTGTTGTTGTGCAGTATGGTTATGATGTATGTATTCAGGTTTTTGTCTCTGAAGGACTCAGACTTTTCCCATTCCTGACACAACTGAATTGGTATTTTTTATTTTTCTTGCTTATAATGTTGCTTTGGCTAAAGGAAGAAATGAGGGGAAACAAATCAATGCCTACAATTAAAATGTAGTTATCACTACAAAAGATAGCTTTTTAACTTTTTTAAATCTTCTTTTCGGCTTATCACTGAAGCAAGCTAGGAATAATTGAGTAATATCTCCTGTATATAAAAAAAGCATGTCTTGAATAACTAGTTGTTGTTTTTACTATACCTTCTGGAATTGGCATAATGCTGAGTAACTTTTAATCAAAGCAGTCTGAAATAGTGGCTGCTACAAGACTACACTATTGATTTGTCTACGTAACATTTCTAAGCAGTTCTTTCATACTTTTTGACAAATTGCAGTACTTGACATTGTTGATAATTACAAAGAGCTTACAATATGGTTAGTTAGAAAAAGACTGATGGTAAAGACAGGCCAATTAAATAATTGTTCTTTAGTTCTAAACATGCAATTAAATGTTGTTGTTTGCATGCCATGTATTTTGGAAAACCAGCACAATGAAGAGGGACTTACTACAAGTACAAGTAGTGACAGTACAAGGGGGGAATAGCTTTAAAAACTGCAAGGGAGCCAGTTTAGATTAGATATTAGCAGCAAATTCTTTGCTGTGAGAATAGGTTTCCCAGAGAAGTTGTGGATGCCCCATGGATGGGACATCCTTGGAGATATTCAAGACCAGGTTGGATGAGGTCCTGAGCAACTTGGTCTAATGAAAACAGGGGGTTTGGAATGCAGTCTTTAAGGTTGCTTCCAACTCAGGCCATTCTATGATTCTCTGACTGTATTCTGTAGTTACAGAAACATCAGACTTCCTTTTGTGGTTAACTCTTACCATAAAGACCAATGGTGGGGTTTGTCAGTGTTCAATTTATTTGGCTTTGACAAATGAAAAACTGTTTATCTGCTGTTCTGAAAACTGGTAAGAACAGAACTGAAGATCAGATTTGTTTCAACTCAGTTGCCAATTAATTCTTTGCTCAGAACAGAATTATTGGTATGACTAATGGGTGAAGAGTAGTTCTAATGAGGATGGCAAAAGAGAGAACAGGTCACACAACTCCAGTATTATTGGACTTACAAGACAGAGGTTTACATTCCATAGCCTATGAGACAGGCAGGTAAAAGCTTGTGCATTTGTGATCTGGATCTGTTGCTGAAGGAATAGTGTGTACAAATGTGTATATAAACTGGGGAACTTGTACTTTGCAGCTAAGTGAGCATTCTTGTCTCCAGGTCACTCTTTTGGTAATCCATGCATAAGGAAAAATGTCTGCAGTTAATGTCAAGGACATCTGATTCTTCATTTACTGTTGAACTAATTCTCTGTCTATTAGTTTCACAATGCTTGTTTCAAGTATTACAGTACTTACAGAACAATCAGGTTCTTCCCTAGAATAAAAGGTAATGGCAGACTTGCATGGATGTTAGAAGCTGTAACGAAAGCCTCTACAAATACTGTTTCTATGTTGAGCAGTAACTTGTATTAGAAAGGCACCACTTAATATTGGCATTAGACTAAGCCCTTCAGTAGTTTTATTTCAGCCCACTAGTAACACAGAGAGCACCAGTTTTGTATTTGTGAGTGGTGTCAAGAGCACCTACTCTTTAATTTATAAGATGAAGTTGGCTGAAAAGCAGTGGACTTGGTTTTATTGTTTTTTTGTTTTTTCTTCTGGTAGTACTGATTTAATTTATGGGACCATGAGATTAGCATGGAGGCTTCATCAAATATTTAGAATACAGTTTGCCTATGAAAAAGGGAGATGTTTTCCTGGTTCTGTAATATTACCTGCTTAATTCCACTGTGTGAGTTTTGATTCTTTTGGTTTTAGGTAGGTATGTTATCCAGAATGTGGCAGCCCAGAAAGATGGAGAGAAGTCTAAAGTCAAAGTGAAAGTCCGTGTCAATACTCACGGCATTTTCAGTGTGTCCACTGCATCTATGGTAGAACCAGTTAAAAGTGAAGAGTGTGAAGATGTCAGTGTTGAGACTGAAGTGGAAGCTCAGGACCAGAGGCATATTGAAAACTTCAGTGATGTAAGTTGACCTTTCTTGTGTGTGAATGTCCTTACTGATTGATGAAAGTGTGTTTTGCTGTTACATACTCTGGAAGAAAACTACCTTCCTCTAGGGAAGCAAAAGGAGATTAATTTTAAGATGTGTGTAGCTGTCAGGAAATGTCTTTACAAGAACAGGAGACAATTTGCGCTATCTTGGAAGTGTGTGGATTTCAAAATCAGTTTTTCTGTGAAGTGCCAAATAGCAGCAGGTTGGTTGTTTGAGGGTGGGGTTGCTTACAGCTGCCATAGTTATCCAACTGTTCCAAACAGGAAAACTAGATTTGGATTGTTAATCATCCATGTACTTTGTGTTGAAAGGATTTGTATGTAATCCTTTGTATCAGTAAAGTTTTTTGAAACTTTTTTGTGAAAGGGAAAACTGAATTTTTTTCTACAGCATTGAAGGAGAGGGGAGCACTGGGGAATAATGCACATTGTTACAGTCTACTTGATCTTTTAATAATTTTGAGGGGGAAAAAGTAAACATTGACTCAATAAATTAAAAGCCCCTTTTTGTAAGAGAAAGTGGTAGCATGTGCACACACGCACACAAGTATTGTGCAGCAAGCCTGGCACTGGTAACATTTTCATGAACTCCTCCTGAACTTGCACCTAGTCTGTATCTCCATAGTGAAGCGTGTGTGTTTCTGCGTGTGCACAGAATGCTTTTTAGGGCACTTTGTACCGTATGTGCGTCAGAAGTGAAGTGCCCTATACTTAAATGCAAGTGCACATGCCTTCTACATCCTTTGTGCCTGGGCTTTCATTTCAGAAAAATATCCAGCAAGAGAACAGTGAGGCTGGAACACAGTCCCAGGTACAAACTGATGGTCAGCAAACGTCACAGTCTCCCCCTTCATCAGAACCTCCCTCTGAAGAAAACAAAATCCCAGATGTCAAGAAAGTGAGTGACCCTTTAACTCTGTTGAAAATGTTATCCTATATAATGGCTTTTGAAATGGTAACATATTTCAGGAAAAGTAAGGAACTTGGTGTTGGAACCTTTTTCATTTTCACATCTTTACTATAGTGAAAAATAATGTCTGTATCTTGTGATGATTTTTGTACAGAGTTTGCAAAAGAATTCCTGCAAGAAGCCTTTCTCTACCACTTCCATATCTTCTTGCAGTGTTGTACAACTCATTTATTTGGGTTGCAGACATTTCAATCTAAACAGCAGTTAGAGGCCAAGCTTATTATTATTATTAGGCCTGCTGAGGGAAGCTGGGATCATAAAATTCATAAACCGAAAAGGAAAAAATCAATATGAAACACATGTCTGCATGTTATTGCTAGTGATTTTGTTTTTTCATCAGTATGAGATGAGAAATGCTTTGGGTTAAAATCTTAAGCCCTATCAGCATCATTAGTGAACTGCTACGTTACAGATGGACACTTCTGGAAAAACTGCAAACACAGCATATATCTGAGGAATGTCCTTGCTGCAGCTCAGTGCTTAGTGTCTGGAAATAGACTGTAAGGAGACTAGGATAGGAGGTGGAATCCTCAAAAGGAAAGTGCCTCGTGAGCATATTTTGAAGATTTTAAAAGAACATGGAAAAACATTTGTGTCTTCTTCCTCCAAATGTGTCTTTCATCATAGTAGTACTTCATCAGAAAGAAGTCAGGAAAATTATCTTATTTTTCTTCTTTCTAACTCAGACAAATGAGAAGAAAGGTGATCAGCCCCCCGAAGCTAAAAAACCCAAGATAAAAGTGAAGAATGTGGAACTACCCATTGAAGCTAACTTGGTTTGGCAGTTAGGAAAAGATCTCCTCAATATGTATATTGAAACAGAGGTGAGTTAGTGTGGTGTAGACTGCTTTCTTGTGTGCAGTTATTAACCATTCACCTGCTTCTCAAGGCAACCTCTGTTCTTGCACTGTCACCCCAGAGTGTGGGCTCAATTAACAATGAGCTAACATACTGTCTGCCTTCTAACTCATAACTGACAAATGTTTATCAGAAGGATTGAAGTGTCCTTTATAGCAATTAGTGTCAGGGCACTGATCTCTGGAATGACATCACAGATCCATTTAAACTGTTGTAATCTAGAGAAGTGCAACCCATTTCTTCAGATGAGTCTACTGCATAATAATGAGGATTTCAACAGTTAGATGAACCATGGCCTCTGGGAGATCTTACAGGAGCTGTGCTTCACAGAATGCTGTTTGAACATTGTTATTTTTTAATTAAAATATTTTCTGTGGTATACAGGGAAAGATGATTATGCAAGATAAACTGGAAAAAGAAAGAAATGATGCAAAGAATGCAGTGGAGGAATATGTATATGAGTTCAGGGACAAGTTGTCTGGACCATACGAAAAGTTTGTGTGTGAAAAGGTAGGTTATGGTTTCAGGAACTTCTCTGAAAATACTGATGCCCAGAATCTGTTTTGTATACCTTGGTTAAACTTTCTCAAAGCCAGAACTTCATTTGAATGATGGCAGTGACTAACCCAGAATTAGGCTTAGGTGTAACAAATACATATCCCTGAAAAAAGGTTTTGTTTCCAGTTGGAGCTGGTGACTGGAAGGGGAAGCTGTGTTGCTTTATGTGTAACTAAAACCATGAATTAAAGTTACACCCTAAGCATTGGCCTAATCAAGGACAAAGGTCTATAAATGTTACCTTTGTTGTAGACGTGTGTTTCTCAGTCCAGAAGCTGGCATGGTTTAAGTAACTATATCAGGCAAAGGCTGCAGTAGAAATTAATTTTTTTACAGGAGGCTAAGGATTCATGTGTATATTTACCTGTGTTGTGTTACTTCAAGACAAACATGGTTGATTGGTGTGTATTTTGATGTTTGATGTATTGAATTATATTGACACACAGGATCTGCAGGGATTCTCTGCCCTCCTAGCAGAGACAGAAGGCTGGCTGTATGAAGAGGGTGAGGATGAAGCAAAGCAGGTGTATGTAGAAAAATTAGAGAATTTAAAGGTAGGCCTATTAATATGCCCAAAAAGCAAAATTTCCAAAAAGCTGTGCTAAACAACATTAATGAATGTTAAGGAATCACATAAACATATAGAAATTGCTTTTTCCAGAAATTAGGTACTCCAATTGAAATGCGCTATCAAGAAGCAGAGGAGCGACCAAGGCTATTACAGGAATTGGGACACAGGCTCCAGTACTATGCTACAATAGCTGGGGAATTCAGGAATAAAGTAAGTGGCCTTTTTTTAACCACAGTGCTTCGGTGAGGCTCACTGGCTGGAGGGCTTCAAATGCACTTTCAGATGAGCTGTGAACTACTGCTATATAGGTCACAAATTTAACACCACTAATGTTTCCCAGCACTCAAAAAATCTCATGCAGTGTGTCATATCTTCAGCTGCTTGATATTTCTGGATGTTTTCAGGCTGAAGAGAGTGTTCTTATAAAGAGTTTAGACTTGTGGTCTGATTCTTGACCTTTAAAAAACTGATCTGTTTTTTAGAAATGTGCTCCTCTTCCAGTTCTTTCAGGGACGAGAATTATTGTATGGTGAGAAGCATTAGTGTAAAACCTAGTTGCAGATAAAGTAAAAAACATGATTTTCTTATATGTGGGTGTTTGGGGCTTGGTTTTTTTAAATTGGTATTTGTATATTATGTTCTCAATAAGCTTTCCAGTCTGAAAATTTGCTCCTTGAATTTCAGCTTAAAGAATTTTAATAGGATGGCTCACAACACTCAGACTAATTTAATCTGAGACTTAACATCAGAAGCAATTATGTCTTCACAGCTATAAATTACAAAATTAAATCATTAGTAGTGTTATATGTAAAATAACTAGTATCATTGTAAATAATATATTTTAAAACTTGGTTTTATTTAAGAATTCTAAATATGGATTCATTGGTTGTGTTGCTGGGCAAGTCCTTCTCCGGATAGTAGTTAATTGTGTGACTGTGGCATTGTAGGGAATGCTAAAGTTGAAAACTCTGATCTTTCCCTGTACATCAGAATATCAATGGGTAAACTACCTTGGGTGCAGGTAGCTCCTCTAGAACGGGAGGGAATATTTTCTTTTATCAGCTTTAAGAATGTTACATTTTATTGCATGACCTTTTTATGAAGCCTCCATGTCCTCTGAACCAGATTTTTTGTTCACTTGAGTAAAGGAAGCTTTATATTGACACCTGTATTTCCTGTTGTCTCTTGCTGTAATGGATCTCCCTTGTGGCTAATTTCTGTTTGTTTTGACCACTGGAAGAGATTTGCAAGTTACAAATAATTGAGATAGACTTGTTGGCATAACTTGATTACATTATTAACACTTGACTTTATTAACTAATACAAAATGTTTGTGTTTGGACAGGATGAGAAATACATCCATATCGATGAGATGGAAATTATGAAAGTAGAGAAGTGTGTTAGTGAAGTGGTAGAGTGGATGAATAATGCTGTGAGTGCACAGGCTAAGAAGAGCTTAGATCAGGATCCAGCTGTGCATTCAAGTGAAATTAAGGCAAAGCTACAGGTAAGTGCCATAAGAAACTATCTTTGGAGGTTGGTGCTAAAAGTAGACTGGTATCTGTGCCTTTTGTCTTCCCCAGTTTCATCTTGCTGCTCTAGTGTTCTTGAAAGGTAGAAAGTATGGAAAGGAGGAGATCCAGCAGAAGGCAGAGGAGCTCTAGTGTACTGTATACAATTCTGTGGGGCTCATAGATATTTTGTTTTTCAGTCACCTTAAAAACTCACGTTGTTTTTCAGTGTTTTACTGAGAGACAAAATAGTATTGAAAAAACCAATGTGAAATCCAAAATACTTAGTTGAATTTTGCCCACAGAACATCATAAAGTATACCAATTAATTTATTTCAGAGTAAAATAAGTATTTGTCATTTTGGACACAGGGGAACAAATGCAGAAGCCAATTTCAAGCAGTCTTTTGGACACAGGACTTTTTGCACTAGTGAAGCTGGTGGCTCCTTAATACACATTCTGCCCACATCTTTTCCATCTTTTTTAGGAGTTAAATAATGTCTGTGAGCCTGTTGTGACACAACCAAAACCAAAGGTTGACTCTCCTAAGGAGGAAAATCCATTAAGTGAGCAGAGTGATTATAAAACTGAAGACATGGGAGAAGATGACAAAAATTCTGAAATGCCTCAGCAAAATGGTGAATGTCATCCAAGTGATCAAAACACCATTAACATGGACCTGGACTAAGCCACTGCACTTGCAGCAAATTATTTCATCCCATGACAGAAGATGTTTTGGCTGTCATATGTGATGGGGGTGGGAATGCATTGTTTTGGAAACTATTTATATTTTTTTTTTCTTAAGACTTGTCTGGGAATATGTTATGTTGTGGGAGGAAGAATAGTAAAAGTGTTGGTCATGACTATCCTAAAAGGAAAATTGCCTTGGTAACTTTCAGATTCCTGTGGAATTGTGAGTTCATACTAAGCTTCTGTGCAGTATTTAACCATTTGCATCACTAAAGATGAAAAGAAGCCCTTGCTTTGAAATGTACTGCTCCTTTAAAAGGTTGTAATCGAAAAACACACGTAGGCATTTGTAGATGCCAAGGTAGTTTTCTTTTGTCTGGACATCTAATTGGGTATGTCAGAAAAAGCCAGTGTCTGTCCCTTTCATAAGGACTTTGCAGAAGAAATCCTTCTGTCTGAGGTTTTTGGTTGTTGCAGTCCAAAGTACTTATCAGGTAATGAGATGGTGAAATGTGTTAGTAGCATGCAGAAACGCTTACGTTTCATCTCTTGCTAAACAATACATTTTTCATGTGGGGTACATAAAATGAAGGAAATGCTAATTCTGTTAGTGTTATTGTGAAGCTTTTTAAAGAGCTTTGAAATAAAGTTCATTTTACTGGTATCTCCTGACCTCTTGTCTTTAACTGTTTGCAGTACTTTTGCTTTGTGTTTCTGTGCAGGAGAGTCACAAACACTTAAAATTCTCATACTTTGCACAGAACCAGTTGTGCAGTGAGACAAATGTAATTCAGGCCCTTAATGAGTTATGCCTCTCCCTTTTCTTTGGCCCAACACCTGAAACAAGCTGGAAACTTCACAGATGTTAGAGTATAGGAAACTCACCAGGTGGACAGCTTTAGAGACAGATAAGTATACTACTAATAAGAAATTGGCAAATGTAAAGGCAATTAGCCACAAACCAAAGAATTTAGGCTGGTTAAGACCAGACAGACCAAGGAACACTGTAACTGCACATGCTCTGAAGACGAGGTTGAAAAGTTCAGATGTGAAGAAGACCTTGGAAACCTTCAGCAAAGACCCCTGATGACCCCCAAAATGGGGAGGCACAGATGTAGTGCAAAAGAACTATCTAATAATCATGAGATCGTGTGATGATGTTGTAGTGACTAGGAGTACTTACTGTAAAAATACACCAGAGCACTTGACAAAAGTGGGTGAGTTATGTGAAGAAATCCCCCTCATCACTGGTGCTGCAAGAAGCAAATACCTGCTCTGTAGACATTGGTCTGTGGGGATTTATTTCCAGTCTAATGGAACCCTGTAACTTAGAAATTGTAATCCACAGTTCAGAGTAAGATGTTAAACCCTGGTTGAATACTTAGGCCAGGCTCTGCTCTTTGTTATAGACTAAGCTGAAATGATATTTTCATCCCATTCAAGCTGCTCAGGTTAGACCTTGGTAAAGGTTTTAAAAACTAAGAATTCCTCTCAAGTAAATCTCTGTAGTCTCTCGGAGAAGATTTTTTTGCATACTTGGTGCAGGGGAGGATGCTCTGTGTTAAACATCAAATTACACTAGGGAATATTAGGCACCTGAAATGCTGTGGGAAGAACTTTTCTTGGAAGCGTATTCTGAAGGGTGTTAACTCTGCTGATGCATGGAAGCACAGATCCCATACGTAAGCATG
Source organism: Passer montanus (assembly GCF_014805655.1). Taxonomy (NCBI): domain Eukaryota; kingdom Metazoa; phylum Chordata; class Aves; order Passeriformes; family Passeridae; genus Passer; species Passer montanus. Next base: position 1,417,021 of record NW_024368818.1, read on the forward strand.
TGGCACCAGATGCTTAAAGATCAGTGTCACTAAATGCAATAGTGCTTTGGTTTGGGGTTTGTTTTTGTTTTTTTTTAAATAAGGGTTTATTGTGGCTACAGCAGTACTTCATCTGGAACAACAAAACCCAGTGGAGAAAAGATAAATTGGTGCCACTGGAGCTACTAAAGAGGGAGTACAGATGAGAAGACTGGTGCTTTCAAGGGCCAGCTAATCCTGTCCAAGGCAAGTCTTTTTCTTCTAGTTGGTGTTGTTAGCATCAGCCTTCTATGAGTTCTCACAGCCAGGGGCAGGAGCTCTAATGCAGTGTGTGCAGTTTCCAGCAGTAGTGCCCTGTTTTCTGCATTGACTATATTGACTACATATAACCCCTTTGATAACTGGGTTATCAAAATGCAGATCACTGTTACAGGCTGCTTTGAGCTGCCTGTTCTTCACTTCTGCTGATCCATTAGACAATGGTGTACAGTTAGCAACAATAGGAATATTTTGATTTTTCCTTTTCCTAGTGCTAAGGGATAGGAAGTCAGACCAAACTTCAAAACCATGTCTGAGGTAGGGAGAAATATTTCTGTATTGGTACCAGTAGAGTGGTCTCATCATGGGTTAACTTTTACTAACAGACTACTGCTTGCTTTCATTATTGCTGAAATGGAAATGGACTTATATTGTAAAATCAGTAAGATGCCTTAGGAGAAAGCTTAGCTTAATCAGTGGAAAATTTTGTAGAGGCATTTGAAGTAGAATTCTGTCTGAAGAACTAGTCCTGAATCTATAAAAAGCAGCTTTTCTGGTCCTGATGGATTGCCATGTATTAACTCTATAGAAGGTACTGAATTTTCCCTCTAATTTTCCTCTAATGAACCTTCATGAAAAGTCTGCACTGGGAACAGATGAATCTGGGCTGGATTTTTTTTTCCAGATTTCTGCAATGTTAACTATTTCATACCAGCTAATGGTATGGCAAGTGATGAATCCCTTATGATTAAGTGTCTTATTTAAATCTTTACAGTGCTTGTGCTTTACCCTACGAGGGAGAAGAAGGAAAACAAGAATATATCAGTGATACAACTTTACCTTCCCTCCCTTTGCCCCAGTTTAATGACTTTGCTTTCTAATTTAACTTTTACCAGACACACGTGGAAATCCTCTGTGCCAGTTTCAGTTTAATCTCAGTATCAATGACAGGGAGGTGAGGAGGTTCAGGATGGCAGTTCCCTTCATGCTGCAACATAGCACAAAAACAGCACCACAAAACACAGATTACTGGCCAGTTGCATCTCACTGGTACAAGGCTGTAATGGCCTTAAAATTCTACTGACTGAATACTGCACAAAAGTTTGATACTCCTTTTGGAAGGAGAGAGAAAGATAACTGGATTCCTCTAAAGCAAGCTTTTGCAATTCTTTTCAAAAGGATTTTTGGTGCTGTGTATTGTTGCATTCACATCCCAATTTTACCCAAGTCTTTACAGCTGTTTTGCTGTGGTGACATTATTAATAGGGGAGAATTTACATCAATATTCAGTGAAGTTTTATTTTTGAGGCACGGCCTTTCTCAAGGTGTGTTCTGAAATCTTGAGAGTCCTTTGACATATCATAGGAAAGTGTCTTACAAACGTTTATTTATTATTTAGAAAATGTGTGCTGTATACAAAAAACTCAAATGCCCCACTAAAAATGTTTAAGGTCATATTAGGGGAAAACACTCAAAATGGACCTAATTAGATTGCGTTTTTGGATCATTGTTAACCTTAATTACATATATAAGTATTCCTTAACCACCTTTATCTTCCCAACATAACAGACTTGTGAGTTAACTTGGTCTTTAGAGTAGAGTTTATAAACTTGCAATACACATCAGATTGCCTAAAATTCACTCTTTGTCCAATTTGGAGTCTTAGATGACTAAAATTTATGTAAAATACACGGGACTTGTCATAACTGTTTTATTTTCCTTTTACTATTTATTTTTCCTGAAAGCTTTAGTGGAATGAAGAATTGTGAAATTATGCACAGTCAGAGCAACTATATTTTTACATGAAATTTTAAAGTATTTTAAGCCAAGAAAAGCTTAGAACCACAAAAAAAGATATGGACAAAATAAGTAATAAAAAAGGGTAAAGTCCTAAAATTTATGTATTGTATAACCTATTTCACACAAATTTGGTGTAGGATGTTTTGGCAGACTACCACTACATAGACTGGCTACCACTGAAGTCTAAATGATACATTTTAATTCTTGGTCAGGTACCTTGCCCCTCAGTAAAATATCATTTTATTATTTACTGCTCCCATTTGGTAATAAGTTTGACTTTCCTGAGGGTGTGTGGGTTGCAAATGATGGAGCCCAAATAAGATAATTTCTCTGGAATACCAAATATGTCATTTATAATAAAGTTCTCATTTATCAGGTTGGCTCTTTATTCATGTAAATTAGGAGTACTGGTAAATTCTGCAGGTGAAGTCACTGAACTGGCAGGTGAGTTGCTAAATTTGAGTGTAGTTTTTAACTTTTGTTGTTACAGCTGAGCATCTGATTGGCAGGGTGTCCACTGCTCTGGTACAGGTAATGTCTGTGTTCCATGCATATATTTGTGTTTTGTGCCTCCCTGTGATTAAACCACAGCACAGCTCCTTGAAAAAATATTCCAAAAAGAGAGATGTGTTTGTTCATTCCATGGACCTTGATCAATCCCCCCAAACTGGTATTGATTTCAATGAATTTTAATTCAGAGATAGCCGCTGACTTTCAAAAGTGGTGAAGGAGGCAAAACTGAATAGAACAAACCAGAAATTTTGTATAAAATTTCCATGTGTTGTTATTTTAAAAAGGCACAGGAGGCATAATAAAACCTCTTAACATTTTAGATTTTGGGTTGTCTTACAAACTGGGCTATAGTTAGCCTGGCTCAAGGAAGTAAAATTTTTTGACCATGTATTTCAAGAATGAAAGTTGCATAGAAAAAATAGAGAAGGCCCAAAGGCACCCCCTGGGGAATGAAGAAACCTCATCCTGCCACCTGCAGGCCCTAGTGATTTAAAATACAGATGGAGACTGAAGCAGAAGAGACATGAGAAGAGTACAGGTCTGAACACCAAGTGCAGCCCATGAATCTGAGCCGTAGGGGCTCACCCACCCCTGGCTCCAGCGGGAGGGTGAGAGGGAAGGCCACGCTGCCTTCCTGCAGGTTTTCCTGCCTGTACACCTGCTCTGTGCTACTTGCTCAGCCCTTAGCATGCTTACTACCCCTGTGTCCTCCAGGCAGACTCCAGAGCTGAGCTGTGCCACCCAAAGGCAGGGACAGCAGGACTCTGTCTTTGCACAGCAACTCTGATCTATCAAAGCAGAGGCAGAGCAGCACTGAGGTCCACAGGTGCCTGCCAGGAGCCCTGTGACAGCATGATTGCCTTGTGCTGCCTGCTCTTAGGTCAGAGCTGAAGTTCCCATGCTGCCAGGGGGATGGTAGTAAAGTAACTTAATCACCTTGCCATTGGAAAGCAACTGGCTACAGACCTGTGTGCTTTTGGATATTTCCAGCCCAAACTGAACTATGGAAGGCCATACCTACAATTAATAACTGTTCATGTGTGTTTGCCTGTGATTCCTATCTACATCAAATCAGGGAATGAATGTGTAACATCCCATGCAATTCCCAGTCATACAGAAATAGAGGTAAGTAGAGAAGAATGTGCTGGTGAATGGCATCTCAAAGAGGCCATGCTTTGTGCAGGGCCAAGCACAAAGCCCAACAAGTGAAAACTGAGTGAGGGCCTCAGTAATGCTGTTTCAATGCAACAAAATGTTAAAACAGTTTTCATGCAGAGCATGAAACAGCCCCATGTGGGTAAATAGCTCCCACTAAACTGCAAGGATGTGAGTGTCACGGGATGCTGTGCCAAAATCCTTGCCGAGCTTATGCTCAGTCCTTACCTCCCACTGCATTCAAAGTAGGTTAGTCAGCGTTTAGCCAATGGGCCATTAAATTGCTTTACTTGAAATGCTACACAGGGGCAAACTTTGCTATGCTGTAAACAAGCCACTGCAATACCAAGGACAGATTTGTGAGAATGAACAAGAGGAGAAAAGAGATTAATGTGTGGGGAGAAGAAGGGATTTTGATTTGTTTGGTTTACTGTTATACAGGGCAGGACATTGCTCATTTAAATCCTTATTTTCTCTTATCGTGTTTGCTCAAATGTGCACTCATACATACAAACCCTCAAACAGTTTATCTAGGTCAGAGCAAGTTGCACCACATTCATTGTGGTGGCTCCTGCTCTGAATTCCCAAGGATGGGAATTGGTGCTGTCAGCATGCACACTTCCATTGCCATCGGTCACATGGAGAAGCTGAGCTCAGACTGAGATGGACATCCAGGCTGGCTGTGTGATTAATCAGCAATTCACAGTCTGATAGCACAGCACAGGCTGTTTAATGGACATACACTGCATCATGTGGAAGGCTGTATCAAAACCCAGAATGGCTGCATGCACGTCAGCAGCAATTTTTCAGAGAGAAAATGCTTTTCTTCCCTTTTACGTGTGGTTTGTCTGGAGTTGCATGCATGGTGCCAAGCTTGGCTCTACGTGGTGTACACACACTGAGAGGTGTGAAGCCAAGCAGGCTCCAGGAACAGAAGAAACCTGCAGGAAAACAAATGGTGATGGCAAAACCATTTCTCAGTAATGGCAGAACATGAGTCTGTTGGAAGGGGAACACACAGGGGCTGAAATTAGAGGCAGTGATCCCAAACCATCCTTGACTGACCATCTTGCTTACAAGGTGTTTATTTACTAGAGCTCCCTAGCACTCTGCCTTTTCCAGTCTGACCATCCACCTCAAGTATTCTCTGGGTGTCTTATAGGAAATTATTTTTTTCATTCAAAACTTTAAAAAATAAAAGAAAAAGCAAAAATTGAAAAATATCTATATTTAATGAAGAACCCTCAACCTAAAAATACCTAAAAAATGTTAGAGCAAATCCTGTTATCAGGGAAAAATCAGAGCTCTCTTGGATTACTGTGTCATGGCAGGGCCAGAGGTCCTGCAGCTTCTGTCCCACAGGAGAGGTGTGTTGCACTGTCATGAAATGAAGAGATTTGTTTTAAGATGCTGCAAAATCAATAATCTGCACTACATGTTCATGAATTAAAAGCAGAGGGACAGGGAAGAATAGTTATCACTGCAAACTGTGAAACAATTAGCAGTCTTCAATAAACTCATAAGCATAGTCTTCTTTTTAAAAAAGCACCACATACAGCACACAGCTGTAACATGGGCAACATTTGAGTGTTAACTCCTGCCTTGAGGCCCACTGGAAATGAAATTCACTGCTCCAGACCCCAACCCAGCCATGGAAGCCTATAGAAATATTGCTTGGGTACCACTTGTGACTGCAGCTTGGGAAGCAATCGGAAGAAAAAACCTGTATGTCCACTGCAAGCCTGCTTAAGTGTGAAAAGACATAATGATTACTCAACTTGCAGCATTCAGAATTACTTTTCTTTAACAAATGGTGTTAAATGAGTAAAACACATCATGTTGACACAGCAAGATGTCCCCATTACTATGTTGAAGGTAAAGTAATAAATCTTTTTCTGAAGCAAGTGGTAATGCATTGATAAGCACTTCTTAGAGCTCCCTTCACAGCCTCACAAGGCCACTGCTGGCATCAGATATCATCACTGACAGCTTTCAATAGGGCTGGTCCAAGAAATCTGGAAAGATTTTACACCAGAAAACCTGACTCAAATGCAAAATAGTCTTCTGAATGATGCATTTTACTAAGATTTCACTTCAGGCCAAAACCTTTGTAGAGTCCAGCAAGCCTCTAAGAGAGGTTGTTTAAGCATTTTCAGAACAAAGCCAGCCGTTTTGTTTTCCTTTAGAAATACACCTCAGATTAGTTTTGTAAGATACATATGTGGCAGAAGCAAACATACAAATCAAACCCAATCATTTCAGTCTGTCTTAAATACTTTTCTCAATGTTTGTTTTCCATTTTGGGAAACTGGGTGATATTTATTGTTTTCCCAAGAAACGCTTGCCTTTTCCACCAGCACAGTCAGTGGGAAGAAAAGTGTGAATTCCATGGCAGTTGCAGCAGGAAGTCAAGATCCAAACCACAGCATCATCTCTGTAACAAAGTGAAGCAAGGACAGGGAGTGGACAGTGGCTATCACACAGGAAATCTCCTTTGTAGCTGTGGGGCTGGATAGAGGCAGAGAATAAACACAGAAGAAACGTTTGTCCTTGTGCTTCATTCTTTGGCAGGTTCTTCAGCTTGCTCAGACCATACACATAAACCTGCCCCTGCCCCAAGCTTGGTGGTGTCTGATTTCCCCCTCCCATCTCAGCTCACAACCGTGCAGTTTTAACAGCCTGGCCCTTCCCAAGTTTTTATTATTTCTGTCTCTGACTTTTCATCCTAGACCCTATGAAAGGCAGTGACTGAGGATCATGCAGTGCTATGATTAAGTTAACATCTTAATACAAAAATCTCATTTGCCTGAATTAAATCAAACCCAAGTATTTATCTGTTGTGCCATGCTGCCTTCCCCTATGCAATACCTTACTTCTCTAATTAAATAATACACTTGAAATATTGACCCAAGGAGGATCTTTTACTGTGTTGTTCTGCCAAAGGGCTGACATTCCTGAGCGTGAATGGATCTCATCTGCCAAATCCTCATCCACAATTCTGCATTCAGAGGACAATGAAACCTCGTGGTGTTTCTGCAAAAATGTACAGACACACCCAGCTCTCTGGGCTGATTAGTCAAGCTGACCTCAATAAAATTGCTTCCATGTTCCAAAGTCAGCCCACAGCCAAACAAATGGGTGGCTTCTCAGTGGGGCAGAGAGGGCAGATGGACAGTTTAATACCACCTACCCTGGGGAAAGTTCCCTGAGGCTTTTGTGTATCTTGGGCACAGTTTTATTTTCCAGCCCAAAAAGCCAGTTCTACTGGTGGTAGTGATTTTTGGTCTATTTTATTTTTTACCAAGTTCTGAACACCAAGTTTGGGTTTTCATTTAAAACAATTTCACCTTATTTTATGCTAATAGATAATATCTTTCTTTCTACTTAGAAAGCACACATTTATTCCCACCCAACAGCCACAGTACACCCAGAAAAACATTCAGGACACAGCTCTGGATGTCTTTGATTTACCAACATACTTTTCCGAAAATAGAAAGTGATGTGGTACTTACACATTGTTAATTCAAGTACTCAAACACGAGAAAATTTACCCACTGGTCTCTAAAGGGATGGAATAGTTATAATTTTCCATTCTGGAAGTAGTGCTCCTCTTGGAAGCTGCAAAATCTTTTATTGATGCTCTTGGTCCTCTGCTTAGCCCAATTGGGCTATGCAAGACTAAATAGCGCCAGTTCAGCTGTCTTTAAAGGCAAACACAAAAAAGAAACAGAGAAAGTTTGGGTTTTGGAAAGTAGCACAAACTTTCCACTTAAAAGTATAGAATCATAGAAAGGTTAAGGTTGGAAGAGACCTCTAAGGCCCTTGAGTCCAGCTGCCCAGCAGCACTGTGCTTACTGCTAAACCATGTTCCCAAATGCCACATCTACCCGTTTTTTGAATTCTCCAGGGATGGTGGTTCCACCACTTTGCTGGGCAGCCTGTTCCAATGCCTGACCATGCTTTCAGTGAAGAAATTTTTCCTGATATCCAGTCTGAAACTTCCCATGTGCAATTTGAGACCGTTTCCTCTTGTCCTGTCACTTGTTACCTGGGAGAAGAGACCGACCCCCACATGGCTACACCCTCATTTCAAACAACTGTAGAGAGTGACAAGGTCTTCCCTGAGCCTCCTTTTCTCCCCCAAGCTTCCTCAGCAGGTCTCCATAAGCCTTGTGCTCCAGACCCTTCCTCAGCTCTGTTGCCTTTCTTTGGACACGCTCCAGCCCCTTAATGTCCTCCTTGTAGCGAGGGGCCCAGAATTGAGCACAGGAATTGAGGTGTGGACCCACTGTGCCAAGTCTAGGGGAACCACCACTGCCCTGATCCTGCTGGCCACTATTGCTGATCCAGGCCAGGATGCCACTGGCCTTCTTGGGCCACCTGGGCTCATTCTGGCTCATGTCCAGCTGCTGTCACCAGCACCCTCAGGTCCTTTTCCACCTGGCAGATTCCCAGCCACTCTGCCCCCACCCTGTAGCACTGCCTGGGGTTGTTGTGATCCAAGTGCAGGACCAAGATCCTGGTCTCTCTGAATCTCACACTGTTGGCCTCAGGCCTTTGATCCAGCCTGTCCAGATCCTTCCTGCTCTCCAGCTGATTAACACTCCCGCCCAGCTTGTTGCTGTCTGCAAACTTACTTAACAACCTCATCCCCATCTGCAAGCCCCAGTTTTGTTTTCTGTTGAACAGCACAGACAATTCATTTTTTTAGAGCTGTGTCTGACTTGCACACGCTCTGTGGGTGGGCAGAGCCAGCCATGGGCAGCCTCAGCCTGCTCGGCCAGGCTGGGCAGCTCCCTCTGCTTGCACCACAGCTCTGCTTGGGTAGATTTCTGTTCTTTTCTTTCCAGAAGCCATAGTACACATTTCTTTCTGAGGCATACAAATCTGACTAATCCCTCAGGAATGTGTCAGGGGAGGAACCTCCCACAGAAAGGCACAGTTACTTGCAGTATAAACTCCCACCAGATGCATCTGACCCTGGGACAAGACTTAGACAGTGTCAGGGAAAACTTTACTTCTGTTCACCTGTTCATAGGTGCAGTCACAGATCTCATCACCCTTTCCTTCTGCGAGAAAAAGAAAAGCCCAATCATCATATACATCCTTTAAATGATTTTGAGTTTTCTAGAAAATTGCTAACTGCTTGCCCCTCTTCAGAGCAGTCAGACACCACCTGATGTTGTAACCCCTTCTCTTCAGGCCTCCATCTCTTCCTCCTGCAGCCAGCCTAGCACAGGATTCAAACACAGCCTTCTCTGCTGCACGCACCAGTGCCTACAGAAGTGTAACCAATGTAAAAGGAAATGCAGCTTCACCCACTGCTATCAAGTCAAACAGGTGATTCCTGCCTCTCTGTGAGCATCAGGAGGCTCAAATAACTGCTTTCTTATTTCAAAATCCCACTCTTCAGATGTCTTTAAATAAAATTTAAAATAAAATTAAAGAAAGTTTGGACTTAGAAAGGTATTTCAAAGGTTCTGCTGAAATTCTCACTCCTTGTCCCCATTTTCACGCTGTGGCTTTCTTTTCTGTTGAACATCATGGAAAAGGAGTGTCCTTATGTCACCTTTGCTCAGATCTCTGGTCCCTGAGCAGTACTACAGTGCTGGCCAGAGGGTGAACAGGAACTTGGATCTGTTTGTCCAGAGGCTACATGGCAGCAGGCACTGCTGGGGGACAGCTGCCCAGACCCAGGCTGCATCTGCCTGGACACCGGTGGGTATCACAGGAGAGGACAACCATCACATAATTTGCAAGATCTGCTCTGTGACTGTGCTCAGAGCACATCCAACCCTCTTCCACTGAGGGATGGAGACAATGGTGTTGCTAGCTAGTTTTAAATCTGAGTCCAGTGATTTTCCACAGTCCCTCCTACAGAAACTGCTCCTATTTTTATGGGGGCTGCTCAGATGCTTCAGAGGAAAGCTGGAAGCCAAGTCATCTCAAGGCAAGGGACTGAGGCCACCTTGCAGGGATGTGAGATCCCAGTGAGCAGCATGCCAGACCCTCTATCCTACTGGCAGTCCTCCAGGGTTAATCTAGTGGAAACTGCTGTGGCATTCTCCAGCACAGCTGCTGGCTCTCATTGCCACTTGAGTCATTCACCCAAGGGAAAACCCACAGCAGGCTCTGGACCCACACAGAGCGCTGGGAGTGGGAGTAGCATAAATAACAAAGTCGTGTTCCTGGGGGCAGCTGCTGAGAAGATGCCTGGGATGTGCAGCTAGAGAGTGGGGTGTTAAATAAGCACAGCCTGTGCCCCCACGCTCCTGAGAGAGGGGGGGAGAGAAGCAGAGAGGGAGGGAGGGACTGCGGGCCATGCTGACATGCCCCAAGGAAGACAAGAGCACGTGTAGCTGCTCAGCAGCAATTTCCCAATACTTAAGCAAACAGGAGAAAGAAAGACACAGGGCTTCAGTGGCTCTGAAGCTGAGATAAGGGCAATGAGGCTTTCAGTCCTTGCAAGCAATGTGGTTCTTATCTGCCCCTGATATGGCACTCCTGCTGTCATTTTCGAGTTGTGCTCTCACAGGCTTTGCACACACCCAACCACAGGCTTCAGGGGAAAACCACAATGCAAAAACTCCCTCTCTCACCTCTTCTCCCCAGCTGCCCCTTTTCCTCGCTTTTAGGAAGTGAAAAGCAAATGTATCCACAGTAACACAAAGGGGTGCATGTCAGGTGCATAAAAGCAAGAACAGAGCTCGTCCCTGCTTGTCCTTGTGCAGGCTGAAAGCCAGCAGCTCTGGAAGTCCACAGAGAAAAGAGAAGGAAGAAAAGCTCAGCCTGCCTGGGGAGGGAGGTGGGAAGTGGAGCAAGAAACACTCTGTTCTCTGGAGCATTTACAAGATAAAACCGCAGTGATAACTTCAGCATCTCCCTGTTCTTAAGTATTTGACTTCAGCTCTGTAAATGCTCATCTGCTGTCAGCAATGGGCATGTGCTCATTTTTTACAGATTATATACGAGTTACACATTGAGGTATTAGACAATTTAGGAATCTGCATAGAAAGAAACAGATTGTTCTAGCTTTTACAGATGTCAACAGGGGATATATACAGTATTTCATATAATTATTCTATGACTACTTGATTTGAGTATCTTCAGACACGTAAAGGTAAAAGATGGGTGCTGTATGGCTTCTGAATATGCCTGCACATTGGCTGAAGTTTAGATAAGAACAGTTTCTTGTTACACAGTTCTTATATAAACCTGTGAGTTTCTTACCATGCCAAGTCAAATGTAATGGTCCCAAGTCTCTCAACACTTGTGTTTTAGAGAGTGAAGTTGTGACGCTTTCCTCAGGAAGGTTTAGCCAGCAGAAGCAACCCTCCACTGAAGGAAGGCAGAGGAACTGCAAGTGTCTGCCTGAAAGAAGCAGCTTTTCCTTCTGGTGAGTAGTGTTCTGTGCCTTCCTTGTGCCCCATCCCTGCCTGCAGCCATCTCCCCTGCAAACCCAAAGTCACCCGGGCTCCTGGCATCCCCACTTTGATTGGGACCCAGCAGATTTGTAACCAGGTTTGCAAGTGCCTTGGTGGCATGCAGCAGTGCTGCAGGACCCTGCACAGAGCTGAAAGCCCTGTGCACTACGGGGGCACCTGTGTGGAAGAAAATGTTGTGGGATTGAAAGTTTAGGGATGAAGAAGAACTCCAGACAAGCTCCCACTGAAAAAAAACCAAATTGTGTTTCTGCAAAACATTTATTTACAGGAGTGATTTTACTCTGGGGTTTGTATGAGCGGAGGAATTGCTGCACGGAGGGCAAAGAGCTCTGGGGTGTCTGGCCATGTCTGAAGCAGTGCAACAGAGCCATGGCCCTGAGCCACAGTCAGGTTGACACCAGTGACTCCTCCCTGCCCTGGCAGCCTGGCCACCACAGCTCTGCCCCAGCTCAGTGCTGGCACACCACAGGCCCTGGCCCAGCAAGCCAGGCACTGCCCAGTGCCCCCCCTCCTGTCACAAGCAGGCCATAATCCTTACTGAGCACAAATGCTTTTAGTTTCCTGGGTGTTCTAAATACAGTCTGGTCCCCTACAGCTCTCCTTGGAGGAGCTCTCACAGCCAGCCCCAAGGCATCCCATTTCCCCTTCCTCTCCTTCATCTGCAGCTCAGCATCAGGACCACCAATGGTACTCCCTGGAAAAGCCTGGAAACCTCCCTGAGCACAGCCAGGCAGCTGCAGGGGCCCAAGCCCTGCGGTACCAACCACCTTTTGTGAATTCATCAGTGTGATCCTGAGTCACTACACATTCCTCCTTTTAATTTTAGAAGTAGTTAACTCCTCTCCTTTTTATTATCTCGATGTATTCCTCCTCTCATACCCATAGGATTTCAGTTACTGAATTTCAGCTGGCACAAAAATCTTTTGTCCTTCCCTAATATGTGACCACAGCCTCAGCTTCCTGGCACCTTTCTTTGAACTTCTTCCATTTCGATGGTGAGTGTTTTCCTAAGAAGCAAGGTGACTGCTTCTGACTGCTGCTTTGTTGGTGTCTCTGCACATGCAGAACGGGCACAAACTTGCCTTCTGCCAGCAGCCCAGCAGCTCTGGGCAAGGGGGAGCAGATGGAGACACTGTAGGGACCAAACCTTTCTAAAGAGAAAAGTTAGAAATTAAGAGAAAAACAAACAAGTCTCTCATCTTATTCCAAAACAAAAATAATTTTCCTTCTACAGAGAAGGAGGAGAAAGAAAAGTCCAGGACAGCTAGAAAGCAGCACCACAGATGGAGCTGAGACCCTCTCTTGTCCTGTAACCTGGAAGTTGCACAGAAGCAGATATGGTATGTCTGCAACTTGCTGCTACCAACAGGATTCCAGAAAACACTGCCACAGAGCAGAATAATTATCTATTAATAACTTTATAACCTCGAATGAGGCACATTTTAACCTTGAACTCTTGTGGGTGGTGAGCAAGTGCATTGTGCATCACTTGTTTTGTATATTATATTAATTACTATTATTTTTAATACAATTAATGTTACTACTATCATTTCCTTTTCTGTTCTATTGAACTGTCTTTATCTCAACCCACAAATTTTACTTTTTTTTCTCACCTCTATCCTGCTGGAGGGCAGTGGGGAGAATGTGAGAGTGACCGTATGGCATTTAGCTTCCTGCAAAGTTAAACCATGGCATCAGGAAGGTGAACTTTGAGACTGAAAGCAATGGGTGTTCACAGCCAGATCATGAAGTAAATGTGTCGTTGTGACTACACTTGAAAACTTCATGTGAACCTGCTGCCTGGTGAAAGGAAACCACAGGCAATGTGGTATCAGCCTTGTCTCCAGTTACCACAATTAGGTTGAAAAAAACCCCATCAACTTCTTGACATTTATTGGTTTTGGAGTGCAAGTGGACCATTAACCTTGTGAACGTTGTGCTGCACCAACAGTAATATTTAAGTAATGTCACCATCATATTTTCTGGAAAAATCTCTTTGCCCAGGATTCTTCTCCTGGGAAGCTGAGAAGCCTCAGAGAAAAATGAAAACAATAATTATTTGAATTGCTTCTCCTTTGTTTTGCTGCTTTGGAATGTGGTTTGGACTTTGTTTACCAACAGGTGCATGTTTGATTGGTTTCGTGTGAATTGTTTTGACTAAATGACCAAACACTGTCCAGCTGTGTCTAGACTCTGGTGAGAGTCAGGAGTTTTTCATTAGTATCTTTCTACCTTTCTGTCTGTATCCTTTCTGTATTCTTCACTATATTATAATATAATATAATAATAAATTAGCCTTCTAAGAACATGGAGTCAGATTTCCTCATTTCCTCCCTTCGACAAGGGACCCTGAAAATACCACAAAGTAATTTACAGGGTTGCTGTTAAGTAACAACTGTAGTTTACTTTGAGTTTACTGAAGGCAAGGTGCTAATGTTGCATATTATTACAAAAAGAGATTTGGGGTATCAAAACAACACTTTTTTTTTTTTTTTTTTTTTTTTTTTTTTTTTTTTTTTTTTTTTGGTGCTGGGAGCATGGGGATGGAATGAATCAGGAAGGGAAAGACTGAACTCCAGAGATTTTGGGGTTACCATGCTCCTCATGAAACCCGTGGTTTTTAAGAGGCATTGCTCATATGGTTAGTCAAGCAAAGAGGGTCTCTGAGTAACTGAAACATAAGGACAGCAGCCTCATCATAATTGTTGTTCTGGATGACAGTAAAGGATAGCTTAAGGGAAAAAATATAAGAAATATTGCACTAGCAGTTAATTTGCACAATTTCCAACAATTCAGTTAAGCCTGGAGAAAATAAATATATGGGTTTAAAGATGGTTGCTATAGAAACCAGAGGAGATTTTATAGTTGCTTATGAGAGTAAAGAAGGTTCTGATTGATAAGACAATCACATTCAAACAGTCACTATGGAAACCCAAGGTGACCTGGAGGAAATGTGATTCCTCTCATTTTGTTCCTGTGGGCAGATGAAGACAGCCTGGATGGGGGAAGGTCTGGGCTGAGTGATAAAGAGCACCACAACAAGGCAGCACTGACCTCACCGTGGTGCTAGAGGTGCTCAGTGCCTCATACTGCAAAGCTCTGTGAGCACTGCCCTCTATATCTGTGGGGGTTTTTTCTCATTGAAATCAATAAGAACTCTGCAATTGATTTCTTTGGGGGCAAAGCAGATTTGAGAGACCTTTCTATGTCTCCAGTGCATCAAAGCAAAGAAGGTAATTTTCGCATCTCCTGTGGAGCTTGGTGCTCAGGAGCTGCCTGTGCCTTGCTGAAGCAGGGCCACAGAGTTGCTGAGCCTTTTTTGCCTTTACTAACAACACCTCCCAGAAGTAGGACAGAAAAAAAACCTGATTATACAAGCCTTTTTCTTGTAGATAGGTTATTTAAGGACCAAGGTAGGTCAGCCTGCACATGACATAAACCAAAAATTGAGTAGTAGCTTTAGCATACCTGAGTAACCACTTGTCATTTGCTCCCAATAATCATTTTTTCAGACAGTGATAGAACATTAGTATGAAGGGCAGGTGCTCAACACTCCTGGACACACATGAAAACTAAAGACATCCCAAGAGGGTTGTTTTTTGTTTGTTGTGGTTTTTTTGTTGGTTTTTTTTTTGTTTGGTTTTTTTTTTTTTTTTGTTAAAGCCATGGATATCAGTTCCAGATATTTGAAAAACACCAATTCCTCAGTAAGGATTCACTAGGGGCCAGACCCTGCCTGGTTCCTCTGCCCAAGCCTAGCCACACTCTTCTCCTGTATTATTTAGAAAATCCTTGATTCACACTACCCATATTTGATCAAATCATAAAGATGTTAATCATCAGAGATCTTTATCTTTTATCTTAATTATTGTTAGTGAGGTAAAAAGAACTAGTTGTCAGCCTCAGGAAAGCACCAATATTTCTGTAATTTCATCAAATTTCCAGTGTAAACATGCAGATAGAGAGGAAAAAAGTCTTTTGGAGAAAATCTGAGAACTGAAACAGTAGAACACTGAGCAGCACAGCTTCCCTGAAGCTCTCACTCTGCGGGGTTAGCTGCCAAATCTGGTAAAAGTGGTCAGAAAATTCATCCAGCCCAGCTGTCAGATTGCTGACTTTTCTAATAAGCTTTGCTGGGTTTAGAAATTGCCCTCTCATGCAGAAAACCTACCTCAGGTTTGTACATCAGGTAATCCATAATGAAAAAGAAAATAAAAAAGAGAATACTTCTTCAGCTTGCATCATCAAATGAAAACTTTAAAGCTGAGGCTGCTCCTAGAAATGCAGATGGCACTGACAGACACTGTGTTGGGGCTGGAGCAGGGAGGAATTGGACACACATTATCTTGAAAGAAATTCTTACTGGTTTTAAGCATAAGGAAATTTGTCACCTATTACTAAAGCTGTTGACTTGTAGCTGGAAATAGAAATGATTGCTTTAATGTAGACATAATGATTCAGCTACAAGGAAGAGAATTATATTGAATAAAAAATGCTCACAGAAAGATGCAGTCTGCCAGGTAAGTTCCTGTTTTGATTTGTGTCCATAGAAAGGACATGAAATGAGATGCATAGGTGAAATACATAGGTAAATAAAATGTATAATTTAAGCTCTTTACACAGAAGAAATGCATGTAAATGTGTAACTGAGCCTTTTATCCTCAGCACTGCTGCTCACACTCTCCATCACCACATGAGAGAGCACCTCTGCTTATGAGGTTTTTCTAAACCATGTAACTCAATCTGTCTGCACCTTTCAGCAGCTTTAAGTCACACTGGGAGAAAGAACAGCTATAGCTGTTCTGGGAAAACATTCAGGGTGTAAAAGTCTCCCAAAGCAACGTGGGAACATGATGACTTCTACACTCATTGGTGAGGATAGATAGCACTTCTTTACCAGTGCTGGGAATGGGTCTGGAGGATGCTTTTCTGAGAGCTTATTATCCTTTTTCTCTGGGCTGAAGGGGTCCCAGAACACCCCTCCTGGAAGCTCATGCTGCTCAGTATTCCCTGCAAATCCTCCCAACTTGAAGTGGCTCCCCTGGGCCTCAGCTACCCCATACCAGAGGCATAACCTGTCCCTCAGAGCCTTCTTCTGTAAGCTCCACTTTAAAACCCATCCAAGGAGATGCTATGACTTGCTCTCTTCCTCACTGTTTCCAATTTTAAGGAGAGAAAACTCCCAACAACAACACAAACTGCACCAATTATTGTGATAGCAGCAAAGCATCATTTTGAGAAAACAGTTTGTGAAAACATCCAAAATCATAGGGAGTTGAAATTCTAAAGCTCTCAACATTGTGGGATGTGTCTTGCTTTTGGAACCCAATTCTTCATCTCTCTGAAAAGTGACAAGTAGCTGTGAGCCTTATTGCTGTTCCCTGGTAAATACCATAAATGAACTGAGAGATAATGTAGGGCTTCTCCAAGAAATGTGCGAAGACAGTAAGCACCATCTGCTGGCTTCAGCATGAAAGAAAAAAACGTGAGTTTTTCATCCAGTTTCATGTCTCTTCAGCTCTTCTGCCTCCAGTTTTAGGGCAAATTCAAAGAAACTGATGCCACAACACCAAAAAACCCAACCAGGATGGGTATCCCTAAGCAGAGAAAGACTGTGCAGGGAACATCAGTAATCCTGCAGACAGATCAAGGTAAGATAGAACAAAGATAAGAAAGTTACATGAAGCCAAAATTCACAATAATTTTGTCAGCATTCAAACTGACTCTTAGCTTTTTACCTGGCTTTGCATTGTGTTTGAAACACAAGAGCTTACCCCTGCAGAGAACGTGAGCCAAATATTGACACAGCCTTAAAAAAAAGAAATAGCCAGGAAATGTTTTGCAAGAAAATCATGTATGTAGACTTGTTTTGCCCCCTCAGTCCCTGATCTCAAATAAGGATGTGGGGACTTGGCACAAATGGAGTGGGGCAGCATTTGCAGATGGTTAATTCGCATTATAGATGTTTGTTACCTAAGGACCAATTAAGCCAGTGAGAGCTGAAGTTTTGCCACTGGTTTGGCAAAACTTCTCAGCAATTTGCAAAAATTGAACCCAGAGCACCAATAAAAGTAAAAATATATGAGGACTGCCAGTTTCCAAATAACCAACAGAGCCAGCCTGAGCCTTTACATTCAAAGCAAGGCAGAGGATACCACATTTCTGGTTATTCACAGGATGGCCCTGCAGGACAGGGGCCCAAGACCATGGCACATGCCTGGCAGTGAGCATGCAGAGTCCCTGCCTGTCCCTTGGCTTGACCTGAGTGGCAGTGGTGCCCCTCTGGGGTGAGGTGCCTTGTCCCCTTGCCATGGGGGTTGCACATGCCAGCCAGGCAAGCAGGCAGCAGCTCAGGAGAGATGAGGGGCATCTGTGTGTATCAGAGGGGTATTCCCCACTCCATCCCTCCCCAGGGAGTTCTGGGGTGTGTGCTGGGAAGCTCTGATGGAGGAAGACTCACTCAGGTGCCCCAGACCAGGCTTTTTCCCTCCTTGCTCAGCCTGAGTGCTGCACACCTGACTTGTTCTGCCAGGCAGGGATAACAGGAGCAAGACACCTGTTTTGCTGGCTCTAATCAAGGGATAATTCTTTCTCAGAAGATGCTTCAATTAGCATTTGGAGCTGTGACCTCAGACCATATCTGCCATTTTAAAATGTTGAGTTTTAGTTGTTTTAACCTACTCTAGCTTTTGACAACAAGATGCAGCACAGTGAGTAATCCCATCCTGACTAGGTTTGTGCTGACAGACAGCCATGGAAAAGGGTGGCAGTGGCTGTCCCATGCTTGTACAGCAGGAAAATTTAGGAGATGACTTAGCTCTCTGCATTGCTGTGGTCAAGACAGTGATTTCTGCAACATTACTGCTCTCTGATTTGATTAAAATGAATCTCTCAGAGTTCCTTATGTCTACAACCTCTGACTTGAGGACAGTATGAATGACAGGTGTTTGAGGTTTCTTTCAGCACAACACCTTCAAGCCTCTTACTTTAGTCTTTAATCAGCAAATTAGAGAATTTAATGGTGAATGTTGAATCTGTTCATGTGACCAAAGTCCACTGAGAACGCCTTACTGAGATCATGAGCCATTATTTCAGCTAATCCCAGCACTCAGGACATCTAAGGCATCATTAAATACAGCTTAACCATACCAGTATCTTTAAGCACCATTTGTCAGCAAAATCCAGCTTCATAAAGTCTCTGCTAAAGCCTCCTCATTACTCCCTGACTGTAGCTCCACCACAATGTGCTCACACACTGCAAGGCTCATTGCTTTATCATCCCACTAACCCAATCTTTTGTCTGGCAAAGGTCCTACCTTTACACTTGTTTACAAACAAATAACACTAAGCTTCCCAGGAGCTTAATTGTTTCTCTTTGCAATACTACATCTTAATATGGGCGGTTATTTGTAGGTACTTATTATGTCTCCTTGTAGTACCTGGTAATAAACCGTGAAACACCATGTGCACAATCAGCTGGATGATGGCTTGTTAATTACAAAAGGTGTCATAAAGTACATGTTTCATTTAACAAAATGATTAGTTATAAATATTTTATTGCAACAGCAGGCTGTTTGGTATACCACACGGTAGTTAATAGGGACATTTTCTTGTATTGGGTCCAACCCTGCTTTTTGTAATTTGAAAGAAAACCCACTTACCCGCTGCTCTCCTCAGGCAAATGGCCTCCAATTCTCACAGCAGAAGGCAAAATGCCTTTCTTTGGGAGAGGTAAAACATTTTCCTTCATCCCCAGTGTAAAGCAGGGAATGGCTAGGCACGAGGAAACTGGTGTTGTCAATCAGTGTCACCTCCCATTTGTACTGAACCTGCCTTAGTGCCAAATATTTTGGAGGCAGGCCCTCAGATGGCATTAGCTGCATTCCACATTCACTTACATCGAGGGCAGGATGCAGCCATACGCCACCATTTATGTCTGACTTCAAGGGCAATAAACACCCAAGCACATAATGTGAGTAGAGTGATAAAATTAAGACTGTAATGAAGAGAGACAAAGTGACCTATTTAACACTACAGCTTTGTACATCCAACAGCACACTGTGGAGGAACATCACATAAGACTTGAGTTGATATCAGTGCCAGGGGACCCAATAGTGCAAGCACAAACCATTTGTTCTCTCCCCAGAAGGAGTTTGCTGTGCTGTGAAACAGTGAGAGTCAACACCCACTTTGGCTTCTCCTTGACAGCCTCCTAAAAAAGCACATGAGGAATTGCCACCCCCACGCTCCATGAGCAGAGAAGGTGCTGCTGCCACCTCAGGTCTCGGTGTGTGGCTGTCCTCTCACGCAGCCAAGGGGACACCCCAGGCACCTTGCAGAGAGGGGAGGCAAACAGAACGTGACCCTCACCAGGCCCAGTGCAGCACAGCAGCTTCCTAATAAAGACAATGGAGAAAGAAGAGACACCAAATCCACCTGGGATCAGCATCCTGCTCGTTACTTATGGCACGGACAAATAGGTTATTCCACAGCACCTTTTTCTGGCAGTGGGGCTGAAAGGTCTTCACAACATATGGCTGCATTTGGGAGAGTCATGGAAAGGCTCCTGTGGTTTCTAGAAGAGTGCCCAGCAAGTGATTATTGCTGCACAGGGAAAGAAGCAGGGACAGTGATGTGGATCCTGCCTTTGGGCCAGTTTGAGCAGGATCAGAAAATCAGGATAATTTTCCAAATATATTGCTCAGTTTGTACAAAACCCAAGTAATATCTTGTCTAGAATAGAATGAAAAATTTCATATTACAAGAGAATTTCAATGTGAAATTTACATCTCATGTAATACTTCCTCTCTTTAATTTATTGCAAACCTTTACTAAAATCCTATTTATGAGCTTCTGAGGCTGCAGCTCTTATTCCTGTTTTTGCTTGAAAAACTTGTCCTTCAAGTGAGAAGAAACAAATTACAAGACCCCAAAGCTGTCCCACATGCACACACACATACACACTGAATTCTTCCTGTTGCAATGCAGACTTTATTTTTGCTTGAAAAACTTGTTGTCCAAGTGAGAAAAAACAAATTACAAGACCCGAAAGCTGTCCCAGATGCACACACACATACACACACTGAATTCTTCCTGTTGCAATGCAGACTTTTCCATGAAAGGTTTTTCATCTTGCCTATGACTCTGAAAAGTATGTCTGATACAACTTTGACACAGACATTATGTGAAGAGTAATTGAATTAGAATGCTTTATTTTCACAGCAGATTTTTACTCAGCTGGAAATAGTATAGTTTCACAGTCTTTGTCTTCATGTTGATTTCTGGACAAGAATCAGAATTTCAGGAATTAATTTTTTCCCCAAATATACATTAAATTAGGGTTAATTTTTACATTAAAATGTCATCTCTGTCATGACAAAGTAAATATGAATGTAGCCCAAATTTGTGTAATACTGTTTGTAGAGTTATCCTATAGTTTTTACTTAAGCCAAACACCTCACACTTGCACATTCCTTAACCATAAACACATAACCACTCTGGACATGGAGAGAAAAGGTATGTTAAAAATACAGCTTTTCCATATTTTTTAATTTTTTAATTTCATATTTTTAAATAATCTGGGTTTCAGAGTATTCTGCACAATTCAGTGTCTCCAACATTATACTGCTGCTGAAGGTTCTCCTGTCCTCAGGATTTGGTCCACAGAACAGAGCTACATTATAGCAAAAAACAGTCCTACTTTTTAGGCTTTTAAAATTTGTAGTTCATAGACAGTGCTATGTGGACTCATGCACTTCTTTATTACCCACTTGAACTTCTCCACAGGCACTGACCTATAGCCTTTTTTTTCCCCAGCTCCTGGGAGTGGAAGGCACATTTCTGAGAAAGGTTATTTTGGGTTAAGGATAATTCATAAATGAGTGTGTTAATGTGAGCTTGCACTTCTGAACAATTCTCTCTAGAAATATAATAATTTTATTAAATCCATAATGAGTTCATTATTCCAGTAGTTGATAGATTCCAGCTTTCTATTATCTTAGGATCTTGGGAAGGATTCTCTCACCTGGCTTCAGCAGATCATGGCAACTGGGCTTAATTCCCTTCTTCTTTTAACCTGGCTACACTATTAAGTAAAATTAAAACATTTTGGCTACTTTTTAGACATCTGGATATAGTGGTATAATTATTGTTTAATAATGAAGGAAAACAAAAGCCAGGAAAGAAGCCCAGGGCTTTTTCTGCAGTGCAAAACAAATTATGGTCATTTCAGGCTCCTTAGAAATACATTGTTGAGAAAAGCATAGTTTGCACCTTGTGAAAAGTCTATGTAAGTATGGTAAAGTGCTTTAAAGGTGTCATGGATCAGGTCAAGTTACGGATCTTGTGTACACAAGAGTGGGACAATGTTTTCTGGATACCCAGAAAGCCCCACCTGGGACTTGAGAGCAGCTGTTGAGCAGTGGTTGGCAGTGGGACGTGTCCCCAAGCACTTGGAAATGCACAGCAGTGCTCCCACTGCAGCCCCACACTCCCTTGAAATGTGCAAATGCCCTTGTCAGGATACTCTAACCTGAAAGTGGCCGACTTGTTCACACCTTTCCATTCTTCTGGCACCTCTGAAGCTGGCTTTCTAATTTGGGCTGATTTTCTTCCTTCTTGCATATCTTGTCTGGCTTCTGACTTTTCCTTCTTCCTGGCTCCTTGCACTTGCTCCTTTCTCTCATCTCTCTGTTCCACTTTCACCCCATTCAGGTCCTCATTCCCACTAATTTCCCCTTCCCGAGGCTCAGCCTGTTGCAGAGTCCATGGGAAAAACTGTGTGAGCACTGCATCCTCTTCCCCCAGTCCTGCCATTTCCCCTTCCTGAGGCTCAGCCTGTTGCAGAGTCCAGTTCCCAGAGCAATTTCCATGGGAAAAACTGTGTGAGCACTGCATCCTCTTCCCCCAGTCCTGCCCTCTGCCCCGGCTGTGTCACGTCCTCAGGCAGCCCTTGTCTCCTCCTGTCTTTGCTGTCCCTCCGGGCAGACTGAGCCACGACTCCCCGTGCCAATTCTGAGAGATGTGATCATGTTGGGTCACCCAGAAACCAGGGCCATGTATTTATTATTCAAAGGGTCACAGCACTGTCCCCAAGACTCCACAGCAAGCAATTTGCCAAACTAAAACCTTGTTCTTTTCATTTTTGCCAAAACTCCCATGCTGGATCAGCATCGTGAGCTGGGACATAGCTTGGGAGCACAGGCAGAAGTTTTGATCACCCCTGCTCCCCAAAAACCCACAGCCATGTGGGAATCTCCCAGCACAGCTCCAGCTTTTCATCTTGTGAACACTAGCAGGAAAAGGGATGCATTTAGCTACCTAATTACAGTTTGGAGGGGGAGCAAGGAATGGCACTGCCTCTTTGGCACTATTGCAGCCTGCTTTGTGTAGGCTGCCCAACCTACTCCTGCCTTTCTAGGCAAGTGCCAGGCTTCCTGCTCCAACAGAACAGAACTTTCCCTTTTGACAGCTGTTTTCTCCTTCCCTCCTTGGCCCACTCTGGGCATTTGTTCTCATGTTGTAATAGAGATAGTAATTTTGCTGGCAAACCCATACCTGAAATACAGAATTCAGCCTTTGAAATACTTCAAGAGTAATTTTTTTCCAAAGTTGCAAAGTAACTGAAGAAAACAAGTGTTAAAGGCAAAAGTCACCCATGGTACTGTCAGTCACACTCACAGTGGTGCTGTGCAGTACATTGCCCCAGCACCTGGAGTTTGTGCCTCTAGAAGGGGCAGCTCTGGATTAATCAGCA
Source organism: Passer montanus (assembly GCF_014805655.1). Taxonomy (NCBI): domain Eukaryota; kingdom Metazoa; phylum Chordata; class Aves; order Passeriformes; family Passeridae; genus Passer; species Passer montanus. The sequence continues at coordinate 1,439,926 of NW_024368818.1, forward strand.
GACAATTATTTTCCTCTCAGATTATTTTCTTAAATAAATTTACTATATTTATGCAAGCAAGATCCCATTTATACATACACCCAAAATAAGACAATGAGGATACAACACTTTGAAGGAAGCATCCTATATTTAATCCACTGCTGTCTGCTCATTTCAAGCTGAGTGTCTCCTGATAGCTGCTGGGAGCTCACTACACTCACAGAAACACAGAATGGGTCAGGCTGGAAGGGACCACAGTGGGGCATCTGGTCCAGCCTCCCTGCTAAAACAGGACCATCCTGGAGCACATGGCACAGGATTGCATTAGATGGTTCTTGAATATCTCCAGTGAGGGAGAATCCACAACCCCTCTGGGCAATCTGTTCCAGAGCTCAGTTACTCTTTAATATGAACATAGTTCCTAGGAAAATCAAATATGATCACCGAGAAGCAAAATATTTTCTTTACCTTTGCAGTCACCCAAGGAAAGTGCTTTTGTCTATTTTCCCCTGCCTTTCTTCACATCAGGGAGACGTGGTGTTTGCTGCAAATGTTCAAGCACTGTTATTCATTCAGGAGAACGACACACAAGAATTTCAAATTTTCACAGAGCTGCTTTCATCAATAATTTACTGCACAAATAAGCTCCTTGAGCAGTAGTAATTAACAAGATCCTGAGATGGTAAGTGGTGGGGCAGAGCAGCATTTTTGCTTCATTATCAGTACACACACTGCAGGTGGCATCAGCAGAGATGGATCCAGAACCACGCTGTCACATTAGTAGGTTGTACAAACAGCCCAGAGCCAGCATCCTGCTGCTGAAGCAGGAACTGGGTAGATCCTGCAGGACAGGCAGCAGGATGAAAGCAGCAAAAGGGCTGGCCACAGCAGACATTTTTGTATTCTGCACAGGAAACCTTTGGGAAGGGATTTGAGGGTAGCAGGAAGCAAGAGGGGCAATACTGAAAGTGATGGAAATTTTCTCAGCTCTCTTAGCCTTCCAAAGGCGGTCCCAGCAGGATTGTACAGGCATCCCCAAGTGACTGCAAAGCCCAGCCCTGACAGCTCCAGCTGCTGCTCCTGTTAATGTTATCTCTATCTCCCTCACAGCAGAAGGTCCCAGCCAGACTTGACTTTAACTTTCTTTGAAACCCAGCTTATATCCATCCCAGCCTTAGCTCCTTCTTTTGCTGATGCCCTGAGGAAAAGCTGCTGCCTGGCCCCTTTACTTCTCTTTCTTGCACACCTGACTGCATCAAAGCCAGTTGTTGACAAGGCAGGGTCCCACACCAGCAGCAGCAATGCCTATTCATGCAGCCATCATAATAGGAGCATGCAATACTTAACCTTTATATTAAGAGTTTTGCCTCATGAGTAAAAGACAGATTAAAATTCTACTCTGGAATACCAATATCTGCTGGTATTCTTTCTCTCTCTCACCCCATCCTGCTTTCTTGAAAGTGAATAAATAATTGGCTGAAGAAAGAGATGTCATTTCTTTATTCAGAGAGATTTGACTTGTGGAAATCTGTTATTCATGTCATGCACGCTCAGGTCCTGCACACAGCCTCAGCATTGTCATTCCCCAAGAAGCAGCTCATGTCACTGTGTCCTCTCTGAAACCAGCCTGACTCAGAAGACAAAGCAGCCAACATTCATGGGCAGGAATCTCCTCCAGTTAGTAGTTTCTCCTATGCCTGTCTAGCTGCACTTGCTGCCAGAGGATTCACAGCCTCAGTAGCTTTTGTTTTCTTCAAACAATCCTGTAGGCTCCAGCATCCCAGCTTCTCTTCCTCAGTGTTACCTCCTGCCCATCCACACATTCTTTCATTTCTCCTCCAGCACTTGGAGGCTGAGCTCAGTCAGGAAAAACAGAGCTCACCTCAGCTCCACACTTGGTGGGTTCTCTCTTGGCTTGTGGCCTGACTGACACAGGCAAGTGTCTGGGAATGGCTTGCCTGAGCAGCAACCCCCCTTTTGGGAAGCTCATACTATGAAAATGAGAGTTTTGATTCCTCTGTCACATCAGAACTGCTCATTGCAGAGCCAATATCTAGGACTATATGGAGGTAGAGTTACAGAACCATTTGGATGTTTTTGGCTTATACTCCATCTTCCATCTGAACAGCCAGCCACGTAATTCAGCATGCCAAACCCATGGTTTTTCACACATTACTGGTAATTAGGTTCTCCCAAACTGCCTGTGACAGCTCTGTGTCTGGCTGTCTGGCTCCTCTTTGCCAAGTCCTATTCACAGAAGAGACATTTAGGGGTTGAGGGATGCACAGTGCAGCATTCATCACACATTTCCTTTCCAGAAGCTCTTTGCAGGCTCGAAGTGAGGCTGAGCACTTGCAGTCTCTGATGCATTTACCATGAGAGACAAGTCACAGGAGCATGTAGTGACAAGACAAGGGAGAGTGGTTTCAAACGGAAAGAGAGCAGGTTCAAACTAGATATTAGGAAGAAATTATTTACTGTGAGGGTAGTGAGGCACCAGAGCAGGTTTCCCAGAGAAACTGTAGATGCCCCATCCCTGGAAGTGTTTAAGGCCAGGGTGGATGGAGCTCTGAGCAACCTGGTCTAGTATAAAGTATTCCTGCCCTTGGGGGAGGTTTGAACTAGATGATTTTTAAGGCCCCTCCCCAACCAAGCCATCCTATGTTCACTAAGCTTGTTTTATTTGTATCCCCTCCTTTACCATATTACATAGATTTTCTTGTATTCATGTGTTTGATGTGTACCTATTGCATACACTTCTGGTGTAAACTCCCATGGTGTAGCTCATCCTTTCATGGGTTTATGGAGTCACCAGCTCAGTGGGAACCTGCTACAGATTCAGGGCTCCCACCTGTCACAGCAGCTACTATCAACAGGAGCTTGTTACTAGTGAAAACAAAAGAATGATGCCTTGCTTGGTGTTTTTCCAGCATATACTCTATCTGCATCTATGAAAAACACAGGTGGAAACTAAATTAGGGGAAGAAGAGAACTGTGATATAAACCACAATCCTGAAAAATTCATTTTCAAGTGGCAACAATGCTCATGCTGTGAGACTGCAGAAAAGAATTGGTTTTGCCAGAAGAAGAGTCACTGATTTCTAAAATGTTAGTAATCTAACACGCTGTGTAACTGAGAACAATATGCATGTAGCTCCAATCCCTATAATCAAAAACCAGCTTGTCTCATCCAGGCTCCAGCAGGCAGAAAAAGAAAACCCAAACACACTTGAGCAGAGATTACAACTAGCAGCACACTTACAATCCCTGCCTCCTGTAAATCATGCCCGTGAGCATCCTTACAAAATTGTTTGATGGAGCTGTGGCCCATATTCCAGGTCATTTGTGAGGCCATCCTGGAGCACAATGTCACAGCTGAGCTTGAATTGGTGAGGGGTGTCTGGTTCATGCATTACAGGGATTTTTTTGTTATCTTTTGTTATCTAGCAGCCACAGAGTGAGAATTATTTCTCCTAACACTCCAGCAGTGGGGGAGGAGGCAGAGGAAGGCTGAACGTGACTGCCACACTGAGTTGTTAGCATGAAATTAATGCATAAGACTATAAGCAGGCCAAAAATCCTTGAGTCCTAGGCTGCTGTCATATAGGCTGGAATTTATATCGTGTCCACACAGAAGCCAGGTACCAGAGACTGCTGTAAGAACAACTGAATGGTACCAGGAGCTTTATTTTGTCTTTGACAGTCTGTATTGCTCCACTGTCTGAGGTGTTACAAAGAGCTTATGAAATAAAAACAAGGCAAGACTGTAGGGACAAAGTAAAGGAGAAGAAAGCTGGTCCAATATTAAACTTATTAGTGTTATGAAGTTAACCAAATAGCACAAAACCCCAGAAGTGTCTGCTGTGAACTGTGTTTGTCTGCTGCTTCAGCAGAAGTAATGGCATGGAAGGGTGAGGAGAACACTCCCTATCTAGTTAAGCACTGGAGAGCAATTTTTTTGTTCTGTACACATCAGAAATCCTTGCATATTTAGGATTTTGAGGGACAGAAAAAGCTACTTGCAAAGTCTCTGCATACTTTTCTTCTGTCCCTGTGCGCCAGTCTTCATTTCACAGCTCTTCAGTGTGATCATATGCAGCAAAATGTTTCCATCTGAATAATTTACAAGCAAAAAGCACTTAAGAAAGGTATGACAACACTTGCAGAGATACAGATGCAAAGATGGTTTTCAGCTGGTCATTGCAAAGTAATTTGTTTTGGAACTTATTGCCATAGGAAGGTACATCTTCCAACGAATAACTACTTTGAATGTACATCAGTTTAGTGAAATATGAAGTGTATTTTATGCTCTGTTTGGACCTCCAAATCTGCCTTGCTATTTGCTTAACTCTTCAGGACATGGGAGAAATAGGTGGCAAAATGTAAAATAACTTCAGATCAAGCAGTCGTAATTCATGATAACTTCCAGCAAATGTTAGGAGAATTAGGAGATCTAGGAGAGACACAATGCTGCTGCCCAAAGATCAAAAAAGAACACTCTTACTGAGACAGGAAGCACCAGGACTATTTATTTTTGTTTGGTTTTTTTGGGGGGTCTTCTGCTGTTTGTTATTTGTTTGTGGTTTTGTTGGATATTTTTTTTATTGTAACAATTGTAAATGCAAAAAGAAAAAAGACAGAATAGGAAATACACACAGGTTTAGGATACTTTATTTAGACTTTTTAAAGAATACTAATGGCTTTCTTAAAATTATTTTCTCTGTAGTGTTCATATTATGGGAGATGAGCAATGGAGCTCAGTTAAGCAAAACATCATTACATCATTGGTACTGCTATCAGCTATTTCCTTGGAAGAGACTATTTTTCTGGGTTTCAGTGTGGTTTTTTTTTGTTTGTTTTTTTTTTAACAGGGGTTCATATTTTATGAAAAAGGAAGAAAACATATAATTAAGTTTCTGTTACCTAAAGAATCCCTCAGCCAAACTCAGCCAGAAATGGAGACGCTTAAAAAACCATTTAAAGTTACAAAATTATTCTTTCCAATTGTCAACACAAGAGCTAAAAAGATGAATAAAAGGCTTTTGATTAAGCTGTTTTCCAGCTTTATCCACTAGGCCTTGGAAATCTTGACAATACTGTTAATTTTTGTTTTCAGCTCTCAGGAAGTTCTTGTTATTATACATGTAATTATTCAATATTTATTCTTAAATATCAAAGGAAAATGGGAAAAAACTCCACTTCTTCCATTAGAAAGCAAGTTCCTTGTCCTTGTACCTAGAAGGAAAAACCTTTAAGCATGATCCAGATTACTTAAAAAGGAAACAAAATTTCAGACTAAATTATTTGGAAGAAATTATTTTTGATCCAGTATTATTTCTGTTACCTAATTCATGTTGTAGAACACCTGTCACTGTCAATACCAAATTTATTTTTAGATAATCCAATAATTCTTTACAAAAAAGATCAGCTGAAATGAGTGAAGTGTAAAAAACTTTCTCCTTTTCCCCTCTCAACAAGCAAGATGAATCAAAATGAATCAAATAAGCAATGCTTTAAATGTAAAAGATAACAGGCAGGAGAAAAGGCTTGATAGCTGAGGGCAATTTAATATAATCCTATCTGTTGTGTTTTACTTGTAGCTTATAGTTCACTCTGAAAAAAAGGTTGTAACTATTTTTCTGTATCACTTCTGCACAGACTGTTATTAAAGCCAAACAGAACAAAACTGCAGAAAAAAAGCCTGTAAAAATGCCTATACTAAAACAGTCTGCCGCTCTCTCTTTGAAACAAATGATACCCATAATTTCATGTGCTGTATCATTTGTTCAACATTTTCCCAGCAATGTACAAGCTTATCATGATAAGCAGTGATTTTTATAATGGCATGGTTAATAAGAAAGAGCAAAAATAAAGAGTAAAAATAAAGTTTCTTGCATAAAATACTGATGTGGTGCTACATCTACACCTTTCACTGACAAACCTGTAAAAGTACAACTGAAAAAACACACATTTCCTGTGCAACAATTCCAGACTCTCATTTCCAGTAATTCCTCAATGGTTCTCTGTAAGACCAATTTCTGAATGCAAGGAAATTTTAGTGGCAAGACTAAACCCCAAAATAACATAGATTCTTGGAAAAATCATCTAGAGAATGATAATCCTCCTAATGAGACACATTTTTTTTAAGTTGCTGTTGAATGGTTGTGAAATATTGACTCCTTTGAGAAGAAGACTGTATTAATGGGCATGGGGCCACTCAACAGTGAAACTGAGCCTGTAAAAGCTCCACTAATGATGACTCACACTTGTGGACCACTTTGCTGTGAGACTGTGGCTTTCAGGAATTAAAGCATCGATTGAGGCTGCTGCCTTTGTGCATGCAGGTAAGTGGTTGCACGTTTGGATCTCTTCAAGGAGTGCTCTCATTTTCAGGATCCAGAAGTGCCCTTAAGGCCTGAGTGCTCATCACAGTCACATCCTGGCTGCAGCCTGGAGTGAGTTGTACTGTCTGACATGTTCTGGCCAAAGACAGAACCTCACATGATTTTGGTGATGGGGGACCCAGATCCCTCCCCACTGTGTGACTTCAGGAAATGAAATCTATTTAAAAAGTTATTTACAACTTGTTGTAAGTTAAAAAACTGGCCTGACATAGCTCTGTATAACTGCTGCACTAATGATGGTAGATTTAAAACACAGCCTGCCAGCTTCCCTTCTTTACCACTGCTAACAGAAGCAATTTCTCAGGACATGAAGGTGCCACTGCAGAATATGGAACATAGAAGGGGAACCTGAGATGGGTGGTGAAGCAGAAGTTGCACGTAGGTTTGCACAAGTAGAAAATTCCTCTGATCATGTTATTTCTACCCAGCTGCCAAAGACAGCATCCAGCCAAGGGAAGGCAAGGAATTATATCATTTTTCCTTTTGAGACTCCATGATATCATTGCTTGCAAGGAACTGCTGCTGTGCTCATACCATATAAGACACAGATATAATGCCATTTTATCTAAACTTGTACACCACAAATCACATCTATGTAAAAAGCAGAGTCTGAAGAGCAAGTGAAAATAGCAAATATAGGTTTAATATAAAAGCATTTAAATATTTCATGACAGACTGAGGAAAACAAATCAACCTACCCCACTCCAAACAACGCTGTCTCTCTAGGCAGGATCCTAATGCCCAACATGAGTGATGAAGTACACATTTAGGGGCCGGATTTTCAGAAGTACTAAGAAGCCACAAATTCCATTAAGTCAGAGGTGTGTAACGGCTTTGAAGATTAAGCTATTTGTATTTAAGAGCTTGAATGGATATTTACCAACCTAACTTCACGAAACAATCTTTGAAGGTTTCATTTATACACCAAGGGCAAACGATCCCATTTTCAGGAGGAGAAAAGCCTGGGCAGCAAGATGATAAAGGTGTTGCTCATCCTCTGACCTGAGCAGATGGAGTGGCCAGTGCAGGGCCCTCGGCTGCCCCCAGGCATGGGGCAGCCTGCCTGCAAGTGTGCAGCTGCAGGGTGCAGGTGGGTAAGCAGGAGAAGGGGCAGGAGAACAGCTCCTCATCAGAGAAGCAGTGTCTCTGTGAGCCCTGTGTCTCTGAGCACGTTGCAGCAGAGGTGCTCTGTTTCCCTCTGCTGGTAAAATTTTAAGTGATCTTTAAAAATTATTTCTGCAGGAGGTTTTCTGCTGGAAGTGTCCCAGGGCCACCATGGACTGTTTTGCTTGTGAGTCCTACTAAGACTTCTGTTGTTCTTCCTAAAATTCCCCCTTGGCTGGTGTCCTTCACTGAGCTCTGTCTTACAGCCATGCCTGTTTAATGTTGTTGACTTCAACAGGGCTGGGCAGGAGTTTAAATTATTGAGAAATATTTCAAGGTGATTTATGGATATTTGGAAAGGCTTCATTGATTTCTTAGCTTGAAAGCCATTCCACAACACTGAAAATATTCTAGTCAACTTAACAAGTCTTTTAATGAATTGCTGCTCTTTGGTTGTGCTCAGAAGCCAGAACAGACGTTCTGTTGTTGGAAAGCCTCAAGATTATGAGGTGGTAAGAAGATGCAGTAATTGTACACTGAGTACATTATCCAGGTATTTCAATTGCTCAGCTGAGCCACATGGCCCTCAGCTGGCTCCAGTAAGACTTCATGCATGATCCCCTATTTGCAGCTGCCAGAGAAAACATCAGTGTTCACATCCATTAGTGGCCTCTGGAAGTGTGCAAAATTAATTTGAGAAGGAGTTTACTGAGCTTTCACAGAAAGCATCTTAAAGAGGTGTGGGTTTCCCATCTTACAAACTTCTGCTGCCTTGGAGACTTCCAGGATTTTCCTTCCCTTCCACACAATCTCCCTGATGCCGGAGGTTTCCCATGTACTATCCAAGCAAGTGCAATTTTGGACTGTGGTAGTAGTAGCAAGGGTGATGTTTTAAACTGAGAATCCACTTCATATGTAAACTTGAATTTGTAACAAGAACAAATGGAGAATTTTAACACCAGAAAAACTAACTTACGACTAAATTTACTCAGATACAGAAGTGCCAACACTGCTCTTGAAACATCCAACCATTCATGCTCAAGTACTACAATTTAATGTGGCTGATAGACTGATTGAGCTATTGAACACATCTTTGCAATATGTTTTAAGCAGCTTTGGTTTGGCAAACTGACAGGTGCCTTGAGTAAAATTGTAGTTAATGCCATACCACCTTGTGCGTCTTGCAGGGAGTAGGAATTCAAATTACTGTTCAAGAAAATTATGGGAGAAGGAGAGGAAATTAAGTGCTCTGGGGCAAAATTAGCCTGCAAATGCCTAAATACCCAATTACAACTTTTCTGATAATTTATGAACATGTTTCTGATATAGTAGCAGTTGGAGTTTTATAAAGATACATTTATAGCTTTTTCGTGCACACTGAAATGTTAAAAATGTATCATAGGTTTTAGGTTCCGCTGATTATTCCAGTTTTCACATCAATTTGTAGTGACTTTATTTTTTCTTTTTGATTTAATTGGGATATATAATTTAGGAGTGCAAATTACCAGCAGTTTAATCAAAAAAAGGAAAGTATTTACTGGTGAGCAGTGTACACTTCACTGCTGGAGCTCCCGTGTTGTCCCAGGAAGCTGAGGGTTGGGAGGTGCAGGCAGGTGGTGCTGGGGTGAGAAGCCTGCAGTCTCCATGCATGCACAGGCATTTTTCCTATCTGGAGTCACATTTGGAGGCTGTCTGTTGCTGGACAGCAGTCTGGAGCACTGCATTCTTACAGCCTCCTGAAGGAGCAGGGTTACATCTGACCTACTCCCACTTCAACACCTAATTTTTCTAAAATAAACCTGTGCCAGGATTTCACTGATCTAACTGTAAGAGCTCCAGTTTCTGGCCTTGCTCATGGTCAGTTTTGATCTGTTCAGTGATGGATTGTATTGACCATCTTTAAACTAAGTTCTTCTGCACTGCTGAAGCTCAAAGCAAATGAAATTTGTCTGCTTGCATTGCTGTCAACACCCCACTTCTGAGCACACACATGTGCACTGCCAATGCAGCCAAGAAAGTGAGCACTTCACTGAAGCACTGAATCCAAGCTGTGCTGGAAAGTTGTTAACACTGTATATCAGCCCTGAAACTGCAGTACGTGGTAGAGGAGGAACTTGGTAGAAAATAACTGCTTAAATCAGCCTAATGTCTACTGCTGAAGATAATGGGATGGCAGCGACATTACTCTGAGATTAGCTGGAAGATCATGACTGCCTGCAATAACTGTGGGCATAATTTAGCTTCCTTCTGCACTGTTGTTAATGTGCAGGAAAGCGTGAGCTCAGATGGATGAGCTGATCTCTGTTTGATTTGCAGAAGAAGCCATTAGAATAAAAAACAATGATTTCATAGTAAACTGAGCACAATTAACAGACATTTGGGGACAATAGACATTTTTCCAGAGACACTTCTGAAAGCAGAAAGGGCCACAATGGCAAAATCACATGATTTAGAAATTCTCTAGGGAGCACAGCATGAGAAAGAATGGTTCTTTTTGTTAACCCTCGGTAAATGACGAGAAAATGGGCAATTTCAGATCTCATTGCAATTTGGAAATGAGAAAGCTGAGTGATGCTGGATCATACATCTCATTACTCACAAATTCTCAGTATTCTATAATATATTTTTCTTGGCTGGAAGCCTCCATTTTTGTGCTTTTTCCCCACTGTGATGTTAATGAACATGAATGCTTTAATAATGGCAGAAGGACTGTTACCTTCTTGTCTGATTCTGATCCTTTTGGGGGTCAAATATTTGCACAATGTGATCAAGCCCTATATAATGAAAGGGGGAAAGGAGACAATGAGTCTTTTCCATTTAACATGATCTGATCCCAAACATGCCTAAGTAAAGTATCAAGAGCAGGAATCCCCAATGAGAAGTGTGAGACTGGTACTTTGAATACACATGCAGTAGTCTATAAGTTTTTCTTTTTCTCCACTCTTTTCTCTTTATTGCTTCTGTGTTTTGGTGCCTGGTGTCTCCATTAAATTATGCAGATTTCTATTAGAACAGTAAAAAGACAATTTGCAGTTAAAATTTGTCACAGGACATCAAGACCTGGTGGGTGGATATGACAAGTCATGTGGTCTTGATCTCAGTTTTGCACTGATTTTTCATGTGTCTGTTGTCTCTATTTCTGTGTCTGGAGAAAGGCAGGATTACCTAACACTGTCTGTAAGGTACTTGGTGCTAATGGGGAGAAAACAGGTAATAGGAGCTAATATTCTCCATTTGACAGTAACAGTAGAACCATAAAATGAACCAAATGAAGGAATTTTGTTCCCAAGAACTTGAAGGCCTCTTCCATCATGAAGGGTAGGGCAAAACTCTTACTCTCTTTCATGGTTTGCTATGGGGCCTATACTACTGAATGTCAAAAATAACTTATTTAAAAATGGCTGAAATATGATTCACTAACTTCACTCTTAACTAAGAAAAAAAAAAAAAGTAGGGGGTCTATGTGTGAATAGGGGTCTCAGCTCTTATTACAGCTGATGGAGATTACTTGGTACCATCAGCATAGTCTAGGCAGTGATTCAAATGGCCACAACTCCAACCTGCCTTTTTTGCCAGATAGGTTTTTTGGGTGAGTGCATAATGCTGCTGTCAATTACTAATGAAATAATGCAATGGACTTCTTCGTTTCAGGACAGGCAGCAGATGTCCTACAGTCAATTTATCTGCTCATTTGATGAGTTAATCTTTTTAATTTCAGCCTGGTATGTGATCTAATTATTTTTACACCTTTTAGTCACAATTTCATTTAGTCCGTGTTTTCCTCTCCTGCCAATGAAAGCTTCACATAAGACAGCAGAGATCTTGCTGCATTCTAGATGTATAACTTATGTTTCTTATGTTTCTCCTTTAGTCACAAGGCTATCACACAGAAGAGATGTGGATTAATTTGACAGATTGTCCTTGACAAATTCATTTTATCTCTTAGTCATTTTCAGGTTTGGAAATTGCTAATTTGTTCCAGAATTTTTTTCCCCCCCAGAATTCAAAGTTTAAAAAACTCTATCTTATTGTGCTGACTTCAGCTGGAGTTAGAGTTAATTTTCTTCACAGTATCTGCTGTGTTTCACAGTATGGAGCTGTGTTTTGGTTTTGTGCTGGAAATAGAGTTGATAACATAGGGATGTTTTGGTAACTGCTGAGCAGGGCTTACACAACATCCAGGTCTTTTCTGCTCCTCATCCCACCCCACCAGCGAGTGGGCTGGGAGTGCACAATGGGTTGGGAAAGGACACAGCTGACCTGAGATAACCAAAGGGATATCCCAGAACATGTGGCATCATGCTTGGCATATAAAGCTGGGAGAAGATGAAGGACAAGAGTCATGGCTCTTGTCTTCCTAAGTCACTGTGTTGGAGCCTGGCTTTCCTGGAGATGACTGAACACCTGCTTGACCGTGGAAAGCAGTGAATTAACTCCTTGTTTTGCTTTGCTTTGCTTGCATGCAGAGTTTTTGTTTTATCTAATAAACTCTCTTCCTCTTGACCCACAAGATTTTATCACTTTTACCATTCAGATTCCCTCCCTCCATTCTACTGTGGTCACAAGTGAGCAGCTGTTGGGGCTTAGGTGATGGCTGTGGTTAAACCATGACCCTTAGAATTCTGTGGTCCTTTTCCTTACCTTTTTTCTCTTAATGACAAACACATATAAATCAGGAGCTACCCTCCTGAATAAGTATAAATATTCTGTTATAAAACCTGTATAAGATTAAGGGAAGCTAAGGCCATTTTCTTAGGGAACTGGCTGTGCGTGTACTCTGTCATAATTACAGAAACTGAAAAAACTTCACATGAAAAGAAATTTACTGAAAAATCATGATCTGGAATATTTTACAAGAAGCTTTAACATAAATGAATTTGCTATATAATGTGTTAGGAGCAACAAGAAAATGCATAAGCTCAGCTGGCTGCTATCCTACAGGGAATACTGTAATGTTTTTAACAGGATCAATGTGAACACAGGGTTCTAGAAGAGCAAAACACAACTAAGCTTTCTTTGCCAGCCATTTTGCACAGTTTAATCTTCCAGTTAAAAACCCATATAGTTTTATCCACACAGATTATATGATGTACCCACAACAAGGTAACTGCTAGAAATACTTTGCTTATGTAACGTAAGTGGAATTTGTGCTAAAAGCACAGTCAATCCCATGGTGTTTTTGAGAGCAACCATTCCAAGACGGTGTAAAGTAGAAGAGGCTGGGTATCTTTTTACCCTGACTTTGATGGATATTCTGTCTTTTACAATTTTCTGTGATTTGAGTAAAACAGCTCAAAGACTGTAACAAGGAAGGTGAGACCTTTGGGACAAATGTTCCATTTCCTCCTTTGCACAGTAGGTCATGGGAACAAGAAGGACTTCTGAGTGTTGCTGTCATCATAATGGGGGGCAAAACCTGTCCCTCTTCAAGGGGATTCCCTCTGCTCGACTTGCTCAGAGCAGCCTCACAAGCATCACTCACTAGGGTGTATAAACACAGAATGTTGTGTGTTTTCATCTTGGTAGGATCTACAAGAGGGATGTTTCTGTGTTAATTTTTCATAAAGGAAGGCTAAGGAAAAAACATTCTCCAGCTCTGGAACTGTCGTGTGGGTGAGACTGCAGCAGTTTTTGCTCACATATCCCTCCTGCAGAGTTCTCACCACATAGCAGCAAGGTGACAGCTTTTTGCAGGTGCATATAAGAGAGGACAGATTCTTTGAACATCCAGGAAAATTTTGTTTATACTGAATGTTATAAACCATGCTCTTATATGTTTATCATTGTTAACTCATCTTGGAGGGGGAAAAATAAAATAAAAATATAAGAATATAGAGAAAATATACTCATCTCTTTTTTTTCAGACCACAGGAGTTTGTCACCATGGAGATCCTCCTGTTTTCTTCAAGAGTGATTCAAATCTTACAGATGGAGCATATGTGACAGCAGCAAAACAAAATCACCAAGAATTCACATTAAACATTCCAGAAAGAGGATTTGAACACCAACCAACATCCACAGACTGTTCATGCAGAAAAAATTGTGCTTCAAATTATTTTTTTCTAATGTTAAATAACTGAAAATTTTCTTTCTAATGTTAAATAACTGAAAATTTCTATTTCTAAACGTAGCTGAATTTTAAGGGATTTATGATACATGAAGCTGGAATACTTCACTATTATGTTGTGGTTTTGTAGAAAGAGCTACTCTTTCTAAGAGTTAAACTACCTTAATGACATAATGAAACTAAAACTCCTTGAAAAGCTTGGTTTTAGTATTGCTTATGTAAGCAGAGTTTTTAACTGAAGGCAACCAAACCGTGCATGAGATGGGGCCAAGAGCAGGACAAAGTGGTTTGTAGCAAGCCCCTGGCTGCCCCTGCAGCAGCTGGGGGCACCGAGCATGGGGAAGCTGGAATGGGCTCAGCTCCAAAGCTCTGGCAGCTCCAAAATCGTGTCCTGATGGCCAAGAGAAAATTTGCTACTCCAGGAGCACCTCTGGGGAGGAAGAAAAACTGGATATGTTCCTACGGTCCTGCCTCCTGCAGCATATCAGACTGTGCTGTTCCACTTTAGTCACTGCTCATCCTGCAGAAATGTATTTTTAAATGAGCGTGGAAGGCATTGCAATGACAACCAAGGACAAACTAAATGAGTCTAAAAATGCATAACAGACTTTCTCCCTAGCCTGCCTTTCAGCTGTGCTGCCCACCTGAATTTCTGGTCTGTGGCTGAGGTAGAGCTGAGCCCTCCCCTTCATGACTTCCTCCACCAGTGCTGCTGTGATGCCAAGCTGGGGCTTAGCTCTGGTACTGCCACTCGTGCCACAGGGCAGTGAGGGGAGCACAGGGAAAGTGCTGCTCAATTCAGGGCAGAAAAGAGCCCACTGCGCCTTCCAGGTCAGAACTGCTGTTCTTAATCAGATTCCTGAAGAGAGGAACATCCTTCCTATCAAACATCGTGACGTGTTGGTGGAGAGAAAACGCAGTCGCACAATGTTAATCACAGCTGTGCTGCAGCTCTAAGAGATGCAAATCTGGCTTTAAATGGGCCAATAATGAATCAAAACTCCTGCAGCCATAGCACAAGGAATAGATGCAGTGTCCACCCAGCCTGGTGAGAGTGCACACTTCACACCTGATGGGGTTTGCTGTCAGCCACTGTAATTTCATGCCAGAAAAGGCATCGCTTGTCCTTACACAACACATCAGAAGATTGGTTGAAGCATAAAGTCAGATCAAATATCCTGATGGGCTCAGGATAATGTAATAGAAGGGAAACTGGGTTTTTAGCCTTAGTCAGGATCAGATTTGTCCTGCTGGACCATGTAGCATTAACCAGTGAGGAAGTGCGAGAATAATAGTGAGATCTACTGCCCCAGTCCTAGGGGAAGCCTGGGCAAATCCATGGTCCATGGAGCTAGGCAGCCTCACAGAGAAGAGTGTAGGACACCATTCAAGTGGGACAGGCTTTTTTGCAATGGCTTTACCCTAGGAATATCCAGGACACAGCTCAGATGCTGAGATGGGGCTCTGCTTGGGTTTTTCCACCTTCTGCCTCGGTCATTTTGATGTTAATGCAAAGGAAAGGTCCAAGATACTTCCATTATCAGTGAACAAAACAACTATTTAGAGAAACTGAATGTCTTTGACTTCACAGTGTTGCAAGCAATCTACTGACAATGCAGGAAACCTGAGCTGAAAACTTAGCAACACTTGTACTTAGCACACATACATCTCGGAAAAATGTGAACAAAAAAATCATTGCCACTAAGAGATTTTTATTATATTCATCAGACCAAACCAGTGCTTTCTCTATTTTCAAGAGGTCATCTTCATGAAAGTCAGTAATCAGGTTGTACTGGACATGGTGAGTGAAACCACTTAACATCTCTTTCATGAGTCCAAGATTTTTTTGTGTTTTGCTCATTGGGTTGAAATACTTCAATTTTAAAAAGTATCAACACAAAAGTTCTATTTGACACATAGTAAAAGTGTTTAAGAGAGAACATAGCTTTTCTTTTACTGGAGATGAGTCCCCTTACAATCCGTTTGCATAAGTTTATTTGTGTTGATGATACTCCCTGGTCTGTTCCAACCAGTGCTCTGCCCTTGCAGGCCGCAGAAATGCACTGTCTACAGCAATGTCTCCTTCAGGAGTTCTTTGAAAAGATTTTCATGAGCTAGGTTCAAAATTACTTGACCTACTTTTTCTCATTACCTTTTCTCACAAATTGTTGCAGGATTCTTCTTCTGCCCTCAGATATCCAGCCAGGATTCTTTGTTTCCCCTTTAGGATATCCAGCCAGGATTCTTTGGGAACCAGTTTCCCATTCAGAAGAGCCCTTCTCTCTCTTTGTATTTGTACCCTGTACTTGTTTCATTTCAGATGTTGCCTGAAGCTGATCTGTGGGAATTGTACACTGTATTCCAGATAGTTTCTCAACACAGGCCTATAAATGGGTGTTAGTTTTGGATGCTATACATGGGTAGTCTCTAGTCTTTATCCTGTACTGATTGTAAATAGCTCCCTTTGCTCTAAGAGCTTTTTGCCATATTTTTTATTGTTTTGTTGTTCTGTTTCTAACCTTGATATTTGTCAATGCTTACTTCTTCCCAGTACTTCCTAGCCAAGAAGAAATGGCATGTTTTGTTGTCCATATTTTCCTTTAACTCACAATAGGCTCTTTCCTTGTTCCTGGCAGTTGTTTTTAAAATTATAACTTTTCATCCTCTTAACCATGGTGATCTTCCTTGTGCTTAGAGCAAAAACTCATCACACTTAATGCCCACAGTTTTTATTTCTTTAGATTAAAGATACTACCAGCCTTTTACACAGTCAAGACCTTTAGTACTTAAAAACATTAATTAACTCCTCATTTTATTGACACTTATCCTTCTGGAATTAATGGCACTTAGGTTATTGCATAAACTTACTTGTGTTCATAAATCCCAAAATTTCATCTGTACCAGGTCAAAGTTACT
The DNA here is from genome assembly GCF_014805655.1 of Passer montanus. Taxonomy (NCBI): domain Eukaryota; kingdom Metazoa; phylum Chordata; class Aves; order Passeriformes; family Passeridae; genus Passer; species Passer montanus. Next base: position 1,456,396 of record NW_024368818.1, read on the forward strand.
TGCACTGTGCAGGTATTCTGACAGGTCCCTCCTATTTTCAAAATCTCTGTGTTGTAGAAAAGAATATGTTGACAAGCACATCTTGGAAAATAACACACCTGGGTGTTGTTAGTATTTTCTCAAGGGACTGTCTCTAAAAACTGAGAGCTGTGGGAGACAGTGGTTTCAGCTGTCCTCTTGTAGCCTCAAGTAGAGTAAGAGTGCTTAGTAACATCAATTGTTAAACTGCAATATCCTATTTCCGCCTAAACTCTGGTCCTATTGCCTGTGTGAATATTTAAATTCTTTCTCAGAAACCTGGAGCAGTTTGGGCTCTATCACTTAGCTTATCATGCTGCAGAGAGTGCTGAGATTTCAGAGGGATATGTACATTAAAGGCTTTGTTGTCCTGCCTCTGCTCTTCCAGCTGAGACTGAAGGCATTGCAATGACACTGACTGACTTGTTTGCATGGAACCCTGTCTCAGGTCAGTCAGGAATGACCCTTCTCGGAAACATCCTAATGGGAGCTGTTTCTAGCTGACTTCAGTAAGGGGAGCGTTTCACCTGCTGGCTTTTCTCAACCCTGCCTTCTTTTTTCTAGGACACTAAGATCCTCAGCACTCTTTCGTGCTGTAGCCATGCCATGTCCCAGTTTTCCACCTCGGAGTGCAGCTTATCAATAAAAAGCCACAATCTCAGTGATCAATCTTAGCTGCTGAACCTGCCGTTGAAGAGAAAACCATGGACAAGCATTTAATTAATTCCCAAAATATTTTGGGTTTAGAGATCCTTAGGGCATGAAGTGTGTGAGGCATCTTCCAGTCTCTTCCGCTGGCTAACTTTTATGAAAATTCCTGGCGTGCATGGTGTTCAGTTGCAAGATACAACAGGTGAGCAGCCACAGGAGATAGGTGTATGAGCAGGAGAGAGTGGTCTGAGCACTGGCAGGATGGGAACTGGCTTGAGGTCAGCAGCAGGGAGGTCCACACCTGAGCAGGCTGGGGTGCAAACTTTGGCTGCTGGGATGTAGGCAACAGGGATGAGAGATGCAGGCCAGCAGTACAGGAAGACTGATGTACCAAAATCTTCCAAGCAAGAAGGGTATTCATGGGATCTAGACAGCTTTGTGATGGGGAAGTGCAGACACAGACACACAAGGGGTTGTCTTCCTCCTCTCACACCCTGCCCTCAGACATTCCCAGGGAGCACCAGCTCTCAAAGCTCCGCTGCTCCTAAGCTGACTTGAAAGACAGACTTTTGGGTGGTTTTCTATCAACAATATGTAAAAAGGGCTGAGGAAAGGGAAGCAGAAATCCCCCCAGTCTCTGGGCTGCTTTAGGCTGAAGCTGTAGCAATGAAGCCAGGGCACTGAGAGTTAGGAGGACCTGGCTATTTCTGGACCTGTGCTGGTAGGTGGGTCTGGACCTCCTTGTGTAGGGCCCTTCATCTCCTGGGAACACTGAGCTGTGTGTTCCCCAGCAGGCCTCCCAGCAGGAGGGTACTGGCTTGGGAAATGTCTGTCTGGTTCCCTGCCTTTTGCAGATGCCATCTCTGTGTCCAGTATCCAACCCAGCCATGATCAGGCTGTCCCAAGGTTACTGTCACTTATGGCTGAGGCTCATGCATGGCCAGTCTCCCGAGGAGCCCGTACTGGTGGCATGTGCATGAGCACACACTCCCTGTGAGCTCTGTTTTTAGGACAAGCTGCAGCTGCCTCTCCATTGCCAGGGCTCTCAGCTCCTTGGGTGGGTGGCAGTGACAGCTGTGCTGCCTGAGTCATTCTCTGTGGGCATTAACTCAGCTCTGGTGGCACTGCCTGGTCCCCACTGAGCAGCAGCCCTGGTGTAGACCCCAAAGGTGGGGTTCTAGGTAAGCAGGTGACAGTGGATCCTGCTGCCATTCTGAGAAGGGGCTGGCACAGTCATCCTGCAGGCAGAGCTGCAGCAGAGCCCATGGCTAGGCTGGGCACGCAGGCGGTGTGGCTGCTCTTGGGAAAGATGGATGTAGCCACAGGTAATGTGACTCAACTGGCACTGAGAAGTGGCTGTGTTCTGAGTGATGGGCAAGGCACGAAATAAGGACAGTCTGCACCACACAAACCATTTTCAGCCAGGACTACAGCCTGAAAGATCTGATGATAATCAAACCAAATGTTCAGCATATCTGTCAAAGAGAAAACACAAGGTACCATTAGGAGAAAGCAGTGAAACAGTTCATCAGTGTGGGGAGAGTCTCTCCCAGTGACTTATTTTCATACCATGATCAGACTTTTAAAAAACCAATAGAATTAAACTGGAACTTGAAGCTGCCCTATTGAGACTTCATTTGAACATAATACATTTCAATTATTGTGTATTTGAAGTTCCCATGCTAATATACAATCTATGGAGACTTATAATGTGTGTAGTTTGAAACCTAAGCTAAATTAATATAATCTTTTCATTAAAAAAAAAAAAAACCAAAACAAGAGAGATTATCTACTTGGCTGCAAGTGCCTCAAGGAATATTGAGCAGAAAAGAGTCAGAAAAACTGGGGAGTGATTTGAAAGGAGACCTTACGGCCAATTGCTCAGAGCTAGTGCCAGGAAATAAGGGAAACTTTCTTTTATTAAACATGATTGCTGTGACCTTCTCTGGTTAACCTACAGAGGGGGAAATGAGCTATACACTGTGCATGATTTTTTTTTTCTTACAGCTGGGCTGCATTTCAGTGACTGTGGAAGCTGGAATGTTTATTTTGATTTATTTTTGTCTCATTTTTGCTCAAAAGAGTAAAACATCTTCTAGGGCTGCACATTTCTCTTTAAGTACTGTGACTGTGTACCCATTTCTCTTTGAGTGCCGTGACTGTGACTGGGAGCCCTGCTGTCACCTTCCCTGTGAACATCACAGCCGTGCACACCCCTGGCTCCCTCCTTGCAGGTATAGACAGCCATGCCCTGCGGTGGCCATTGGGCACTCTCCTCCTCTCAGTGCAGAGCTGGGAGCTGCACCTGGCCCTTGAGGGAGGGCTGGTAAGGTAAGCTTTCTCTTATCCTTCTTCTGAGGCAAGCACCACAGTGCTCCCCTAGGGATTGCATAAACGAGATGGAGAGCAGCAAGCTGACTTACTTCTGTGCAGCAGAGTCAAGAGGACCCCGTTGTGCCTGGGATACTCATGAGCAGAGCTCCAGAAGGGTCCCTTGCTGGGACACCACAGGGACAAAGCACAGGCCAGCGGTAACAGAGGAAGGACAAGGACAGTGCAGTCGTGGGTGTGCTTGTGTATTCTTGTCAGCCCCCGAGGTTCTTTGCAGGGGTACGCTGATGTATGCAGCAAAATCAAGAGAGTAAGAAAATTCCCACAGAATCCAGACTCAGTGAGCTAATTATGGATTAGGTCATTTTCTATGTGCCTTCCAAGATGACTGCACATACCTAATTAAGTTGCCTAGTGTATTTTGTTTAGCCCAAATGGTGATGGAGGAGGAAGGTTATTGGTCTGGTGTCTGGCGTATTGGCAGGGTTGACTTTTATGTGGACTGGAATTAAGCAGGCTTTCAGTTTCCAAGGAATAAAGTTAACAACAAGGCTCAGTCACACAATTACTTTAAGGAACAGTGAAAACATTTTCTGAAATCATAAGATTCCACTGATTCATCTTTCTGTGTCATTCCTTGGGTTTGGCTCTCACTTCAGGAAAAATATGCATTTGACTTTATTTTAAAACAAGGTTATTTAAAGAATACAACAATCAGAGAATGCTTGAGGATGGAAGTCACCTGGAGATTATCTAGCTTGAGTCCTTGCCTTGCTCAGGCAAGGCCACCTAGAGGTGGCTACCCAGGACCACATCCAGATGGATTTTGAATGCCTCCAGGGACAGTGACTACTTAACCTCTCAGAGCAAGCTGTTCCAGTGTTGGATAACTGTTGTAGGGTAAAAAAAAATAATTCTGTATCTCAAGTTGTTTACATTACCTCCCAACCATTCATTTAGCACCAATAAGAAAAGTCTGTCTCTGTCTTCTTTACTGTCTCCCAGCCTCAGGTATACATTTGTAAGGCCCCCCTGAGCCTTCCCTTCTCTGGGCTGAACAGTCCCAGGTCCTTCAGCATTTCCTCATATGTCAGGTGCTCCAATCCCTTAATTACCTCCATGGTCCTTCGAGGGACTCGGTCCAGTATATCCACATATCTCTTGTACTGAGGATCCCAGACTGGGACACAACACCCCAGATGTGTCTCACCAGGGCTAAGCAGATGGGAATGTTCACCTCCATAGCCCTCCCAGTGACACTCTTCCTAATACAGCCCAGGAGGAGGTTGGCCAGCTTTCTCACAAGGATACACCACTGGCTTATGGTAGGCTAGAACCCTGAAGTCCCAGGAGCATTATTCCTCCCAAGGGACAAAGCTTGGCACTCCTCTTTGCTGAACTTGGTGAGATCCCTGCCATCGCATTTCTTCATCTCTTGAGGTCCCCCTGAATGGCAGCACAGCCAGCTGGTTCATCAAAACCTCATCCCCATTCTGTATCTTCTGCAAACTTGCTGAGGGTGCCCTCTGGCCCATAATCAAGTCCATTAATGAAATTATATTGGACCCAGTAAGACCCTGAGATATGGCACTAGGGCCTGACAGGACTTCATGTCACCAATTAGAGTCCTCTGAACACTGCAGTTCATCTGGCTTTCAGTGCAGCCTAGCACCCACACAACTTCATTGATTGGTCTGTGGAGAAAGACTTGACTAAAACCATGGTAAACAAAGACCACTGTTCTCTGCTCATCCATCAGTCATCTCATCTTAAAACTCTTTGGCTGGCCAAACATGATTTCACCCTCATAACCTTCATAAATCATGCTGACTTCTTCCAGTCATGGTTTTCTTCTTCATATATTTGGAAATGGTTTTCAGGATTATTTGCTCCTTTATCTTCTCAGATATTAACGTGAGGTTGATCAGCCTGTGGCTCCCCAGACTTTTTCCTTGCTCTTCTTGAAGGAAGGAGTCATATTTGCTTTCTCCCTATCCTTAGCTACTTCCCCTGGTCACTACAACCTTTCAAATATACTTAAGGCCTTGTAGCTGCATTAGCCAGCTCCCTCAGCACTCATGGGTGCCTCCCATCAGGTCCCACAGACTTCTATACACCTAGTTGATTTAAATGTTCCCCAAACTGTGCCTCCTCCAATGAGAGTAACTCTTCTTTGCTCCAGACATTCCCATGAGTCTCAGGAGCCTGGGAATGCTGAAGGAAAGCTTTACTGGAATAACCATGTCAAGGATGGCATTGGGTATGTCAGCATCTTTCATGTTCATTGTCACCAGATCCCCTTCCCCCTTCAGCAGCAGGCCCACAGTTTCCCCTTTGCTGCCGCCTCCCAGTGCCATTTTTCCTGTCCATCCCCATGCTTTCCCTTTCACTGTGGGATGTGCAGTGACCACTGCCCCAGGAGAGGCACGTGACCATCACAATGCCATCAGGAAGAAGAGAGAGAATTCAGCCAGGCACGGTCAGCCCTGCAATACCCAACTTCTCAGGTCCACTGGATCCTTGCCTCAGTGTAGTATGGCAGGCCAAGGAAATATTTTGGCAAACTGTCTCTAGCCCTGGGGCTGTATGTTGCACATACAGCAAAATGTGTATGAGATGGGTGGGGACTGTTGGATAACCACAAAAACATTGATTTTATATCACTGATGTGCATGGACAATCTAACTACACTTGTAAAATAAAAAGCGGGTGTAAAAGGTAAGTGCTCTCAGAGAAAGAAAACTTTCATGTGAAGAGATTAAGTTTCAAGTGGTTTTTCAGAGGAAAAAGCCTGTGGCAGTCTGTGAATGGCCAAATGCTTTCACATGACAAGTGACAAGGAGCCAGTGGAAGTGAGAAGTGCCTGTGGTGTCTGACCGAAAGGACCACCCACACAGCTTTGTGCCAAGTGCTGCTTTGCAAGCACGGTGGAGGCAGTGCCTAAATAAATGTTACATAAACCGTGCAGGGTTCATGTATGAAGAAACAGTGATGCTGAATGTCAGCAGCTGTGCAGCTTGTGGGGCTGTGGTGTTTAACATCTCTGATAGAGCTCAGCTGTGCTTTCTAAGGCATATGTAAGCCCATTTAAGCCATCCTATCCCTAAGCAGTGGAGACTGCAGCCAGTCAAGACTCTTTGTGTTTCATGCCCTCTTGCTCTGTTAAGGATATTTCTTATGCCCTTCTAACCACCAGGCTCATCAGTGAGGTCCGGAGCATCCCAGGGAACCTGGCGACCATGTGCCTGGAAGAGAACAAAAACTGCATTAGTAGTGCCATTATGAATAGGGCTGCTGCCATCTGTTGGCTGAAATCTCATGGGGAGCTGGAAAAATTCTTGAATTGATGATGCCATATCTAAGATGTGGATATACTGAGAAAGGATATTTTAGTTTTTATGATAAGTGTGATAAGCTCATGTGTTGGAAGTTGTAAGGGAGGGACAAGATTCTTGGTATACATCACTTTACCTACTTGTTGACCTGCATATCAGTTTAAGTCCTTTGCTGAAGTACTGGCCAAAGTTTTAAATTTTCAAGATATGGGTGTACAAACATTTCTCACTGTAGCACTGCCACCTTCACCAACTTCTGCTGCTAATTGCTCATGGACGTTCCACACCTGAATATTTATTGACTGCGATCTCTGTGTCAGCACACTGACATGGACCAGCAATAACCCCTTACCTCTTTTTCTTAAGATTATTAGCAAGCTGGATAAGTTCCCAGGGCTAGTCTCTACGTCCTCCCACAAACAACACAGCTGAGGGACGAGGCTTCCCATCTTGCTGAAAGATGCCCTGCTACTGTACGGAAATCCTGCCTGTGTCATCAGGGTTCTCAGCAGAACAGGAGTCTGCAGACATTGCCCAGATCTGTAAAAGTCTGAGACCAGCCTATGAAATGGCTGTCTGTCCAAAGGCTGCAGCTATCCAGATTTCTGCCTCTCTTTCTCCCAAGCCCAGAGCAGGTCAGTATTAACATTCACTTCACGAAGCTCTGCTCTATTCTCTGCCTGAAAGTCACAGCTACAAGATAACTGTCAAAAGTAAATCCTATAGATTGAGCAGCCCTGAGAGATGATGTGTTCACTTCTCAGCTTTCTCCACAAGTTTGTTAAACAAATCGACATGCAACAAACATTTCCAGAGTGAGTAAAGTGTTTCTGCAGTGAGTTAAATTGAACTGCAGTCTCCTGTGTCCCCAGTGATGTCAGTGTTAGAGGTTAATGCTCACATTAAGCATCTCGAGCTGTACAGCAATTTCTCCTGTCTGCATTCTGCCAGGCTCCTCTTGCATCTCCATGCAACCTGCTTGTACCTCACCAGCCACAAATTTCTTGCAGTGTTCAGGAATAGCTGCTAAGCATACAGAAAAGGCAGGACACTTACCCCAGGATGTTTCTTGGCCTTTCACTGGAAATGTGCATGGGTAGAAGCCCTAACATTTTTAGCAAACATGTTTCCTTTAGGCTTGACAAAGTTTTTGTTTGACTTGGGGTGGGGGGTGGTTTGGCAGTTTCCAGATTTCTTTCCATGTACGTTGAATTGAAAGTGGAGTTCCCAAACCACTCCAGTGGCTGCCACTAACTTGGGTGGATGAGAAATTCTTCCTCATACATGATCTAGCAATTGCTTCTTCTCACACTGCTTAGGTCACACTGCAGTTAGAGGTCCAGTTTCTTTTGCAGTCAGCTGTGATGGTAGGTTATTGCACTAGTGTTTCCCACTAACTTCCAATGGCTACAGCATGTTTTTGACATTTTAGGAAGTTTGTTTCAATTTCTATGTGATTTGGCAGAACTGGAGGAAACCAGACAGAGAAGAACCAATTTCCCTCAGTAATTTAGAACTCCAGCTGAACTCTTGTTCAAATTATAGGAAATACTGAAGAAATGCTCACTTTCTGGAAGCCTGCCTGTGGCTTTCAGCAGAGATTTAAATAAGAATTAGCTGGCTAGGTTAAACACTGCTTTACTCACTCTTGTAAATCACAGCTCTTAATTCTTACTTTGCTTTCTTTGCAAGAATTACAGGCTGAGGATGTGTTCTTGTAGTAAGGCAAATACATGAGTACCTATGAAGCTTATATTAAAAGTACTGATGAATATACACTAGAGATGTACATATGGCTATGATTAATAGAAGAGGAGATAATGGACCTTGACCTTCTTTGACCAATGCACTGCCCAGTTTCTGGCTCATTCCTTTGTTCAGTTTTGCATGTGGTCCATCTAGCTCTTTCTGTGAGGAAGCTCAGACAGGGCTCTGAGGAGGGCTCGCTACCTTAAATGTAAAGAAGCACTTTTATCTATCTTAGATCAATCTACCACTAGTATGATCATGCTTCCCCTAGTTCTAGGGATGAATAACCATTCTGCAATCACCTCATCCACTGCCTTCATGATTTTGAAATTGTCAGTCATAACCCACAGTTTCCTTGTCTCCAGAGCCTTCCTTAGAAGTTGCTTCATTACCTTGATCATTTTACTTGTCCTCTCTGCCCTTTCTCTAACTTCATTGGAGAAGACATGGCTTAACATCAGTAGGAATGCCTTCCGTGTGGGTTATGAAGTGGAATTCCCTAACTCCAGACACAGTGACACCCTATGAAGTGTCCTTCAGCCTTTCTGTCCCACAGCCACCTCATCAAGGAACAGTTTGGCTGTTCCCACCACATTGTCCTGATCACATCTTACTGCACAGGTCTGCATGGGCCAGCATGGACCCTAGACAAAAGTCTTTAAACTGCGTGAAGATTTATGATAAACACAGGCGAGTTCACCTCCCTTATTCCCTTCTACATACAGTGTGAAGTGACCCACAAAAACACCCAACAGCGTAAAGAAAAGATTTGACTTTCTTTCAGTGCCTCTGCCCTTCTGTGAGCACAGGGCAGTGGCAGCAGTGTCTGTCTGCTCCTCTCTGAGGGATGCTCCTCTGAGGGCTGTGCAGCAGCAGAGCTGTTCTGCACCCACAGGGCCATGAGCTGCCTGCTCAGTGAGGCAGAACAGGTTTGGCTGCTGAAGGCAGAGCTTCTCTGGGGTGTTTCACAGAATCTGTTATTTTCACAAGGTAGTATCAAAACCAAAACCCAACAGGCCAAAGAAATGGAAAAAACCCAAAAAAAGCCAAAAAAACCAAAACAAAAAACCAATGAAACAAACTCTCATAGGACCAGGAAAGCACTTGGTGGTTACTGAAGATTTTTCTAGTAAGTGGAATGACTAATGTATTTCCTGAAACTCCTGGCCCCCTTCCAGCTGCCAGCCAACTACCATGACCACTTGACAGCCCTGCCTTGGCTCTGGGGCGGCAGCTGCTCTGCAATGCCCCTCAATAAAAACCAGGAGCAAGTGAACCTCCTGCCAGCCAGCAACAAGAAAATGTTCAGTTTTGCAGAGAACTCAGAAGCCCAGCATGTGGTTGGGGTGGGAGCGAGGGGAAGATGTGTTGCCAAGCCTGGCTTGCTGGCTCCACTGTCCTTCCCCTTTCTGTGGAATTCCAGCAGAATCATATTCATTTGTATGCATGCATCCATCTGTGCATTTTTAGAAGCGTCTCTATTACCCTTGCTGCAAGGCTTGAGCCCAATGGAGAAAAGAAAAATGTGGTTAGGAGCTAATAGAAATGAGTTCTTACAGATTGCTTTTGTCTGACTCGGCCCATTAGAGTCTGTGTTTAACAACTGAGTGAAGCAAAATATGCCCATCACTAGATTAAACAGGAAAAGCAGTGCTTGTCTACCTGCTTTACCATGGGAACTTGCTGGGGTTCTGCTAAAGGTCTTCACCTGGACAACAAGAAATTAGTGTCTTTAAGAAATACATCTTGCACATCATCTGTCTGTCACCCTTGCCCAGGGTCAGAGCTGAGGCATGAGATGTTGGGACAGAAGCCAGTGTCTTTATTTGCTCTTTTCCCCAACACAACCACGAAATCAAGTTTATTGACACAGAAGTGAGTTCAGTTTTCATGAGAGACATCAGGTGGACTCAGGTCCATACTGCCATACCCAGGCTGTTGTAGGATTCAGTAAAGGGCACAGGTCTTGCCCATCCCTCTTGGTGCACTCCATTGCTTTTAGCTCACAGCAGCACCCAGCTGGCACACAATGGAAGGAGAATCAGGTGTGGAGAAAACACAGTCTTTTGGGTCTTTTGGATCTTCTGAGTTTACGTTTCTGTTTGAGTAAGAATCAGTCTGCTCCCAGACAACACTTGCCTTGCTTGCTCCCCTCCACACATTTCCCAAGGAGAGGCTAATTACTGTGGGCTGCAAACTGTCCAAAAGAGATTTTGGCTAATGCGGAAGAGGAGTGAAGACAGGGAGAGAGGATAAAGCTGCACCAGGGATTGACAGTGGGCGGAAATTAAAATGGGGCCAGAAATTAAAATGGCTGCAGCGCTGATGAAGGGCAGTGCATGTGCCATGCAAGGCAGCAGAATGGGGTGGGGAACAGCAACAGCCCTGGTGGCCTCCCACGTCCTCCTTCCCACAAATCTGCCTCAAGCTGATGGAAGGAGATGTGCTCATCTATTTCCAGTACTGAGAGTGCCTGTCCTTTTATAAATCAAATCTGATATCTCTTGTCCAGTCCTGACTGTAAGTAGCTGTGCAACTTCTGGGCATGCCAAGAATGAAAATGGGAGTGGTGTAAAATTCTGAGAGGTGAATGAATATATTGCTCATGCTGCTCTTTGTGCTTCCTTTGTCCCTCACTTTCTTATATGCTTAATATATGTCTTCTAACACCAGGTCCTGTGAGAGTGCAGTGCTGCAATAACTCTTTCTGTTTTCCTATAAATACCTTCTAAACATTAACCAACAGCTCTTCTGCAGGGTTTGAGTTTGTTCTTGGGAATCACTGCTCTCCCTTTAAAATGCTCCTTCAGTGGGACAAGATGGTCTGCCATAGCCCTGCCATATCTCAGCATTCACTCAGGGCAATCAGATGCAACTTAGGATGACTCCATCATTTCATGATGGGTTTCTGCTGGCCCACTTCTCTGTTATTCTTTTCCTATGTTTGTTTGTGTCCTGTTTTTTTTCTAGGATAGAGATTTTTTTTTTCTCAGTAGCTGGTACAGTGCTGTTACAGTTTGATTCAGTGTGTTTGTGTCCTGTTTTTTACTGGGATAGAGATTTTTTTTTTTTCTCAGTAGCTGGTACAGTGCTGTTACAGTTTGATTCAGTATGAGAATAAGTTGGTAACACAGTGGTGTTTTGGTTATTGTTAAGTAGTGCTCACCCTAAGTCAAGGAGTTTTCAGTTTCCTGTGCTCTGCCAGTGAGGAGCTGCACAAGAAGCTGGGAGGGATCATGGCCAGGAGAGCTGACCTGAACTGGCCAAAGGGATATTCCATACCACAGAACATCATAACCAGTATATGAACTGGAGGCTGTTGATCAGGGGATAGACTGATAGCCGTTCAAAGATGGGCTGGACATTAGTCAGCAGGTGGTGAGCAATTGCATTGTGCATCACTCATTATTTTTTTCAATTACATTTTATGATTTTCCTTCATTGTTACTGTTGCTGTTATTGTAATTGTTATCTTTGTTATTATTATATTTTATTTTGTTTCAATTACCACCTGTCCTTATCTCAACCCACAGGGGTTTTTTTTCCCTTCCTTAACTCTTCTCCCCATCCCATGGGGGTAGGGAGGAGTGAGCAAGCAGCTGCATGGTGCTTGGTTTCTGGCTGGGGTTTAAACCACAACAGTTTGTGTATGGGAACCATCTCCAACAGAGTGATATACACCTATACAGATGGGATAAGTGTGTTTCTGATGAAAGATGGGTCTGGTAATTGCATAAATAAAGTACAGATAATGGAAATGAAATCAATGTACCCAGGCAGGAAATAAGCAAGTGTGATATGAAATGCACATTACACCACCGACAGGTATTTTAATATAGCTTGTGAATAAGGGATTTATTTATAAGGAAAATGCTAAGACAAAACCTCAGAGTCTAATTATTTATCCAGCTATGCAATTATTAGTTATAAATCCCTAGAATGGCTGAGAAACTGTTTGGGGAAATGCCAAGTCTGGCTCAGTGTGAAATGCTATTGCTAGGAACTGTGTTATTCCTAGCAATATATTATGGCCAAAGACACCAGAGACTTTCCATTTTCTGGGAGCTCTGCCTTTTTGCAGCAAAAAAATGTGCTTTCAGTGATGGCTTTAATATCATGTTGCAGGCTTCAGCCACACAGGGGAGGAGGAATGGAGGCAGTTCCATTTAATCCAGACCTTTCTGGATTAAATGTCTGTTATGTGGTTGCAAGGGACGACAGGGGACCAGGTTTAATGGCCCAGGTGGTCCCTTCATATTCTGTACTCATATCCTCTGCTATTCAAATGGTTCCTTGGGGATCTCTGCCTGATCAAATATGAATGGCACTAAATCCTGAGACTGACTTGAATGATATAATATGTGCTGAGGCAGAAGAGGAGTGTGTGAGTTAGCCCAGGTCAGTTTGTCTAACCCCAACCCCAAAACTGCAGTATTTGAGGCACCAGACAGTGACAGGTCCTCAGGAGCAAGGGGGACAGCTCTGCTTCTTTCACAGCTACTGCATAGGGAGGTCCTTTGTGAGAAGGTGACTCTGTTTCAGTGCTCTTTGCACCTTCCATCCAAGGCACACCTAATCCTGTACCTAAAATCTCAATGTCACTAGACTTTTGTCAGTGGTAAAATAACAAATGCCATCATGTAATCAGTAGGGTCTCCTGGCACACTGAGGCAGTACTTTGCCCCCAGAACTTTGGATATATGTCATAATTTCATCTTTACCCACATATATGATGAGTATAAATAATGAGCTATGTACCCTTGTATAGTTCTGACAGGGCTATACCACGACTGCACTTATGGTAGGGATGGATACCTTAGGCAAATCTCCCACAAATTTCTGCTGTGTTTTATAAGGAAAGACTAAGAAACTGGACTAATAATCAACATTAGATCTTTTGTTAGTGTAAAACCTGTCACACTATTACATATATTACCTAGACAAACATGGGGAAAATCTGAATAAAATTTGCCATCTGGGTTAGAAAACCCCACAAAGCAACATTAAAAAAACACTGACATATTTGGAATTAAACTTTTAGGAAATGTTCCCCAGCTGACACTTGCCAAAACCCAGTGCAGGCTGGTTTGAACTAGGGTTAGAGAACTGTCCATATACAAAGGCTTCCTGGGATGTGCTGCCTTCTCAGGCTTGGTACAGCTCCACTGTAACAAAGAGCTGCAACACAGGCTGTGCTGAAAAAACAATTGCTGCATCACCCTCTGCGTTCGCTTAGCCCAAAAGGGAGGGGAGGAAGCATTAGGGATCCTGCCAAATGTTGTCCCAAGCTACACTTTCACATTTGCTGGAGCCACATGTCTGACCTGTGTCTGCCCTGAGCCTGCCTGCATTTGGTGGCATTTTCCTGAAGGAGGCTGAGCACAGGATGCAGGAGGTGTGACTCTGCAGGCTTGTGTGAGCTTCCCCAAGTGGACTGGGGATGACAATGGGATGGTTTACTCTGTGGGCTGCTGCTCCCATCACCACAAGTCCTAGGACACGTCCCCTTCACCCAAGCCTTGAGGAGAGTGCTCGCACACACCTCGATGCTGCTACTGCCCTTGGGGCTGCAGCTGTGTGGAGCTCCTGCACAAGAACTGTGCCATGCCCCAGGCCAGCAGAGAAGTCTCCTCCCCTGGGAAATGTCAGGAGATATAGCTACTTCTCCATTGAAGCCCTGGAGCAGCTTGGTACCATCCAGGCTTGAGGTTTGTGCGTGACTCGTGGTCACCAGATGGTGGAGGGAGAGAACAAGCCCTGCCTAGCTATGGTCTTGAGGGCCTGTGGACTAACCTTTCTCTCATTTACAGTGCTGAATTTTTCATGCTACACTAATAAAAGCCATTTGTACCATCCTGTAGTCATTTGCTGAATCGTTTGACAAAGAAGCAAATTTGGCAGGGTGTCTCTTAATTGGTTTGCAGTGTGCATCACCACTCTGTTCCCCTTGCCTTGCTGGACAGCCGTGGTGTACTTTGCAAAATTGGCTGGGAGCAGAAAATGATCATAATGTAAGATCAGCTGCACTGAGTCAACCCAAAAAATGCTTGTCAACGTGATCCTACCTCTGATAGCAGCTGGGAGTGAGATCCCTGTGACTAAGTGTAAACACAAGGCAAACAGAATGATACTCCCCAGGCCTCCTGTTAATTCTGGCTGTACTTAAAAGCAGCATTTGAGCCTGCACAGGATAAGCCTGTGCTGATCCCAAGTTCAACACCACAACTACTCAGGCATCTTCAAGTGCAGCCTCAGCTCCACTGAGCAGAACACACTGCACAGAGATGAGCACAACTTCCCACCTTGCAATTAACCTAGCAGAAGATCTAGCCTCCCAGGCGACAGGTGTAACCCACAGAAATGAAAGGTCTTCTGCCATTTGAAGGGATAGAGTGGTTCAGGGAGAGATTTGCTGAGCGCTGGTGCTGAAGCAGAGGTGGTGATGAGACACTGGGACCAGGACCGGGAAAGCAAGGGTTGGGATAAGAACACAAAGTTATGAACCACCTCCTTTCAGTGCCTGCAAGATATCAAATGTGCTCAGTGGTATGTGAAGCCACAGTGTTTTCACGTGATGTGCAATCTCACAACTCAACCTTCCTTTCCCTCCTAATGTGCATGGTGGCAGGACGTGGGAGACCCACCCAGATCCCCTCACACCCACTCAGCAGTGCAAGAGGCTTCCCTGGGGCAGCTCTGTGCATCACACAGCTGTCGGTGGGTCTGCAATGCCCATGGCCACAGATGGGCACCTCTGCATCCCACGGGAAGCAAACACCCAGCACGCTGTGCCCAGTGCCTGATGAGTGCTGGGAACACAGCCCTGGTAGGAGCCTGCTGTTTCAAATTGAGTATGCTGTCATCTGAAAGCTCCTCAGACCACACAGGGCAGGGGAAAAGCAGAACGTGTCACAGGGGATCTGGGAGAGAAGAGGGAAGAGAGGCAAGGGGTGATTCAGCATGCCAAATCAGCCCACCTCGGAGTGAGTGGTGATGCAGGACACTCAACACCTTGGAAAGCAGGTCAGCCTCTCCCAAACACATTTTACAGTGAAATACTGGAGGTAGCTATCACTGAGGTGCAAATGTGATAAGTCATGAGCTCTGGGCTTCGGCATCTGAGAAATGTCAGGCTTGGGAAAGAGCACACAATCCCACGGAGAAGTGGTGGCTCCGGTGGGATGGGGACTTGTCACCTCATGGGAGCAAACAGCCTGCTGGCTCAGGGCACGTGGCTGGGATGGCTGGGCTGTGAACAGGTAGGAGTGTGTCACTGTTTGTCCCCCTTTCTTGTTTTCATTTCTGCTATAAAAGACTGTTTCCAAGGCCGTGTGAATTGTGTGTGAACAGGAAAAGTTTAGCTGACTTTTGCCAAGGAGTTGGAACTCATGTGTTATTAGGAACCTCTAAATTTGAGCCAAGTCTGTGCTGCTGCCAGCCCTGTCAGAAAGGCTACCTCCTTTGATTTCAGTCAGAAAAGCCCCCACAAACTTACAAACCAAAGATCCTCTTTGGGAAATGAAAGCACTCTTCTGAAATACAGCAGCCCAGGAACGAAACCAGCTGTGGGTGGGATGAGCAATGACCAGCAGGGTTTTTGATCCCCATAACAAGCTTGGGCAGAGTTTCCTGCTGCTATTTCACACCTGTGAGCAGTGTCACTGGTGTGTCGTGGGTAAGGTCTGAGCTGCCAGAGGTTGCAGGCTGGGCAAGAGCTCCAGGTCAGTCATGCTTTCTGTGCTGCTGTGCAATCCTACAGACAGGGTGAGGGAAGACAGGGAGGGCTGGCCTCTGGGTGACTCTCTGGTGACTTGGTGTGAACTAGGGGAAGGACAACAAAACCCTCTAGGAGCATCTCAAGGCTGATACATCAGCACAGCATTTACACCACGCAGAAGGGACACACCATGAGCCACACAAGGACCTCTGCTGAGGCAGCATTTACACCACACAGACCTGTGAGACCACACACCATGAGCCACACAAGGACCTCTGCTAAGGTCCCCACGAGCAGCAGTGGGGACCAGGGACTTGAGGTAGGTTAAAAACAGGCCAGTAAAGGGGAAAAAAGTTGTTTTCAGTCAGATCAGGTATGCCTTATCAGGTGGCTCTGCCAATAGGTGTATTGATCAGGAGGGATATGGAGGGGACAACAAACACAGAGAGGGATGAATGAGTGAAGCGGGCACTGAAAGGAATGCTTGGGAAGCAGCCTGAAGGGAGAAGAGAGTGGGCACATGAGATTTGGGGAATTAGGTCAGGGCTGAACCAAGCAGTGGGGTCATGCCATGAAAACTATTTTCTGCTCTTCAGCAATGCTTCTGCTGAAGGCAAGTGGAGCAAGATACACTCCAAAAAACCTCAGTATTGTTAAACATAGCTCAGGACTGAGCTGCAGCTTGAACCGTGACAAATGACTGTCTGCTTTGGTTTATGTTTGAAGCTGCCTGGGCTCAGAGAAGGAGGTAAATCTGTCCACCACCAAAGGTGTGTGGTCCCCACAGAGGTGGTAGAGCACAGGGACACACAACTGCAGCCTCACAGCTGCTGGCAGGGACTTCCAGCTTCCCCTCCCATCTGCTGAGGGCAGTGGGAAGGCTGGCACTGCCTTTTGAAAAGAAATTCCTTTGCTGCAGCAAATGGAATAGCAAGAAGCAGCTGGCCAGGAGATGCCATGCTGTTCTGTTCAATCCCAGAGGACCAAGGGAGCTCTTGCTGGATCTGACACCCTCTGAAGTGCTGTGCCAAAAGCCAAGAAAACATTGTTTGGGGATGAAGGCAGCAGTGGCACTCTCTTGGGCAAACACAGGAACAGTAAATCAATCGTATGCTTGTACAAGTGGTGGTGAACAGCAGCACAGCAGGCAGCAGCCTGCTGCTCTGAGGCCTCCCAAAGCATCCCCTGGCCTTGCAGGAGATCGTGGCACACAAGCAAGTCCCTGCCATTTCCCAAATGGCAGAAACAGCACTGCCATAACTGCAACATCTTCACACCTTAATTTCTTTAGGTGGAAAACACATCCCATTTCCTCTCTGCATCCCACGTCACAGCTGCCCCTTTGGTGTCTGGTTCCCTTCCCCTGAGGACAAGCAGGAAGCTCCAGAGGACAGCATCTGAGCAGCTCAGTAGGCAGCCAGCACCAAGCCCCAGGAGCTCCTCTGTCTGATGAAATCATCTCACAGTGTGAAGATCCTCGCAGCTGAAACTGAAAAGTTATTTATTTCTCCTCTAAAGAGGAAAACATCTCACTATGGAGGCTGTTTGTCCTTTGGGGCAGAATCTCACTTTTGCCAGCTTCTGTGTTTCTGCATGCTGGCTGGGAGCAGTGAGATGTTCTGGCAGGCAGGATGGAGCAGAGCTGATGCTCTGCTGCCCACAGCCTCCCTCTGCCAGGCCAGGTACAATGAGGAGCACAGTTCACCACTCCTCTCTCCATGGGACGTGGGGATCACAACAGAGCTGCTAAGAGCACCTTTTGCTCCACTGCAGCCAGTCAGCAATGCAATGGCTGATTCTCCACCCTCACCCCTGGAGGCATTGACCTGCCTTGATGGGAACCACAGCTGAGGTGTCCTGCATGCTCCCTGGCAGCTCCAGGGATAGCAGTCTTCTGTACCCAAGGGGATTGTGAATCTGGTATCTGTCCCCTATGTGCTGCAAAGGAATATCATGGCATCCAACGTCCTTCCCTCCCCCAGGAGCTGCAGGAGTTGCATGTTCCCTGCAAGGGTGCTGGTAGGCTCTGCTGGGCTCTGCAGAGCCCCTCAAAAAGGGGCTTTTTCATGGGAATGCTCATCCTGCTCACTCCAGTGGGAACGTGAGACCAACTTAAAATCACACAATGAATGGTTTTACCGCTATTCTCAGTTTTTACTGTCCTTTCATTTGTCATGGGTGGACTATTTCCCAGCACAGGCTAGTCTTGCTCCCAGTGCCATCTGCAAGTGGCACACCACTGCCTAGGGCAGTGCTCAGTGCCTTGCAGTATCCCATTCCAACAGGGCATTGGAAAGCTTTCTGTGACTATTAAACCTACTACTCTGCTGGAAGAAAGTAACCTCAGAGCAGGTGAGAGTTGGAGAAGGTGTCCAGTGCCAGTCTTTTCTCCATGCCAGCAGAACTTCTTTCCCAATCCTCAGAGACACATTTGGAAACCTCACCTGGCAGAGGTGTGACTTAGACCAAGCTGATACTGCACAGGATGATTTTTCAAGCTCTGGGAAACCAGGAATGTAGGAACTACTGCAGGAAACTTGTGGCTGGTGCACACAAATTTCTTATTTCACTCGGATTTTACCCGCTTGCTCAGATCCTGTGCTAAGCAGGACTGCTTGCCTTGGCACAGACAGGGGAGGGGTCCTGCTTCAGGGCTGGGCCAGCCTCCTGTTTAAAAGAAAAATAAAAACCAGCATTCCGTAGTAACAATACACCTGTTCAGAGATGTGGATGCTTTTGCATTGCTGTCAGGCTTCAAACCGTGAGGGAACGGCTCTTGCCATGGCCAGCAGCACCTGCGCGCCGATGGGGCCGAGTTTCCACTAGAGGGTTGTAGTGCTGTGAGGAAGCAGACGTGGTTACTGTGGCAGAAATATTGCATGCATTCCAGGCCTTTGTCAGCAGATCAAAAGCAACCTGCGATATCCCGGCTTCCAGCAGGCTCCACAGCCTCTGATGTGCACAGCCGGCAAGCTGGGAGAGGGCTGGTGCCTGAGCAGCCTGCTTCCCTGCCTTCCCTGAACTGCCGCAGCACACACGAGACTCAGCACCTACAACATGGTTAGAGACACAAACACACAGACAGACAGACAGATAGATAGATAGATAGATAGATAATAGATAGATAGATAAGAGAGAGAGAGATGGTAAATATACACACTGTGCCTATGCATGTGCACCAATGGACAGAATGTTTGTTTGTGCACCTGGGATTTTGATGCACAAACAGCCACGAGGCATGGCAGTGGCACGCATGGCAGTGAGTCAGGGCACCACTGGTGAAGCAAAGCCCACAGCCGGGCAAGACGGCGACTGGGACAACTAGCAGCATCAGCACAATGGTAGAATCATGGTGTCATTCAGGTTGGAGAAGTCTTAGAAGGTCATTGAGTTCAGCTGTTGTCCCAGGGCTGTCAAGTCCAACACTAAACCATGTCCCTCAGTGCCACATCGACACAGCTTTTAAATACCTCCAAGGATGATGACTTCACCACTTCCCTGGGCAGCCTGTTCCAATGCCTGACCAACCCACTCCGCAAAGAAATTTCACCTAATATCCAATCTAAACCTCCTCTGCTGCAACTTGGGGCTATTCCCTCTTGTCCTACTGCTTGGCTGTTTGGGACAAGAGACCTTTAAGGTAGTTGTAGAGAGCAATAAGATCTCCAGTGCCACATCAGTGCTGAGTACAGGGGGATGATCCCTTCCCTGGTCCCGCTGGCCACAGTGCTGCTGATCAGCAGAACTGGGAAGCATTAACTCTTCATATACAGCTGTGGCTCCAGGTCAGGAGCTGCCATGCTGCGTGTTGCACCAAATGTGTGCCCTGGCCCCTGGAGCTTTCAAGCCAGCTTTAAGCAGGAACCATCAGAGGGGACTGCCACTTCTGCCACCAACCACGTCCCCAAGTTCAGTGCAGCTCAGTAGCTCCTCATAGGCACTTGTGTATGTGACCCCAGCATGCATGTTTGCAGTGGTGTTTGCATTTTTGGATGTTTATATGTAGAATCATGAAATCATAGACTGGTTTGGCATTGAAAGAACCTTTAAAAGTCATCTCGTCCAACCCCGCTGCAAAGAGCCTGTGTGTGCAGCTTTCTGATGGTGTGCTAAGTGCTGACAACTGTACCTACAAGATCAGTTTTGCTGCTGAAAACAAAAACTAGAGCTGTGTAAGATTGTGGGAAAAGCCCAAATACCACTGATATTGCCTTCCTTTCACAGAAAGAGTGGGAAAGCAAATGCAACCACAAGACCTGCCTGTAATATAAAAAACACGTTGTGACATTCACCAAGAATTTACATAGTGATCAATTTATGTTGCACCTGTTTGTCTGATACTGCCACTATTTCCATTTACAGATAGATGGAAAATGGGTGTTGCTTACATTTTAATCTCTTTTGTTATCAGAAAGGCTTTGAGGAAGCAAGTAGGAGATATTCTTGCAAAATAAAACATTGCAGCAAAAGATGGGTTTTAGTTCCTCTGAAAGATGACCTGATCATACCTAAGTACAACTATGTAAAAGCCAACCATGCAGTTGAGAGAGAATCATAGAATATCTTGAGTTGGAAGGGACCCACAAGGACCATCAAGTCTGATGGAGAGGCCATAGAGTGCTGAAATGTTATCTGACCCGAAATAGACACTTGAATATTCTTCCCTTTATAGCTGGCTGGTGGAGAGTCACTTCTCATGCTAACAGGGGAAAGCAGGAGTTCAAGTGAGCTGTTTCTTGATATAGAAGACAAAAAATCCCCAGGGAAGACTCAGCCATCTGAGGAGACCTGCAAGGTGGACACACAGAGTTGGGAGAGTCACCTCCCAAAAGTGATCCCGGCCAAAGAGGCTGGAGAACAGGGACTGGTGCTGGTGAAGATTTTCCTGCTCTGAACTGGCTAAAGGTGGTGGCAGCATGAACCTTTGCTAATCCCAGCAATGCAGAAGAGCTCTGTAGCTCCACTGGGGTTACCCCTCTCCTCCTGGGGTGCTGCCATCCCTTGCTGGGTTGACACCATGGGGCAGAAGGGTAGTGGGTCTCCACCAAGGACAGGCAGCTGGCATCAGCTGTGAAGAGAGCTATGGGAGAAAAGCATGGTGTGAGGAGTATTTGGAGTGTGTTATGAGAAGGATGGGAGGGAAGGAACATGAGTGCCCTGCCTGCAAATAAGGTGTCTCAGCAGCTATAAGTTGGAAGGCTAGATTAAATATTTTTAATTACCTATTCTAACATTTGTAATCATCATGCAATAAATGTGTCTGTTACTAAACTTTTACATCTAAGATTCCTGTAAAACACAAAGAAAAAAAAAAAAAAGATGCATGTGAATTGCCAGCTGCAGAGGAGAGCAACCATGCACCAGCACCTTTGCCCCATGTGACAGCACCGCAACCCTCCAGCCTTGGTGTAGTAGAAAGGCAGGTGGCTTTCTGCACCTGCTTTGGTGAGCAGCTCTGCAAACCTTTGGTGTAGTAGAAAGGCAGATGCACCTGCTTTGGTGAGCAGCTCCACACCTGCTTTGGTGAGCAGCTCTGCAAACCCTCTTCTCACATAGCAAGCAGTCTCATTCCCTCCCGAAGGAGTCATAAAATACAGCTTTATCCACCCTGCATGCAGCAATCAGACAGGCTTAAGAGCTTAAGCGCTTGGAGGGTAGAAATGTTTAAAAAGATTGCACAGGTTTGCCTGCCTCGGTTTGCACCACTAATCAAAGCTCTCCTCAGCGTGGACTTGTGGAACACATGGTCAGAGCTGGAAGCAGAGCACTGAACGTGCTCATAGGGGGGCAGCTCACACAGAGCCCGCTGCTCCTGCCCTTGCTCTGCTCTCCGGCCAGCTGCTGAGCCAGGGAGCACTGGGATCACACACCGGGCGAAGAAGCAGCAGACACATTTCATTGCTTTACACTGTTTTATTAAACAAAGCCAATCAAAACAAACCCAACCCAACCCCACCCATGATACATCAGCTCCTCATTTACACACCACTCCTTTTCCCAGTTCTGGGAGAACAAAGAGGCTGAAATATAAATGAGATCAGTGTGGTGAGTGTTATGCACATGAATATTTATCAAGGAAGACCAGAAAGGGGCCAATTTGCCATCCTCCTGCAACAGCAAGAGCTTGGTCATCAACAAGTTGGAGGGAAAGGGTAGGTGAAGAGGCTGGTCCATGCCTTGGTGTGGGCAGGAGTGTGTGGAATGCTGGTGAAAGGCTGTTCTTGCATCTGAGCATGACTGGGGGAGCCACCAGTCAGGAATGACACTGGGAGGATCCTGGGTTTTGGGACAAAAGCTAAGTACGACATAGTTATAAAGCAAGCATACAATGTCCCTTCCAGTCATGCAGTCAGCTTGCAAGATGCCCTTTAGGGAAAAAATTCTAAAGGATTAACTGAAAAGTTGTTACCATTCCTTGGCCGTGCCAAGTGCTCATGATAAATCTTTTTCGTGAAGAAAAAAAAGCAAGGCTAAATCAAACTACAGAGCTTGTCAAGCATGAGATTTACAGAAATCTCACTGGGTTATGGGTTCATTTCTTAAACAGTTGAATTATAGCAGCTTCTGGGCATCAATATATGAAGCGTGCTGACCCCCACAGTGCTGTGGGGAGTTAGGGTATGAGCAGCAGTGGAGAGATCGCGCTGGTTATCGTCTTAATGTGTATTTCAAAGTCACTTCCGAAAAAGAAGACGAGATAGTAGTTGAGTATTCCAGCCACAGACATGAGGAACAGGAACAAAATGATGCGCTTTCCAAACAAGTAACCAGGAGTGCTGAGGAGACAGAAATGGTGGAAAGCAATTTGTTAATGTGCATCATCTCTTGGGAGAACCCTCAGACTTTGGACTGTGCTGCTGAGACCAAATGAAACACCTCAGGGGCTGAGAAAGAGGGGGAAAATTTCTTTTCTCTCTTGCATTGCTGGCAGTTGAGAGGAGTTAAATGTAATTTTCAGGATCCATTTGGATCTGGATTAGGCCTTCTGTTCTCAGCATAAGCAGCTGCTTACAAAAGTGTCTGTTCAGAGGCACTTGAATGTGTTCTTATCCATTATGGGCTGTGGGACAACTCTGTTTCATATGCTGTAATTTGCTTTATCAATATAAATAATATAAATATAAATATAAATATAAATATAAATATAAATATAAATATAAATATAAATATAAATATATAAATATAAATGGACAATCTTGTGCAAACGTTGGCACAAACATGCAAACCTGTGTTTGCAGAGAGTCCTGTGAGCAGGAGCTGCAGGCCCCCTGACCCCAGTGCTGCTGCAAGTCTCACATCTCCCACAGCTACCCCCATTCATCCAAAAGAGAGGGGCTTTCCTGCACTACCCAATGCCAGCAGCTCTTGCAGGCAGCTCCAAAAGCCAGTGGCTCTGCCTGTGGAAGTGCAGCATCCAGCTGTGTTGCTACCACGTTCTGGATTTTTTAAAAAGGCTCTGCCAGTCCTTACCTCTGAGTCCTCTCCCCAAGGTAGCCCACAAAGTACTTCTGCCTCACAAACAGGTACATCAGGCCAGCAAAGGCAGCAGGAGCTGGGTAAAGGACAAAACAAGGCATTAAAAACACCAGCCCAGGTCTCGCTCTACGCACTGTCCCCATCTGCTGCCTGGTCTGGAATGGAAACAGGAATCTGCAGTCTTGGGTCATGGGACAAGCACTGGAACTGGGATGGAGACCTCTGCATGGGAAACAATCATTGCCTTGCCCTCACTCCAGCTTTTCTGAAGACTTTGTGGGTGTAATCCTGCACAAGCTGTGCCCATTGCGGAGCACACTCTCACCACCATCCTTCCAGTACTTAAAGGGAGCCTACAAGAAAGCTAGAGAGGGACTTTTCACAAGGACATGAACTCATAGGAAAAGGGGAAATGGCTTTAACCTGAAAGAAAGCAGTTTTAGATTACATATAAGGAAGAACTTCACTGTGAGAGTGATGAGGCACTGGCACAGGTTTCACACAGAAGTTGTGGATGCCCCATCCCTGGAAGTGTTCAAGACCAGGCTGGAGGGAGCTTTGAACTACCTGGTCTAGTGGAAGGTAACCCTGCACCCTGGCAAGGGAGCTGTAACAAGATGATCTTTGAGATCTTTACCAGCCCAAACCATTCTATGATTTTGTGAAACCCAGTGTGGGCCATACCAGGCTCAGAAAAGAGAGTCCCAACTCAGGCACTGTCCTCACCAGAAACAGAAGGCTGTTGGTAGATGTACTTCACTAGGAGCAGGTGGAGGATACACCATGGTCCAATACTAAATTCTGGGCATAAAAAAGGGGCTTTCCTCATAATTCTAGCCTTTTCTACAACTGCAGATAAAACCCCTTTTTCTCCAGATCAGGAACTGCCTTTTTTTCCAGAAAGAATAGGCATGTACCCCAGGTAAGCACTCATCTTCATGTTAGATAAATTCACATTGCATTGAAGGGAATCACAATTAGAAATGCAGGTCAATAGTCCCAGGTGGCCCTCAGCACAGGGGAGAGCTGGCAGTTCTGGCAATTTAATAAATTGAGCCCATTTCCTGTCCCAAGACTGAATAATGTGGCAATAATCCAGCAACCAAGTACTAAACCCTTCACCCAAAACAAAGGGAAATCATCCATAATGCCAGTATAGGAAATGTCCCTGGCCTGGACTACCTTGAATTAAGTCTGGGAACACATCTATTGGCATAAAGTCAAGCCACACCATGAGTGCTGCTACTCAAGCAGCATGCTTAGCTCCAGGGCAGGAGGGTAAGAGAGGCTCCCCTGATGCAGGAGGCTTGGTCCCTGAAAGTGCATCTTCTAAACCACTCACCCTCCTTTGCTGAATGTGGTGCCAGGTTGAAGGGGGAAAAGAAAACAAGCAAACAAAAGAGTGTTACCTTGACTGCAGAGAAGGCCAGCACACCAAAGCACAGCGAGGAATGTAGGGTATGCATGTCCACAGTTCTGGCTGGAATGGAATTTTTAGGAGAGAAATCAGAGCACAGGCAAATAGAAAAATATCAGACTGGTGGCAGGTGGATTTGGGCTGCACTAGTGCCGTTGAAAGCAGACTTTTACCCCAGAGCAGTGGGAGGCCCCTGACCTGCCAAGGGCTGGGCTCCTCACCCAGGTCTGCTTCCCTGTTTTCTCACTCAGATAATGGATGCCTTTGTGCTGCCTGATGAGGAAAACAAACCACCCTGTGCCTGCCTGGCAGCTATGAAATCCACTTTCTCCCTAACCTGTTTGATCATGATAGATGCTGGGAGCTTTATTGGCTTAAAGTCCTTTTAATTGAGTCATATTAATAAAGCTATTGGATGAAACCAACAAATGTGGAATTGCATCACAAGTAAGAGTGTCTCACAGAGTTAACATGTGTCTTTGCAGGGGAGCAGAAATGGTGTCCAGCTGCCTCCTTCAGCTGTGAATGCTTTCTGAGGGGGAGAAGTGAAGGAGTTGAGAGTGATTCCACGTGGCAAAGGAGTGGAGAAGTGGAGAGCTGTGTGCCAAGGGAGGTGCCAGAGACCAAGGGATTTGTGTGAGCTCTGCCACCTACCTGCTCCTCAGCAGGCTGACGTCTCTGCTGGCTCTTGCCTTCTGAGCCCTTGACACTGTGCCTGTGCCTATGCCACTTCCAGCAGGGCAGAGTGAACTGGTTCCCAAATGAAGGCACACACTACTTGTGATGGTTGTAAGACCTATGTAGATGCCGCACAAGGGTGGCAAGAAGGGTGCTGGATTCAGCCAGCAGATATATCCAAAAACCTCATGTCTGAACATTGAGCACAGCTAAGGATTAAGTACAAAGCCTTTACCTGAGGCAATTTGGAATCCACCCCTGGCCCCCAAAAGGGTTTGGATTTAATTGTAATGCAGAGCATGTTGAACCCCACTCTGCCCTCATGGACCCCTCAGTTCTTGTCTACTCACTTGGCAGTGTAGACACGGTCGAAGGAGGAGGATCCCTGCCGCTGCAACACCTTCCCATTGCAGTGTCTGCTTTCATGCTCCACTTTGTTAGCAAAAAAAGCTGTTAAAAAACCACAGAGTATTCAGTCTGAGATGTCACCTGAAGATATTGCAGAAGCTGGGCATTGCGGGGTCAGCACTGTTCCCATGGACAGATGGCAGGAGAAGACACAGGTAAGTGAGGGTCAGGATGTGGCCAGTGTGCTCACTCTGTCACCCAGGTTTAAACAAACCCTCCATGCATCCCCACATGCCAGCGTGAAACTGGTAGCAGGCTCTCACCTCCAATCCCTGCTTAATCCCAACTTTGCACTGCATCTCTGCTGCAGAAGCACTGCCCTGACCCGGTCCTGTGAGCTCCCAGTGGGAAAAGAGCTTTCCAGCCAGAGCTGCCAACCCCAAATCTTGCTCTCCAACAGAGTAGGGAGACAAGGGAGTCTCTTCTCTTTTAGTGAAACCCATTTTCCAAACCAAGGACATCCTGCAGGGCTGGTTCTTTTCCGAGAAAGGCCCAAAGAAAGCCTGGTCTTAATGGCTGATCCTCCTTTTAAGCAACAGAGTTGTTTCTGAGTGTTAGCTGCTGCAAAAAGGCAGAACCTCAAGATAATGTATCATGGTCTTGACAAACACGTTTTATCTGATGACACTAAACCAGAGACCATCAATCATATGCCTAAGTACACCAGAGAGAGCTCTGGCAGGCTACAAGCTGCAAGCTTTCTGTTGTCATGCACCCCATCTCAAGTGTGTCCAAATCACTCTATGGCTTGGAATATTAACCTAATATATACACATGAAAGATAGCCCATCAGGAAATACATTATTATAGCAATAAAAATTTAGCTAGATAAGCTGCAGGATTTCATCCCTGCAATCTGAAGAGTTGCCTCTTTTTTTCCCCTTCATCAATGCTGTAAAGAGGTCTTTTGTACTTCCACTGTCTTTAACAAAAACTACAGAGTATTTCGGTTCCCAGCATTGTGGGATCCTCTGGGTACATAGAGCCCTTCTTCAGAAAAACCCACAGTGCTTTAAACCAGCACCCCTACTCTGAGCCAGGCTGCAGAGCCTCCCACAGTGTGCTGGCCGGCTCCTGGGGGAGCAGACACCATCTGGTGGCAGAGCTCTCAGCATCTCCATCGGCACACCAGCACAGACTTTGGCAAGAGTTACCCTGCCTACAGCCACTAAGAGGACCTAATTGAAGAGGACAGAGTTGATCAGCACTTTTTTGTCCAGTGTTGAGCTGCAGCAATGGACTTTCTGCAGGTCTGGGACCACACGGACTCGCTAGTAGCACACCTCCTCCCTTTCTTTTATCATGCTTGAAAATCTCTAGAAAATACCACATATTTGGCTTTCTCTTTTCTAAGAAAGCCAAGCAAGTTATTTATCTCCCTCTCCACTGCTGCAGGTGCTGCCACTTCCCAAATATCAGCTTGCTGCTGCAGAGAAGTTCCACTGTGCTAGGAGGCAAGAGGGTGCTTTCACAAGCCATCATGAGAGGAGTGAGCAGAGCAAGGCTGGAGTGGAGAGGTTTAATTCACCTCAGTTGTTCCAGGAGACAATGCCCTGAGGCTCCAAGGTTCCACAGACTGCCCAGAGGCTGAACAGTGACAGTCCCACTCTGATCAAGGTAATGTGCAAGAGTTCAGTGTAAGCCTGGTTGTTTCACAAGTCCGTACCAACAGTAACTGGGAGCTGATGATCCCACATAGCCAGTGCTTGCAAACGTGGCCCTTATTTCTCTCCACTTTACTTCCTCTTCCTGATCTGCTCAGCAAAGACCACTGATTTGCCCTGAAAGCTGCTGGATTGCAACATATCTCCAGTGAAAGACCAAAACTTTAGGCTGCATGCGTCACTCAGTGGTGTGCGGCCACGTGAGTCATTCCGCAGGATGCGGAGATTCCGTCATGAACACGGTGACAGTAAATGGACACCAGACTGGGGCACACCATAGCCCACCTCCATCCTCGGGAATAACAGCATTCAAGCTGTTTTCTAGTCCTGCACCCTATGCAGAGAAGAATTTAATCACAATTTTATGTGGTATTGACTTCATGCACTCAGGGACAGTCAAGCAGAGGCCCAAGTGCTTTGCTGAATGAGAGCCACAGCAGGAGTTCAGCACTCCTGATACCCCTTGACAAACATTTCTACTGCTTTCATAACTGCTTTCACTGCAAGACTGCGTATCAGGTCTGGTCTTTCTTGAAAGCAAGCTTGGGAAGAGGAAATCGGATGATGCAAAGCCTGAAATCATGGTTTAGGGCTGTCTGCCTCACGTGCTTGGCAGACTCTGCCAAGCATCCTACTTCCCCTTTGTAGCAGTTGGGTCCATAAACTCACAGACAGATAAAAGGACATAGATGGAAGTCTGACATGTCTGAGTGAGAGGGAAAAAAACCCCTATATATAAAGTCATATGATTACATAGCAAGAAATATATATTTGATATATATTTGGCACATTTTCTTAATTACGGTATGTGCTCTGGTCTTAATGTGCCATATTCTGGTAATGACACACAGCATGCATTTTCCAGAGAACACCATTGGTTAAATGATGTGGCACTTACTGCCTATGTTGAAACTAAACCAGTCTGCATCTCCTCTTTTTTTTTTTTTTTTTTTTTTTTTTCTCCTCCAAAGCTAGGCTTCCAGCACTTCCCCCTCTCTGCAGCAGCCCAAGAATAGCCCATTTCCTAGGACTTTGTGTTCAATGGGAATCTCCCATTTGTAATAAGAAGGCTTCATTACAGATTTCAGGAATTTTCACCAGCCGCCCAGCCCACTGCTGAATTTCTTTGAACCTGGGAAAACTCAGTACAGCTGAGGGAAAACTCAATCCTTTCTTTGAATTTGGGGCAGAATTTCCTGCTAAAAAAAGTATTTGCAAGAGAGGATGAAGAAGTTAAAATCAAATTTGCACAGGAGAGATACTTATTTAATTTAAAAAATCTTGAAGACTATACAGGGTCTGAGTAAGAGCTAGAGAAGGAAACTTCACCATCTCAGGAAATGTACAGTGTTCTTGGGACCACAGTTAATTGAGATTAGTTATACTGCAGGACTTGGAGATGCAGGAGAGCTGCCTGCCCACAAATAGCCCACACAGACTCCTCCAATTCTGTTCCCTTCACCCAGCTCCATGCAAAGGTCTGACCCATTGCAGCCCCCCCGGGACTCCATCCCTGCCCCCAGCAGAGCTGCAGCTTGAGAGCAGCTCTGGCTGACCATAGCAGGGACCTAGGTCAGAAAAGGAGGTCTCAGTCATCAAATCAAAATTCATATTGCCACAGGGTATCCCAGCATATTAGTCCTTACTTTAGCTGAGAAGCGTAACAAACTCAGTCCAGAATGTCAGAGAGTAAGACATGTGGCTGTCAGGATACTGCCACAACGTCACCCAAAATTCCATGCTTAGAAGGCTGTTTCTAAAGCCAAAGCCATGCCTAAGCATGCATGGACTTATAACTAAAGATTATCTATCCAAAGATCAGCTCAGCATATATCACCCTGAACTTTCCCCAGCTCCCTTCTATCCCTTAAATAAACGTTTATTTTTGTCTTACCGTTCTGGACGACACTGATCAGGGTGACAATGACAAGCAGGACAATGCTTCCCAGGGTCTCATGGTCCATTTTGTGAGAGGGCTCTCAGGGTGAATGGTGCAGCCTCGGTGGCAGCTCAGTGTTAGGAGCACAGAACAAGGAAGTGAAGGTCTTATCTTGAATCATGAAACACTTCCTATGGTTTCACAGGAGAGTGGCAGCACCCTCTGCTCTGGTGCCTGTCAGACCAACAACCGCAGGCTCACTCACTCGTTGTGTACAGATGAAGCCCAGGAAAAAAGAGATTACACATCTGTGATCTAAGAGGATATGTAATGTGGAAATATACCTATTGCCCTTCCTACACAGAAGCAAAACCTGGATGTCTAAAGCATGTCCGAGCATTTGGCCGGCTGTGTGGAACAGCAGAAGGCTGGAAGAAACCAGTCAGGCTACCACAGCATTGTCAGCAAATGCCCAGCCTCTCCACAAGCAGCTGGGAGGAGAAATAATGTGGACAAGTCTCAGCAATGGAGTTGCTCTCATGCAGATGCTCTCCCTAGTCACATCTCCATCGGTCTCACCACTGAGGAGACCTCAGGGCTGCATGTCACAAGCCAGAGCTCCTGAACCCCCTGGTGTATTGGAATGGGCGGTACAGCAGTGCTGTGAGCATTGCTGCTGAGCACCGAAATGTGTCCTTTGTTACCAGGTATGGATCCTGCATCCCTCCCCCTACGAAAAACTCCTTGGAAGACAGTGGCAGCTACAAGCATTCTGTGTTTTACAGGCTCAGACTTCACAGTTGTGCCCCAGTTTTAGTGCTTGGAGGTCAATATAGCAGAGCACAACTGCTGCAGCATGTTCACAGCTCGGATCCAAGCCCTTGATGAAGTTGGCACAGAAGCACAGGCTGCAGTGCTGGACAGAGGGGTGGGTTGACCTTGGCTGAACATCAGGTGCCCACCCAAGCTACTCTATCTCTCTCCTCCTTAGCTGGACAGGGAAGAGAAAATACAACAAAAGGCTAAGGGGTTGAGATAAGGGCAGGGAGATGTCACAGGCAAATCAGACCTCACTCTGGGTGGGACACAGCCAGGT
This sequence comes from Passer montanus, assembly GCF_014805655.1. Taxonomy (NCBI): domain Eukaryota; kingdom Metazoa; phylum Chordata; class Aves; order Passeriformes; family Passeridae; genus Passer; species Passer montanus. Next base: position 1,486,815 of record NW_024368818.1, read on the forward strand.
AGAAATTCCAGCAGGAGCCAACCTCCAAAACCTATCTTTTTCAATGGGGACACATTTACGTACAATGGTGTTTTTACCCAGTCCCTCTATCATGCAAATTTTTATGATCCATAGTCTTACATATGGAAAACTCTCATATACTTTGGGTATAAACAAATACACAGAAATGAACTGGCAGAGGGAGATGATTAACACTGTGAGCTGTGACGTAGGTAGCAGAGTAGGAAAAGGGTGTCTTTCTGGGATGCCTTTCCTACAGTCCATACAGACACAGCTGTGTGAGAAGCAAGGCCATAAAGAATATCAAGGTTTAGATTTGGCCTGTGATTTTTTTTCTTCCGACTTTTAACTTTTGCCAGATTTGCTTTAGGAAAAAAACCAAATCCAAGAACAAAAAGTGAAGGACTACAGCTTTTTGACAATGCTTTTATTCAGGCTAAAGCTCTCTTTTTCCCCAGAATACAATCTTTTCCTACTTGAACATCAATGTTTATGTTTTTGTGGCCTATTAAGCACAGGATTGGAGCTGGTATTTAGGGATAGCATTTAATGCTAAGCATCTACTAATGTTCTGAGAAGAACCCATCACCTAAAAGCCATGATGGAATTAAGTCAAAAGAAGAATATTGTCTAAGCAGAGATCAGTGTTATGACTGTAAAAAGAGGAGCTGTGCATGGGCATGGGAAGGGAGCTGATGACAGGAGAGGGCGAAGGGGACAGCACAGGTCCTAGGGGCATCTGTGGTAGGAGGATTTCCACTCATCCTCCTGCAGCAGGCTTTCTTCTGCTAGCTGTTTTGTGCTGGTACAAACCTACCAGGCAGCCTGCAGCTTGCTTTTGATTTACAAGTGGCAGTACAAGCACATGAGCCTGCTCCAACTTGCCAAGAAAACACACATGCTTCCCTGCTATCAAAGACTTCCCAGAGGTGACTTCTGTTCAGAACTCTTGTATAAAAGAGGGTAGGAATCAGGCTGCTGAGGTGTGAAGTTGCTATAATGCAAAAAACCCCACAACACAACTGAAGTTTATGCCAGCAGGCTTTCTAGCTGGCTGACCCAAGCTCCCATCCCTCGCCCTGTGCGCTGGCCACACAGTGAGAGATGAGTTGTTGATGCCTTTGCTTTCTCCTTGTCCTGCTCTTTGTTTTGCAGCTCTTGGCTTTGCTGCTGCTCAGTGCCTCTCACCACAGACTCATCCCCACTTTGCTCTCCTGCTCTGCCCCTTCTGATTTCCCCCTGTCCCCTGGCACCGCTTTGGCACTTGACATCCCCAGTGCTCTTCTGGAATTCCAGCCCGTTCCCTCCTCTCACCCAGGTTTGCTCCAAAGCCATCCCACATGTATGTGTGGAGGAAAGCAGGGTTTCACACTCCTCTCTGCAGTAAAAAAAAAACAAACCATGACATCAACTCCAGGGCTTGTTAAAATGATTTCTTGGTGTGCAAGGAGAAAAAAGCTTTGCCAGCAAGAGCCTCTTCGGTATGGCTGCCTTAAGAAAGAAACTGCAGGGTTTTGTTTTCTTTGGTTTTTGTTGTTTGGTTGGTTTTTTAAGTGCAGCATCACTCTGAGGACTCTGCTTGAGGAAAAACAAGGAAATCAAGATGGTATGTAAGACATGGAAAAAAAAGCCCCTTTACAATGGCAAGGCAACACTGCTGTGTAGCCAGACAGAGCAGAAACCTCCTGTGGGAAGGAATATTACCTTTTCATACCCCTTGGCACTGGAATAGCTGCAGGGTAGAAGGAGATTCTGGCAATATTTTTGCAATTTGGGGAATTGCATTGGCAAGGGAGTGCTAAAATGATTCTGCCAGCAGCTTTTTCCATATCTACACACTAAATCATTCCCTCTCTCTGAGACCTAAACACACACAGGATCACTGTCTGGATAAGACAAAGTTGGCACCACTGGAAAACCCCATCCACCTGGGAGAAGCATCAGTGCAAAACACCCCCATCATATCTCACTCGGCCATTTGAAATAAGGGATTTTCCTGAGCAGATAAAAATAAGAAAAGGGGGGGGTGTGGGGAGGGATACACCCATTGGGGAACAGTGCCTGCACCTTCTGTAACCCCCAGCTGTGGTCAGACCTCTTCAGGCACAGGCAATTCAGCACTTCTGCAGCTGCTGTCAGACCCCAGCCCTTTTTCTTGCTGCATGGCTGTTGGACATCCACACCATCCTGTCCACGGAAGATAACCTTGACACAGTGAGCCATGAAGCTCACGAAAATGTGCAAAGCCAGCGAGCTTTTCCAGTTGCGCTGCGAGGCTGCTTGCACATTAATCTCCTCCCCTGGAATCTTGAACAGCCAGTCAAAATAATCCCTTTGTAGAATTGCTTTCATGGTGAAAAGGAAAGGAGTGGGAATGCAGATCTATAAATATCTTTTGGGATGTTCATCTCTCCTCTCATGCACTCTGATCAGAGCTCAGGAGAAAGGACTCTAATCAAAGCGTGTCTCTTGATAAAATAAAGGCTGCTCGTGTGAAGCTCCCACATACGAATGTCAGGTGACACCCAGCTGTCATGCTTTGTCATAAATGCAAGGGGACACAAACCCCTTGGTCTGTCTGGTTAATACAAGCACTGTGCTTTGCAAACTTGAAGCGCCACAGCCCCATCAGATGCAGCGCACACGCACACGTGTGGGTGACTCCCTGCTGTCACCACAGCCTGCCTCAGCATCGCATCCTTGCTGAACCCTGACAAAACCCCAGTGGAGTGCATGAACAGAGCTGGAACTGTGAAGTGCAGCACGAAGAAAAGGGCAGTGCTGCAGGTTTTAAAGTGCTGCCTTCATTCTGCACAGCCAAGAGAATGAGCCAACAGAGCACCGCCCCAAAACCCCCTCCTTCTCCACATTTCACAGGCTTCCTCCTTTCACTCACTGTTTTCATATTCCTTTGGTACAAATTCAGCTCAAAACAGAGCTGGAAGATAGAAGCTGTATTCCCTCCAGGTGCCCTGGCACAGCCTCCTCCTCCTCACCCTCTTTTTCCCATTGTCACGATTCAACCCCAGCCAGCAACTTAGCCCCACACAGCCACTTGCTCACTCCCCACCAGTGAGATGGGGGAGAGAATCAGAAGGATAAAAGTGAGAAAAGGGTTAGGAAATTCCACACATGCAAGCAGATAAAAATAATGAATGCATTCACCACTTCCCACAGGCAGGCAAGTCTTCAGCCATTTCCAGGAAAGCCATCACACATAATGGTTACTATGGAAGACAACACCATCACTCCAAATGTTCTCTCCTTTCTCCTTCTTCCCCCAGCTTTATATGCTGAGCATGATGCCATATGGTAAGGGGTAATCCTTGGATCTGCTGTGGTCTGATGTCCCTGCTCTGTTATCTCTCAGCTCTTGTGCATCCCCAGTCCACTGGCTGATAGGGTGATGTGAGAGGCAGAAAGGCCTAGACTCTGCATAAGTCCTGCTCAGCAGTGACTAAAACATCCCTTTGTGACCAGCAGTAACATCCCTTCGTGACCAGCAGTGTTTGTAGCAACAATCCAAAACAGAGCAACATGACAGATACCAGGAAGAAAATTAACTCTACCCAGAGTATTTCAGATGTAGCCTCACCTGAGCTGAGCAGAGGAGCAGAATCACTTCTCTTGACCTGCTGGCAATGCCGTGTCTAACATGACCCGGGGTACCATTCACCTTCTTGGCCACAAAGGCCCACTGCTGGCTCAAGTTCAACCTGCTGTCCACCAGGACACCCAAATTCCTTTCTGCCAGGTTGAATTCTAGATGGGTGCCCCCAGCATGTCCTGGTGCATGATGTTTGGCTTTTTTTTTTCCTACAGCAGCAGGACTTTGCACTTCTCCTTGTTGAACTTCATGAGGTGCCCATCAGCCCATTTCTCCAACCTGTCAAGGTCCCTCTGGATAGCAGCATCACCCTCTGCTCTGCCTGCCACTCCTGTGAGTCTGGTGCTGTCTGCAAACTTGCTGAGGCTAAACTCTGGCCCATCATCCAGATCATTAATGGAACGTTGTGCAACACTGAGCCCTGATAGTTGTTGGCATCCAACTACATCATGCCACCACACTCTGGACACAATGGTCTGGTCACTTTTCAATCCACCTCACTGTCTGCTTATCCAACCCACACATCAACAGCTTCTCTGCAAGGATCTCACAGGATCTCACAGTGTCAAAGGCCTCACCAAAGCCCAGGCAGACAATGCGCACTGCCCCCCTCTCTTCTACCAGGCCAATCACTTCACCATGAGAGTAAACCAAATTGTCAAACATGACTTCCCCTTGTTCGAGCCATAGTATATCCCACCAAGACCAATGGACTTATGTACATGCAGGTTGCCTAAGTATTCCCAGACTTGCCCCTCATCCATCTAGGGTATATCTTCCTAGCTAATTCGGGTTTTGTAACTCATGTTTGCTGCCATTATCACCTTATTAGCTTTTAGGTGGCTGCAATTTGATTAATAATTCATTTTATGGACTGTTTAGAGCTGAGGTGAGGCTGCCTGAGCAGCAGATTCACAGGTCTTTCTCTCCACTTTGCTCTGAGAAGTCTCTTTCGCCCCGTCTCATGTCTGTCAGTGTTCCCGCTTTCCATTAGCTCTTGCAAATAATTATCAAAGGTCTTTGAATCAAAAGACACTGCGGAATGAATTTTGTCTTCTGCTCTTCAAGTCTCTGGTCACAACTACTCCTTTTGGTACTGTAATTATCTGAAGGAAAGATTTTGGATCCCTTGACCACCTTAGTAACAGGGCAATGCTAATTTTTGCCTTCCCGATCCCTGGCACATACTGTCAGAGCTTCCTCTTGCCAGCTGAGCTGTCTCAGAGGGCAGCTTTCAGGCTCCCATTTGCAACCATCCCACAAACAGGCAGAACTTCAACCACTACATTTTTCTTCTTGTTCACTCTTCCCCAACACCTCAGGAAAACAAACAGAAAAGGCCACAGAGAAAACAAAACAATAGAGAAAACAAAAAAGGAAAGCCAAGTGTGAAAATTGCCAATCACTTGTTTTTAGAATTTTAAAAGTTTAATAAAATGGTTATAAAATGGTTATAAAATAGTAATATAATTAGAGTAATAAAAATTTGGACAATTAGGATTTAGGACAATACAAGACAATAAAAACAAAGAGTTATGGACAGTCTGGGTACCTTTTTCTGGGCAAAATAATTCCGAAAAAGGACACACGTTAACAGAGAATTAACCCTTAAAAGCAATAGCCTGTTGCATATTCATACATCTCATACATGATGCATAACTTCCATTCAAACAAAGGATTCTGTCTGGTCAGTGTCAACTGCTTCCTCTTAAACCTGACGGCATCTTTAGGGCTGAGCGAGGCGGGAAGAAATTAGTTTCTTCTGATAAGGAAGCAATAAATTCCTTTTCTTTGAAAGATTCAGGCGTCCTGTGGCTGCTATCTCAGTGCAAGTACTTCATTCCTCTTTAAAAAATTAACTCACATAGCATAGTTTCTATTTCAACATTTAAAAATTAAAACAATTAAAAGCCCAACCCACGCAGTGCCCCGAAGGAGCGGGAACAGGAAGAGCACGAAGGAGCACAAAGCCCGCCCCAGCCGCCGCGGGACCCAGGAGTGGCTCGGCGGGCGTCACTTGCAGCGCGTCTCTGTGGCGCAATCGGTTAGCGCGTTCGGCTGTTAACCGAAAGGTTGGTGGTTCGAGCCCACCCAGGGACGGAGCGCAATTTTTTTGTGGTGCGCCATGTGTTTTTTCCTTCCCTCACTCCTGCAAGAGGCGGCGGCTGCGACCGGCCCGCGCCGCCTTTATACCGGCGGGAACTGCCCGAGACCGGCTTTTGGCTCCGAGACCTCGCTGAGCGTGCATCGCCAAGAGAAGTTTCACCCGCACGGTGCGCACACAATGGGGCTCCGGGTGCTCCGTCCGATTGCTCAAGGGAGAGTGCAGGAGGGCAACTGTACAGAGGGAGTTTCCGTAGTGTAGTGGTTATCACGTTCGCCTAACACGCGAAAGGTCCCCGGTTCGAAACCGGGCGGAAACACCAAGTTTTTTTTCCCTTCCCGTGTCACCACGGACGTGTTTCCTCTTTAGGCCCGGGGCCCGTCCCACGCCCCGCCGTGGGAGAGGGCGAGCGGGCTCCTGGGCTGCCGGGGGGCGGGAGGAAGGAGCAGGGGCAGGGCTGGGGGCTGTGCTGGAGTTCTGCTTCATTCCCGTGCTCCAGCTCCTCGGCAAACGCACTTTTCCTGCAAAGATCGCCCAGAGGAGGGGACAGGATGTTTAGCTGAAACGGTCTGAACTTCATCAGAAAACTTGGGACAAAAGCTACAACCGCTTGCTGTGGGCATTACAGAAGTCCCTTTAGATATTAACTTACATACAAAGAATAATATAGACCCAGGTCGGGGAGAAGCATCTCCTGAGGGTGTCTTCAGCCTCCTCCTTGAAAATATCTCACATACACTGGAGGCACCCAACCCCTTCTTCCCACCCCTCTTTTCCCAGCATTTTCTCTCCTTTGTGAGTCCTGTGGCTCTACTGTGTTCTCTTGGGCTGTGCAGCTTCAGCATCTGCCTCGCAAACAACCACACCGTGCTGTTTGTGCACAGCAGTGTAAAACTAAAAATGCCTCAAACTCCATCAGCCTTGTTATCCCACTAACCTCTCTTGCTCTGTCTGCATGCTGTCTTAGATCAATACTCTAGACTGGAAGTTCTTCCACTCAGAGACCAAATCCTGGTGGTCTTCAAAGCACAGCACACGCTTTTTGAGTATAAGCTGCACAAAAGGCAATGTGTTTTGCTCCAGGCACGAAGGGGCTCACATCAAGAGCAGCTGTTTAGCTTTGCAAAAGGAACACAGACAAGACACACTGGCTCTCGCTGATATATCGTCAGGAAGGGAATAATTATTTAAAGCAAAAAACAGTGATGGAAGAATAAATAGCAATACCCAGCCATGAAAAACATAAAGATCAAAATCAGATTTGTAATCAGCACCACAATAGATTTCTTGAAGAATGTTCTAGCAGGTATAGAGCTAGAAATCCATCCAGGCAGCTCCTTTGCAGATGTGTTGGTTTTTTGTAGGCAGAATGCGAGAAGGCAACCCTGTATTTCACCCTTTACTGTGTTATAAGAAGTGTTTGAATGTATCATCAAGTAGTCAGATCTGAATCACAGTACCTTCTCTGCAGAGCTGATTCCAAATTCTGATGCCACGATTATGCCTTTCCCAAAGCAGGAGACACAGACTAACAAGGCTCTGCAGAGGCTCTGGACAGGGGGGGTTGATGAGCCAAAAGCAACAGAGCTGGGGAAGGGTCTGGAGGAGACTGATGAGGAGCAGCTAAGGGTGTTTAGCATGGAAAAAAGGAAGCTCAGGGGGGACCTTACTGCTCTCAACTACTTGAAAAGAGAGTGTAGCCAGGTGGAGACAGGCCTCTTGTTGTAGGTAGTAAGAGACAGGATGAGAAGAAATGGTTTCAAGTTGTCCCATGGGAGGTTAGATTGGATGTTAGGAAAAATCTCCTCTCTGAAAGGATGGTTAGGAATTGAAAGAGACTGCCCAGGGAAGTGGTGAAGTCACCATCCCTACATTCAAAAAATTTAGATGTGGCATTTGGGGACATGGTTTAGTGGTGAAGATGGCAATGCTCAAAGCCCTTAGACTTTGGGAAATCTACCCTAGAACACTAACAAAACGTCCATAATACAGGGACCAGTTTCTGATCACTACCTGTACTTACTATATGCCCACCTCCTGTACTTCAAATTGACAGAAAATGACTACAATACTTCGTATTCTCTTCATGGCAAATTAAGAGCTGCATTTAAAAAACTACTCTTAATATAAAACACCCAGTAACATTTCAAATTCCAAACAATTTCTTTAGTCATAGGGTTTTCATTCAACCTCAGCTGAATTCTCACTTGCACAAGATTGGAGGCAGTAAAACATTGATGGAAACAAACAAATCTGCACTGCATCATCTTTAGTTTTCTGTTTCACAGAAAAAGGCAGACAGGAGCGTGCAGCACCAACAGATTTATTTTCATACCTTCTTTAATGTCAAGTGCTATTTGTTTGTTCTTGGAGCTTCTATATATACCTGTACCCACACTGAATCCCACACAGCTGCAGACCAAACACTCCCAACCTCAGTTTGTGGAGGGGGTGCCAGTGGTGACCAGAGGTTCTTGCTTCTGTCTTGGTGTATCTGCACAGCAGGTGTGCCCCCACACCCTCCCTCCTCTGCCATGAACTTCATTATAAACCTCTCCACCAGGACCTCCTCATCTTCTAGCAGGGTCTCTCTTCCTCCTGTTGCCCTGTGCATTCTGCATCACCAACCCTGTTTTACTCACCCCTGGTTTGTGTCCCAAGCCAGTGGTGAAGGGCTCCCATGTCACAGCTGCAGGTCATTGCAACCCATTCATGGATAAATCAAACTCATTTTGGTCAGCTCTTTTGTTTTAATTAGGGAATTCACAAATGGGCAGATATTTCTCAAGCAGTACACCAGCCCTTAACATTCAGAATCCATTCATTTGTTTTCTGTTGTAAAATTACCAATTACAGTATTTAAAACAAAGAAGAAGCTCAAGTTCTTCACAATAACTTGAATTTCAGAAATTCATTGCCTAAAGTGCCAGTATGATAACAGTGTACCCAATTGCAGCAGAAATAAGTGGACAGAGCAAGTTCAGGGCCAATGATAATTTTTCAAACACTTTTTGAACGTAGTTCAAACAATCCAAAACCATTAGAATCTGTAACCATGCCTTGTAATAGCATTATGTTTAACTGCATCCACTGGAAAAGTAAGACTGAACTTTTAATGTTTTGAACTTGGGATCTGAAAGAATGAAAAAATGCAGGACAGCTCTAAATATGCCTGATATAAAGACTTCCTGATAGAATCCTTCTTATTTCCAAGAACACGAAAAATGTACAGCTAATCTAACTTGGCATATAATAACCTCAGCTTTGTGGCCATGCATTTTAAAAAGACTCCAATCTAGCAAAATGAAAGCTACACATATCCAGAAACACCAAGGTGTGAATCCCTCTGCTTACTCACTGCTCTTGCCACATTTTTCCATTTTCTTCCTACTGACCTTGCCTCTCCTTGGCATCTCACATACGGTTGGGGGTGCACTGCCTGAGTCATGAAAAACTCCAAGTGACAACAGTAATAGGCATTAACTTACAATTAAATTAATTCTAAGAAACCTCTAAGTTCATATCAGAGGATGCAAAATTCTCTAATTACAGAAGGTACTGTAATTTTTTTTAAATGTTGGACAAAGTAACTTCAGGAGTTGAGTGGTCCTGTAAAATCATTACTACATAAATAGTACTTACACCATTACATCATCAAGACTACAGAACTTAAATTAGTTCTCAAACTCACTAGAGTATGGAAGTTTTTTATATTAAAAGCAGCAAAAATTAAGACTCATAGGAGCTTTTAATTAAAAATCATTGTCATATCTGACAGCTAAAATAACTGTTTCTCAGAAGAATAAAATACATTAAACCCTGATTTGCTTGTTACAGTAAAATATTAAGAAAAAAAATCTCAAATGTAAATTGTTCAAGTACAGCCAGTGTGCAATTAAACTAGTTATAAAATATAATTTAGTAGTGCTTTGTTTCAAAATATACATAATACTGAAAAAATACTTAAACTGAGTATTTTTACCAAGTTTCAAACAGAGTTTCATCAAAATGAGGTAAATCCATGTCACCTGCCATTGAGCTTGGTGCTGAAATGGAGAACAGGTCTTCGAGGATATCATCTCTCGTAGGACTTTCAAAAGAAAGTTTTTTCACACTGTGTTTGTTTATTGCATCAAGCTCCGGAGTCGTGTCCTTTACAGGACTGTAGTAATTGTGGTCCTCACTTGTCAGTGCTGCCTGTGGCACACTGGTGTTCTCAGGGGGCACGGCTGCTGCCACGCTGCTGTGCACCATTTCCATGTACATGCACTCATCTTCGCTCTTTGGCGCCTCCAAGGAAGTGACAGTGGAAGTAGGGGACAGTAATTCCGCCAGTATTTCATCAGTGTTATCGAGGCCAGCGCACCCTGGCACGGCGTTTGCATTCAGTTTGGATGCATTACCTGTCACATCAATCTGATACTGCAGCTCCCTTAAAAAGCTCTGCAATAATTCACTGTCATTCTGAGATTCAGTCTGCGATGGGGTGCTTACATCTCTGCTCACAGGTTTTTCCTGTTTCATCTGTTCCACTGCTAATCTATCCAGTGAAGCTAACTTCTTCTTTTTAGCATTAAGTTTTTTTAACAATTTTAGGCGAAGTTTTTTTGTTTTGTCACTGTCTGACTCTTCTGCCTTACCAGAGTTATAGCTAGATGAAGAGAACTGAGTCACTTTACCTGAGGTACCCAACGTATTTTCTGACTTAATCCAAGTTGGACCTACAACAGTGGTATGATTTGCTGTTGGAAGACAAGTGTTTTGAGAAAATCCTTTGAAATTTGATAGAGGATGACTATTATTACTCTGAGGAGCCAGTAACTTTAGGGTCTCAGTTGTTTTCTTTGTACCTCTGCTTTGAAATCCACCAAAGTTACTTGCACCCTTAACTGGCAGCCGAACGTCACTTATTTTTTGCACTGAGGGAGTTTTGCAACTTCTCTCATTCTTGAGAGCTGAGGCACTTGAAGGCATAAAAGAAGTACTCTTGCTTAATTTCTTTACCCAGCTTCCTACAAATCCTCCTTTTCGGTCTTTGTGTGAGAACTGAACTGAATTACTGGCACCAGAAGAACTGCCAACTTGAGAATTAACTACAGTTTTGCTTGCATCTTTCAGGTCAGGTGATTTTTGTATAGTATTTTCTTCTGCTAACAACTCGTTGTTTAGCAGTAGTTCTGAACTGAATCCATGTTCTCTGTTAGCTAAATTAGTTCTGTCATTTATTTGAAAAGACGGTAAGTCAGATGAATCAGGGTCATATTTTTTGGGCACAGGAGCAATAATATGTACTGGGTTCAACTCTTCTAGAGGTAAGCAAATACTGGAATTTTCATACAACATTGATTTATTGTCCATAGCTAGACTAGTTCCAGCAAACTCTCCTGTATATGGAGTGCTAAGTGAAAAAGCTGGTTCCTGCTGTTCTGGTGTGCCCCATCCACCAAGAAGGTTATTTCCCACCATCTGTCCATTAGGCAGCGATTTATCTTCTGAGTCAACTAGAATTTCTTCAAGCATCAGTGTTACAAGATCACCATCTCCCAGATTTTCTGAACCATGATGAACAATACTTTTGTCTTCAGTTACTTGCTGCTGTTTCTTCTCTGGAGTCCTCACAGAATCCTCTTTGTGGTGTTCTGCAGGTGTTTTGCCAACAGTGTTATCAAAACCACAATGCAACACTGTGGAATTTGAATGTACATTATTAAGAGGAATATCTTCACTATTTTTACTTTGGAACTGTGAATTCAGTTCTTGTGACACATGGGATGCTTTCTTTTCCCAGATAACAATATGTATCTCTGAAGGAGGAACTTCAAATCTTTTATGTCTCTTGCAATATGGACCCTTTAAATCATCACATTCAAGCCAAGTTCCTGAAAAATAGCAATCAGTGCAGAGACTCAGAGACTTTTAAAATTGAAATCACTATCCTCACACTTGTCAAGTACTTCTATTAACCCATTCCCCTGACAAGCAGAAAATGGAGTTTGGTTGGTTTTTTTTTTTCCTCCAGAGAAAACTGGGAGACTTCCACTGTAAAAAGATCAAATACAAGAAGTTGCAGCAATATTATTACAGGTCAGAGTAGGTCAACCATAAAACAAAGCTAGCTAAGGGTTTTTCTTGGCTGAAATGTCTTGTCTGAAAATACTCTCACAAGTCTGAGGTAAGATCCACCTCTCAAATTAAGTTTCTCTGTAGACCTTTTAATTGCCTGGGTAGGAAGCACAGGGGCTAAAAAGAAACTGCTTATTTTTAATACTCTTGTCTCATCACCTGCAAACTGTTCATAGATCATGAAAGAATATTTTATAGCTTCAAGAATTTAAAAACAGATATATACCACATATAGGAGCTTCTTAACTAGACACTTCCCAGCTGCTTGCTCTTCCCATTTATTTTATCTCTGGCAATATGACTTAGACAATTTTCATGTTGTCACAACATTTCATAAGACTGTACCCCATGCTCTCTACAAAGCATATCAAAATATCACCTTTTCACCTTCTCTGATTATGGATCTTCCATCAGTGGTACAAGCATCATACCATTAGTAATGTTTCCAAGATGGATTTGTGCCACCAACCCCTGAGGTGCCATAAAGTTCAGATATAAAAAATAACTTCATCAATTGCTCATAGCACCATAGGTTACCTTGCTTCCAGCCAAGAATGGATGAATCACTAGTTTAAAAATAAACAATACTATTTGTTCCACAGTCATGGTCAAACTGCATTTTTTAACTTTTACGAAGTAATGAAGGGAAAAAAAACTACAGCCAAATTACTTTTTCCAGTAAATGCACTCTAAGTCAGCACAGTGCAGTTAAACCAACCAAAAACCTTCACTCTGAGAAACAAGTCCTCCCAATTATTCACAAGGTTTTAATAGGAAGTTTATAACGCAGACAAAAGAAATCTTTGTTATTGTATATCAACGGTTGAGAATACTGCAGTAACCCATAAAACATTTCATGTAGACTCATGAAATATTATGGTAGATAAGAACCATAAACTCTATCTTATCTCTCTCTTTTATGAGGAAAGACTGAGGGAGTTGGGTCTGTTCAGCCTTGAGGAAAGACAACGGAGAGGGGACCTCATCAGTGTCTGTATCCAGAGGGAGGGGTCAGAAGACAGACCCAGGCCCTGCTCAGCAATGCTGAGCAATAGGACAAGAGGCAATGGGCAGAAACTGATACACATTGCATTCCACCTGAACATGAGGAAGGACTTTTTTACTGTGCTGTGGCCACACACTGGAGCAGATTGCCCAGAGAGGTTGCAGACTTTCCTCACAGGAAATACTCAAGTACTATCTGGATGCCATCCTGTGCCATGTGCTCTGGGATGACCCTGCTTGAGGAGGGAATGAAGATGACCTACTGTGGCCCCTTCCAACTTGACCTATTATGTGATTCTTACCATCAGGATTCAAAGACCAGCTTATGAAGTGCTTCTTATCTTTTTGGTACTGAACAACAGATGTTATTTGGTAGGTGTCTTCTTCAAATTGAAATGAGTATTTCTCCAGGTTGTTATGTGGCAAGCCTCCCACAAAATGTAACATTAATATTGAGGGTACTCTGACAAAGAAACAATAAAGAACCAGTTTATTACAGTAAAACAGTGGCAAAAGTTCCTAATGAAAAAGTAAGATGTCTCTAAGAGTATTTGGTTCTGCCCTTACTATTCTACTTCCTCACAGACTCTTCAGATTGCTCAGTAAGTGCAAAGGGAAAAGAATATCCCAAGTGGATGTTCCATTTAATTACAGATTAGGGAGGAAAAAACCCAACACCAAATAAGGAATTTGGGAAGTGGGGAAAAGTTGAGAAAAAACACTCCTGTGCCATAAACACAGTAGCAAGACACATTGTTCCCAGGTCAAATAAGTAAACAAATGATCAAACAATTTTCATCCACAGCAGGGGCTGTGAAAAGGCTGACACTGGATATCAGCTGTCTGTATTTACTATTTGATAGTTAAGTATTTATGACCTAGTTCAAACACGTGCTGGTCAACATGTTAAACACTGCTCTGTTTCATCTCCAGCAAACACTATTTGCTATTTTAGCTTTTAAGAATTATCTAAAAATCTTTAAAAGTGAGTACTGATCAGAGTTTAAGGTTTAGAATCTCTGCAAAACCACAACAATAGTTTGGTTTCAAAAGTCATAGGTTCAATAAATGAAATCTCAGAACTTTATGTATGTTACTTTCAAGTTCACATATTCAAACTTACTTTTCCAAGATCATCTGTTGTCTTTGAGATGTATTTCCACAGTTAATACATGGTCCAATATGAACAGCATTGAGTGGATGCCAATCAGGGATTACATTTGTAAACGTTGTTAGTGTTTTCTTCAATCTGGACACACACACACACACATTTAAAGAGGAAGCTGAGTTGGTGATCAGAAAACAATAAGTATACATACTTTACCAGGAAACAAGTTATAAAAACATTATGGCAAACCCAAATTCCATTCATGTTCATGCATTTGTGTGGAATTCACTGTGATAGCATCGCATCCAAGTCAGCCCTGAATTCAGTTCTGCCAAACAGCATCAGTCACAATTTGTTTTCAGCAGCCCTGTGGCCTTCAGTTTCCCATGATTTGCTTTTTCTCCCTTTTAATGTTATCTCTGTTTTCTTTCCAACATGAGACAGAGCTTGTACCAGGATCTGCATAATTTACTACCTAATACAGATGTTTTTCAAATAAAATGAGCTGTCTTCTGAAAGTGTCTCTCTTTCCCTGCTGACTCTAAAAGGAACCTAAATTACAAGCTTGTACCTGCGGCTACACAGAACTAAATCAATTCTCAAGAAATTACTCCCCTGCAATACTATTTTAAAATAGACAAACTATGTTAGACAATCTCTATTTGTTTGTAACTCAAGTGAATATTCCAGGTATTTCTGAATAGCAAAAGTGTGCTAAGCACACAGTCTTTAGAACCACAGCAATTTGTATACTCTCAGCAAAACATCAGAGTATGTCCAGAGACTCACACAGTTACCCATTGCTTCTTTCTTAATTAATTGATAACATGGTTGCTTAACACATGGAATAACAGTAAACTATTTGCAAATGAAAAAGCAGATCATGCAGAACTTCAACAACTAACTTCAACCTGGAAATCTGAAGAAAACCAACTATGGTATGCAGATTTAAAAAGGTAAGGTAAAACAGCTACATAGAAGCTACTTCTATGCAAATCTCACCGGTCCTGGTATTTGTGGCCACAACGTACACATTCAAACTTCCATGAAAAAGAATGCAAGAATAGTTTCTCAGCTTGTTCATCCACTTGTAAGAGTAGCTGAAGTGCAAACACTGGTTTCTTCATATTACCTTCAAAGATGGGGCAGAAAAAAACGGTCACTAAATATGTGAAATCACCTTTCAGTACCTCAAAAAGGAAGAAGATAAGCTTATTACTATGATTTAAATTTCAGTTATTATTTCAAGGCTCTATTTGCAATTCTCACAGCAAAGGGATTGATCCGTGTTATTAGGTTGTTATCAGTGACAATTTCATGACTACAGCAAAATTATAAAGATTATCTGCTCTCTAAAAAGTCAAAATGGGCAAAGAACAAACCAGCTGATCATACTGTAAAGTACGTGCAAGTCATCAACAGAAACAAATGTATTTCCAAATGTTCTTGTATGCATTCCTACAAACATACTTTTATGTATGACATAAAAGGCTTTACATCTAGGGTTTCCTGAAAGTAATTACTGAGATGCTGCACTAATTACTTACCCAATTCACACCTCAGCTGAGGCTGAAGTTCTGTAAAAATTACGTTTCTGATTTCATTGAGCTGAGATTCTGCTTTTGGAAGAACATCTAAAGAAAAAAATACGTATGTCTTCATACAGTCACATGTAAGAGCCCCCACACCTTTTCACACACATATGTACCCCCAGCATGCACTCCCTCTCTGCAAAACAATGCCTTTCATACTGACCCATACTTGCCTAAGACTTGCTGGTAGAACAGCCAATTCTTGGTATTAATCGATTTGAAAATTGGAGAAGAATTTACACAAGTTACTCAGAGTTTACTGCAGTCTGCTGACTAAAAACTACTTGCTCTGACTTAAATTATGACTAAGAGCCTACGCCAACAGCTTTGTAGTAACAATTTTTAAGGATAGTGTGACCACACATTACAAATCCTGAAGATTTAGAGATTAAAAGAAAATTTTAAAACTTAAGCATTAAGACCAAAAGCACAAAAATTTGCTTACATGTTTTCTAAGGTTATACAATTCAAATAATAAAACATTTTAATGTATTATTTCACATTAAATACCAATTTCCTAAGCGAGCCTTTAAAACAGTAAAAATAATTTTAAATTTAAAAATAACTTTTTACTTTTATATATCTTTGTATTTTAATTTTGCATGTTGTTTAAACACAAGTACATTCTTTAAACACAAGCAAGAACATAACTTCTACTATACAATCATGATCATAACCTGCAGAAATGAAAGGAAATGTTTAGAATAGCTGTTGAAACTGCTTAATACATATAAACTGTGTATAGAAAAAAAGAAACAAAGTTTCTTCCAGCTATATTGCTTTTAATTGTTTTTAAAAACAGCTGCATACAAAAGATACTGTAAAATTGCACAGAAGAACAGAATGAATTCTACACCTATTATCCACAAAGATACTCTTCACCCAATCCCCTCTCTACTGGTACCCAAATAAACTGATTTGTTTTGTAGCAATTGACATGAAAAGGTTTAAGTTCTTTCAAAACAACACTGTAATCCAATACTTAACATTCCCATTCAAGGGTTACTGCACACCAGCAGAGCTCCTTTGCAAACACAGCCCAACAAAGAAAAACATCTCAGACAGGTGCTAGGATAGCAGAGGGCTTCCCAGTAACAGCTGAACACCTAAACTCAAGCAGCCTGACTTCCTGGCAAGCACAGTACATGAACTAGTTCAGAATATTTTGGAGTTTTCTACCTGGTTTGTCACATGGATTAAATCACTTGTGATACACATTATTTTTCCCAGGAAAGATAGGACCTTTTCCAAGTTGCCTAGGGCTGTTTTGTGACTGTGGTCTGTGACTGTGGACTGTTTATATATTCAAATATAGTCCAACAGTGTCCACTGAAATTCAGGAGAGCTGCTGGCTAACCAGAGAGTTTTATTCCTTCTGTGGCAGACCATATCTTAGAAGTTTAGACTTATGACACCAGTGGTCCAGTTCAAGAGCAATAAAAAATCCATTATCTTAGTTTAGGAGTCTTAAAAAGAATCCACAGAACAGAAAATTACTAAAGGTCACACCAGTAGAATACAGTGACACATCCTCCTCAGTTACAGTCCTCCAATGTGTTAAGCTGAGCTGACCTGTTAGCACCCTGTTAAGGGTTACTGAGTTACTAACCCTTTCCAGACCATAGGATCCAGTGTTTGTTTCATGTGTTTCACTACTTCTGACTGAAGCAGGTCAGGAAACACTGTCATCTACAGCAGCTCACAGACCTCAGGGAAGCATTCCTTCCACGAGCAGAGCTGGAGCCAGGAAAGAACTTATGTTTCCAGCTTTACTATTTTCAGTGTGACAAGGCAACTGTCCATTTACAGGATATAAACCACAACAGAAATTGTTTCAATGATCAAGATTATAACAGTATCCTAACATGTTAACCAACAGAGAGGAAGGAAACAAAGTAAGTGTGAATTACATAATAATTCACAATATCTTTATGTTGGATATGACAAAAAAAAAATTTAAGAGATGCTTGGTGTTTGATGCCTTCAAAGAGTGCCCCAAGAAAAACAATTTCAGATGTTACCAGGATTTTGCCAGATAAAGCACACTATTCTGCAAATTCATGATAATAGTAGTATTTTTTATCATCTTGAAACAGAATGGAGGCATAGGTAAGTGCACTGTACTAAATTCCACACATTTGTAGCAAATCAGTCTAACTATGAGAAAACAGCAGCTAAATTTACCCACCTTTTACTTTACTCCTTTTACAGGTATTCAGAAGAACAGATGCTTGATTATACTTTGTTAAGAGTTTCTGGAGTAAACATTTTCCACCGTTACATTCTTCTGCTAGAGCAGATTTTAATGTTTCTAAGTGTACCAGTGCTGACAAAATACAATCTAACCAACAAAGATTACGTGCATTTCTCCACTGAAGACACAAATCTCTGTTATTAATGGAACCTTTATCCTCCTTGAGTGAAATTTCAGATGCTGTTGATAAATTTGGCAACAGTTGTGTTTTGGGACTAGAAGTCTTTGATGGACTTTCTTGGTAGTTGATCTTGGTGGTTGTTTCAAAATCCACATTCTGCATGCAAGACCCCACATGGTTGCCAGGGTTTTGCTGGCCATTTTGTAATACATCGTGTTGGCTTGCCTTGGGAATACACAAACTATTCTGGCAGCCTTTGACAATGGAGTCTGCACTAATGGCATGCTCAACATTGAACACATTGTTAGTTCTTGCTTTTTTTGGATCTGATTCAACAGCAGAAAAGTCACTGGTATTACCAAATTTCCTCTTCTTGTGAGTAGATGGAGCTTGATGATTTTCTGAACCAGTAGAAGTAATTATGCTGTTTAATGGTTTATAACCAAGTGGGTAGATACACTGAAGGAAAGAAAAAAGGTTACAGTGAAATCTACAAAGCAATTTCAGGTGAGAAGTACAAAGTACTACATTTTAAAATACTTTTAAAATGGAGTTCAATCACAGAATCATAAAATGGCTTTGTTTGGAAAGGATGCTACACACCATCCAGTTCCAAACCCCCTGCCATGGGCAGGAACACCTTCTACTGGACCAAGTTGCTTAGACCTCCATGCAACCCAGCAATAGGGACTCCTGTAAAGTGATATTTTAATTAAATCAATACATATATTCAACACAGGTATGACAGGAAAGGTGCGTTATCCCACCACTGTCTTATAAGAAACTGTGAAATAAATATATCAGTAGTGCTACTTCAACACTACTTTTCCAGCAAATTCTCCAACCTCTGAAAACAACTTAATTTTGCTAAGGAGAGTCCTCTTGTCTTATTCTGCTAAATCCATTCCTTTAGGGTACAGATTTGACATTATTACCTCATGCCTGAGAGTCTACTGCTGCCCAAACTGACAGGGTATCTTTCAGACTAGCTCAATGAATATAGACAAATCCCTATTACCAATCTCCAGAACTATACCACAATTAGTTAAAAGCAGGAAAGAATGGGAAAACAACTCTGACACCCATATCTAGTCAAGTTTCTACTAATTTAAGGGCAATTTCAGTTTGTTTGGGATTGCTATACCCTCCCCACATACATGGAGCAGTGAAGGGATAGGTAGAAAAATCACAAGTCAAATATTAAGCAGCACAGAAATACAGCTAAGGTTAAATTTAAAAGGGGAAAAAATAAATAAAACATTGCAATTACAATTACCTATATGCATTACCCAGACTTAAAGAAGGGAAAATGGGAGATTCAGATCTGCTTGTTACGTACTAGTTCCATGGATCATCACCTTCTACTCTGACTTGTACAAAAACTTATTCAGTACCACCTGTGATCCCTTGCTAATGAGGTAGCAAAATCACAAGTCAAGCAGCACAGAAATCCAGCTAAGGTTCAATTTAAAAGGGGAAAAAAACAAAAATATTGTAATTACAATTATAAACCTATATGCATTACCCAGACTTAAAGAAGGCAAAATGAGAGACTCAGATCTGTTAGTTATGTACTAGTTCCATGGATCACCAAGTATTCACCTTCTACTCTGACTTGTACAAAAACTTATTTAGTACCACTTGTGATCCCTTGCTAATTGAGAAGAACCCTCCTTTATTTCATTATTTATTTACTCTTTTTAATCCTTTAGGGTAGCTACCTATGCCTGAACACTGCATGTACACAGGTTAGTTCTGTTTTTCCCTATTTGCAAGCAAATATCCTCCAGCATACAGGCTCAGAGGGGTCCTATTTCAAGAGTCTGCTTACCACCAACAAAATCACAGACTTAGAGAGGTGTAGCTGCTGAAGGTAAAGGCCTCTGCAGGGCCAAATAAAACTCTTTATTAGTGTAATACCTGAGGATTTTCACAAAGGAAAATGGACTCTTGAAAATTAAGGCGATAAGTCCGTAAACCTTGGATCTGACCCTTCTCTTTGCAGACTGGACAACACTCATGTGCAGTTGTTTCCACAGGATTACAGTTCTAAAATAAAAACAAACCAAGAAAGATAAAGCAGCATAAATTTATGTATTTCATACATTATCCCAAGGTAAGACATACTTATACAAAATCATTGTTCAATTTCTAGATTTAATACGATACAATATAAAAAGCAAACTACATTGGTTTCTTTTTTATTTTTTTTAATATATTTGTATGGTAGCATGATTTAAATAAATGTATCTTTTTATTTAAATATTCAAATAAGGTGTCGTTAACAACACAATTATGCATATTTTATTTTACTTGAACTAAACCACAGGACCCTTATTGCCAGGGAACACAAGCTCAGATCTTTTGAAAGACAAATCAAATTTCATAGGAATGCAAACAGTTGTAAAAATAGTGCCAGTAAAAAACATAGGCACATATTTACTTAGAATAATCTTTCGCCATTGTTATAGATTTCCGTGGAAAATAACTTTGCTTTTTTTTTTTGTAAAATTAAGACCAATTAAAAATCTCTCAAAAAAGAGAAAAATATGAACTTTGCACATATGTAAAACAAGTTTCAACTGACTTTTCCCAAATACCCCACCATGTGGAGTGTCGATTTCCCTATACCAGTCCCTTCTCCAATCACTTGCAAACCATTTGTAGTCTTCTGGGTATCCATCATTCTGAGCCACTGGCTAATTTATGTCACTTGTAACAATGTCATGACCACTAAGGATTTCTCAAAGACTCCTGAAAAATAAGAAGTAAATAAAACAATTAAAGAAAAATTAGACTGAAGTTTGGGAAAAAAAATACCAACAACAATGCAGCTTGCATAGTTTGTGGAAATTAATTCAGAAGATTATTTCCTAAACTGAAAATACTTTTTTTTTGTTCTAGTACAGACTGTGAACTCAAAACTTTAAATTAAGAACTACATGCATCCAATCCTGATCCTGTTGACTTGAAATTAACTACAATAAATATATATCTCTTCAAGATGCATGAGAAAGTTGAACTGCAAAGTCATCAGTGCAATACCTTTCCTTCAGCCACAACTGCTCCCTTTTCATTATTTCAATGAAAAACATTCTCTCCCACACCATGATATACTTTCAGCCCTTTCTACAGTACAGCAACAGCTCCTTACAAAAAAAAATTCTCCAGGCATTCTATAAATGCTAATTCAACCTAGACCTACTTATAATATTTGGCAAGAAGAGACCCGACAGAACTGCATGAAACGCTAAAATCCAACAGAGCGTGAAGTAAAAAAGCACAAGAGAAAAACACAACCACTCAGATTTCAAATCAGACCCCCACAGCAACTTAAGAGTGGGTCAAAATGAGATGATATCCTATTTAAACCTTCAGTGTGTCCAGCAGCCCTTTGCAGAATTACCAGTCTGCAGCATGCAGAGACAGTATTCCCTGTCTGATGAAAGTAATGGTTGTAATAGAAGGCAAGAACATAAAAATATTAATCCATGTCCCTTAGAGCATGTTTAGCTTTCCAAGTAATGTTGTAGGCTGCACAAGAAACAGCATGGCCCAGGGCTCATACAAGGTGAAAATTAATGAATTAGCTCAAGGTACACAAGCTTGTTGGAGTGTAAAGGAAACACAAGCACCCCGACTTTCCACACAGCAGCAACAGCACTATCACACTGCAACTCTACTCTGTTATCATGTATTTTGTCTAGCCAGGAAGCTGACTTGTTTATACAATTACAAGTTGTACAGATAAGAACCTTTATCATAGGACATATCATACTAAAATACATAACTTTATTTTTCGAGGGGCTTTTAGTCAATTCCTTGGCATGAAGCAGTCTCAGCGCTCCAGAGTAAATCAGAAACAGACCACATGTCATGACAGAAACTCCTGAGAAATTTCCCACCACAAAAATTCACCACACACTCAAAAGGTTAGTAAAACTAAGAACCTGCAGATTGTTCTGTTTTAAGCATGACCCTTGGTTTTATAAAACACATGTGTTTCTTTGCAAGGCCTTGTTTACCCTATCAGCTCTCTCAAAATGAAAACAACTTTGTTTTTTTTCTGATTGTGTTCAGTTTCTGTTACTTCTGCCGTTCTTTTTAAAGATTGAATACTGAGATGTATAAGATTTTCTGACATGTACAATACCTTCCCCAGCTACAATCATCCAGCCAATAGTACCACAATACTGAAAGAAAGACTTTTATTTCTCTTATAAATATAATAGCATTTTTTAAAAATTAATTATCCTTTTAGTTCAAAGGCAAATACAATGAACAAATAAAATAGGTCTGCCAGTACTAGATATGCAGAGTGGTACCAAGAGGCCTGCCTGTACTCTTGGAAGTTTCTAACATTACAGGAAGGTATTGGTGATCTTTGCACAAAGTACAAACACTGGGCATCAGATGGACACTGGCAAGAAGAGCCAAGTAAAAGACTGCTGCATCCAGTACTGCAACAACTCATCACAGCCACGTGCAATAGCTGCATTACACTTGGGCAAGTACAAAGGAACACATGCTCAGCCTTACTAGGGCATGTTCTAAACAATTAATGCTATTTTCCTTCTTTAAGTCTGAATATTGAAAAACGTAATGCAAAATATGCTATGGATGTGATCATTATGCTGTGGCTACACTTCCTTGAGTAGATGAGTTGATCTAACAACTTGCTGCTGCAGAATAGGAGCATCACTTTTCTCTTTTATTTCCCTTCCCCCCACTTTCCCTGACAGCTCATGTCCTAATCAGATTTTTTAATGAACTAAATGAACTCACAAAACAGCAGAAAACTTAGTAAAGAACAAGTTTTTCTGCTGTTCCATGGAATTAAATTGGCCTATGAAAACTCTAATGACCTAGGAGGGCAGAAGATAGAAAATAAGGAAAAGATGAAGTAACAGAGACATATGGCCTTGAAATAGAACTGCTAAATGCCTAAGAACTAGCTGATGGCCACATCCAAACAGCTGCAGCTCAATGTACCGAGCACAAACCAGTGGTGTCCCTCAAGGGCCCCTAGTGAGGCAAATACTGTTTATTATCCTCAGCAAAGAGACACGGACTGTGGGATCTGGATTCTGCCCCTCCAGTCTGCTCTGGTGAGACTCCCCCTGAAGTGCTGGGAGCTGAGGAACGATGTGGACCTGCTGGAGCGAGTCCAGAGTGCCTCTCCTGTGCAGAAAGGCTGTGAGAGCAGATTGCTCAGCCTGGAGAAGAGCAGGCTCTGGGGAAACCTCACTGCAGCCTTTCAGTAATTAAAAAAGGCTTATGAGGAAGAGATAGAGGCCTTTCACTGGGATCTGTAGTGACGGTACAATGTGCAGCGGTTTTAAAGAGGGCAGATTTGGATTGGATTAAAGGAAGAAATTATCTACAATCAGGATGGTGAGACACTGGGAGAGGTTGCTCAAGGAAGCTGTGGATGC
This sequence comes from Passer montanus, assembly GCF_014805655.1. Lineage (NCBI taxonomy): Eukaryota > Metazoa > Chordata > Aves > Passeriformes > Passeridae > Passer > Passer montanus. Next base: position 1,510,164 of record NW_024368818.1, read on the forward strand.
CTCATCATTGGAAATGTTCAAGGTCAGGTGGGACAGAGCTTAGAAAAACCTGGTCTAGTGGAAGGTGTCCTTGCCCGCTGCAGCGGGGGCTGGAACTAAAGGATCTTTAAAGGTCCCTTCCAGCCCAAACCACTGCATCAAACAATTCTACGGAAAAAGGGACCTGGGCCTTTTTGACAATAACTGTACCTTGAGAAATGATACTTCATGAATTAGAAGCAGTTACAAACTGCAAAAAGCAGGCAACAACAGTGATTACACTACAGTGAAGAGGACATCTCATTGTTTACAGGCTAAAAGGACATTTAAAAACAACCTTCTTGTAAATCACCTTACAAGTCTTGTTTCCTTCATCAAGGGGGTATTGAAAAGATTAAAAGAAAGAAGTGTGAAGAAAAATAAAGTGGTGTTAGTTACCTTTCCATTCTTTACACAATAAGAAATCAGAGTACTAAGGTTTTTCTTCATCTGAGGTCATAACTACAAATATCCAGATCCCAGTCCCTCCCTCAAAAATTGACAGTTTTGGCCACAAAAAATATTTTATTACATGCAACAGTAACATTGTTCCTGTGAGAAAGCAACTCCCTCTCCAGCACAGCCTGGAAGTACTGGGCAGAACTGCAAGGCTCCATGGTGTGGGAGCAAACATAAATTCCCTTCCTGAAAACAGCCTAGCATAGACAAAGCAAATAAAGATAAATCTGATCACGCTGCAAAATGAACCAGCGTGCAACATCATTACTCCTCTGTTCTAAGAGTTTCTTCTACAGGCAGGCTTCTCTGAGATGCCCACATGTTAAATGCTTTTATGGGTGTATGACAAGGGACAGGAACTACGTTTTGCTGGCAAATCATTCAGTCCTTCCGAAACAAAAATGCGAATGTAGGAGAAACACAGCCTGAACTAGTGCAGTTTATTTATTATAGCCGCAGCGAAGAGGGAAGATTTCAGGAAGGCAGGCGATCTGTGTCCCAAGGCAGTGGAAACCAGAGGCACGGGGGTGTGGATGCCGTCAGGGCAGGGCCGGCCCAGCGCGGGGTGCTGCCCTCCCTCCCTCACCGAAACGTGCCCGGCCTTTTCAGATAAACCTATGGGTACACACTGCCTCCTGAGTTCTTATTCCACATCCAGAGTGCTCCACACGCTACTGCAGAGGAAAAAAGCGTGCACAGAGTTAATCGCTGAACACTAGAGACCCGTGCCAGGGGCACATACGGGCGGACACGCACACGCGGTGCCTCCCCGGGTGCCGCATCTCCGACGGGCGAGGCGCGGAAGGCCCGCACCCTCCCCCGAACGCTACTGACATGAAATACTCAGTCGGCATTTCGGGACCCGCGACACCCACCCCGCTCTCCGCCCCGCTCGCACCGAAGGGACCGGGCCAGGCCCGGAGCCACCGCCGGGCGGGCCCTGGGCCGCGCCGAGCGGGGCGGCAGCGCCCGAGGTATTTCTCGCTCCCTCCCTCTCTCCTCCGCGTCCTTCCGCCCCGCTCCGTCACTCAGGCGGCGCGGTGGGAGGGGACGGCGGCCAGGCCGGTCCTGCGGCGCCTCCCCGGGCAGGGAGGGGCCCACACCTGCTGCCCCGGCCGGGGCCCGGCGGCGGGAGGGGCCGCGCCGCCGCTCTGCGCGGTGCCCGGGGCAGGGAGTAAATGATTAACCTGCGGGCCATTGAATAGCTGCCTAAAGGCGCGCCCAGGGTGGGGTTTAACCTTGTCCCAGGCTCGGTGCCTCCCGTGTGACTCTGCCCGAGAGCCTGGGGCGGCCAGCTCTGCTGCTGCCGCCGAAGCGCTGCGGGGATGCGCAGCTCCCTGTTGAAAATCTCTGCTCTAAATGTCAGCCTAGAGCTCGAGTCGTTTTTGGAAGTATCAGGCTCAGGAGGTCGAGGTGATGTGGGGGTCTCGGCGAGCGGCTCTGCAGCAGCAGCAGCAGCCTCGGGCTGCAGGGGCTCGAGTGTTTGTGGCTGGCACTTGCATCCATGCTGGCCCCTTTTCCTCGGGCTGAGCTGCGAGGAGCGCAGCAGCTGCGGCATTTAGGTCAGTGCTCCGCTTGTCTTGCGTCAGGAAAGCTGTCAGCGCGGCCCCAGCCCGCTGCTCCCCGCGGCTGCGGGAGGGAGGGAGGGAGTGAGTCAGGAGATTGTTCCAGTGATAGCACAGAAATACCTTCTCTCCTGCTGCTGCCTCTGCTCTCCTGACACGCTGCTCCTCGTTGCGTTTTTAAAAAGCGCTGTGTGATTTACATTGCCAAATGATGTGTTACTATAACGGGTCCGTCGTAACATCCGTAACCTAATATTTTGCTGTAGTTATTCCTTTAATTTATGCAACAATGTTGTCAAGGTTGAATTAATGTTTGAGAGTATTCTGTTCTATTGGAGGAAGTTTTATGCCTGACTGGAGAAATACTGCAGTGAGATTTGTGAAGAATTGTGTCACGAGTAGCTATTTTTAAGATTGATGTTGGGGTTTGCTTCATTAGTGCTTTGATTGTAGTGTAAGTTTTACCTTTTCCCAGGGGTGGCTAGAGTCTGCCGTTTTGTTTTAGCCTGCCACAAACTTTTGTTTTAAGTGTGTACAGCCTAAGAGAAAACGTGGTAAAAGGTGTTTACTTGTGTGTGTTTGTGCTCTGGAAGGATTAAATAGATGTTTTTCCTGCTTGTTAGCATGGGCTGATTTTGAAACAGTTCTAGTACTAGATCCCAGTTCTCTGGTAAGTTAGAATTCATGACTCAATACTGTTAAGATTTTTAAAGGTACCTAATGCCTCCATTCTCTACTTTGTCTCCTCCCTCCCACCCCCAACTTTTTTGGTAAATTAACTTATATTTGGGGACAGACATTTTAGCAGGGTCTAGGAAGAAATACTTTACAAAGAGAATGGTGAAAAACTGTCAGGTTGCCAGAGAGTCGATAGATGCCTCCTCCATGGAAGCATTCAAGGTCATTTTGGTCAGGGCTCTGAGTACCCTTGGTCTTGTAGATGTCCATGCTCATTGCATGAGGTTGGACTAAAGGAGCTTTTAAAGGTGCCTTCCAACCCAAAGTATTCTATGATTTCAGGTTTTTTTTATGTACCCCTGAGTACCACAGTAGGATTTACTGGTGCCCTTTATCTTTTTTCTTCCCTGATATTCAAGTTGATTAAAGGAAAGCTCCTGCCACATATAGAATCCAGAACCTGAGTTTTTCCGTATGCCTGAGGAACAGAATTTGTGTGTTGGCAAAGAAAAGAAACTGATGTTTTTCGTCTCATTTTACCATAGAACTTCATTTCTCCTGAACAAAACAGTCCTATCGTAATAATTACTACATGATGCCAGCTCCAGAGTCACTAGGAATTGATTTGAGTGTTCCAGATGTGGACTGGTAATGACTTTGGGATCTAGTTAGACTGCTGTTTGCTCAAATGGAGTTTTGTATTGCATGTTGTGTCAATTTGACTAGATTTGGTTTCTATTTAATTAACAGTGCATGAGCACATAGCTTATTTCTTGTTTTATCAATTTCTATCTGCCTTTTGAAACTTTTTGCTTAACATAGAAAGAATTAGGAGGGTTTTAAGATTTTTGAAGCTCCTTTGGTTTAGGCAGGTGAATGGATGTCCATGTCTGATTTAACTTCGTGAGTCAGGGAATCATCCTCTTCTTGCACTCTGTTCAAGCATTATTTGCCAAATTTGTGATTGCACAGATACAGTGAAGACTCAGAGTCTCCCCCCAAACCCCGAGATGAACTCTTGAAATGAGTGTTGTTTAAGGCTTGATACATATGTATGTGTGTGTATATATATATATGTGTGTATCTCTCTCTCTCTCTCTCTCTCTATATATATATATATGTATATGGTGCTTACAAAGAGTAAAAAATCTGTGCAAGAAACCATTATCTGGAACATAGTTAAGAAACAATATTCAGGGCATTTATTTGCATAGAAAATGTTACTTGGGCTGAGAGCATACGCTATTCATGTGTGCCTTCTAAAAATATTTTCACATGCAAATTACACACCCGCTGCTCAGTTCTAACCATATTGTTGCTGCATGATGGTCTCTGAGAAACTGAGAATGGAGTGGGAGCTACCAGTTGAAAACTTTTGCTTTGAAGGTTTTGTTTCTTGAGTTTTACTTCTGCTTGACTTTCTCTTTTTTCCAAAACCTGACATAAGAACATTTCCAAAATGGCACTTTGCAAGTTTAAATTTTAATATAAGAATAATAAAGTAACTAATTTTAGGTGTACCTCATTTTCTCTGTTTAATTGCTTAATATATTAATTATGTTCTGTTTTTCAAGTACAGACCACAAGAAAGCCATTGTCTCAGATAATTTTTTTTTTTGCATATGAAGTCCAGGTGACTGTGATTGTAAACTTTCTTGCATTCCTCAACTATTTTTAAGCCCACAAATTAGTAACAGTACTCATTGTAATATATACACAAAGTATCCTTTTGCTATTGTATTGCAGTACTTTAACCAAAGGGAGCGGGATCTTTTCTAAGAGAAAAGAGAGTCTAAAATAAGAGGCCAGGTAGTTTTTTGGTGTTTTGTGGTTGTGGTTTTTTTTTTTTTTGTCAACTGCTGCCTGTTTAAACCCTTTATTTTTTCTGGAGTAAAAACCTCTTACGTTTTTATGACTCATTTTCAACAGTACAGGGAAAAAAAAAGAAGTGCTGCATTTTTTCCCTACTATGGTGCCTGTAGCCTTGACAGAGCAGGAGAAATCTATATATTGCTCTGAGGTAAAGGTAGATTTCTTTTTTCTTCTTGGATCTTATAAGAGTGCCTCTTACTTTGTCATCCTTAGCAGGAGTGTGTTTTTTGCTGTGTAGAAAGAGAGAAGCTGAACACTTGACACCTGATGCAGTGCTCTCAGAAATCACTGCAAAGATTTCCATTTGGGAATTGCAGCTGGCCTTCGAAATAATTTCTTCATTTTCATGCTGTCCTTAAAGTTATTTTACTTCCATTTCCTACAGCCTGTATGCTTCTAACCCCATTCTAGGAGGGAACAATAGTCAAGAGTTAACTTAGTATCTCTTGTGTTTTCAGAGGTGAATTATTTTCAGGAATCTTTCTAGTGGGAAAATACCTGTGGTGAAATGTTGTTTCTGAAAACCATGGAAAGCTGTTGCTATGTGATATGATCATAGTGGCTATGTTGTGCATTTGTGTCCTTAGGAATCTTCCAGTAGTTAGGTTATGTTTCTGTGGCATTGTGGTGTTGTATTGCTACTCTTGTGAAAATCAGAAAAAATAGAAAATAGAGCTTAATATTGATGGAAGGATTTGAATAGGACTCAGCATGAGGTAATATAACAACAGTGAAACAAAATTCATGTCTCTGTAGTGGCAAAGATATTGGCTAGCTTGACGTTAAGGACTTGAAAAACTGATGGGAAAATTTGGAGATGCATTGGTTAAAAGACTTACAAAGTAAGGAGGATTACAGCAAGCCAAGGGTTTTGAAATTAAATTAACAAATAGTTAACAGTAGCCCAGATATGATATGCTGGTTTCTGGTTTCATACATTAATTGCTCTTTTAAGGCAGATTATACTTGACTCTCCTTTTTGTTTGGCCTTTATACTGTTTTTCTCTTCCTCTGTATGGAAGTCTGGAATTTCTAAGGTGGTTTTAGGTTTAACTGATTGACTTACAGCAGAATTCAAAGATGTATTATCAGTAAGGTTTCATTCATTTTGAGAATAGTGATTTTTCAGCAGTAGTTGCTAAAGACGGTGTTGTACTGGAATGGTGTAAAAGGTGTTGTCACTCTTGTGTGTGTTTATAAAAGGGAAATTAATACTAAATTATATCTATGCAAGTAAACAATAATTGATATAATGACACTTCCAGAAAGTATCTTAGTTGTTTCATTCTGTTTTCACAGTAAGTTTAAAGGCTGTTTGTTTTCTTGAACAAAGAAGTGGTAATCAAATACATTAGTTAAAGTTGAACTCTTGTGAATCTTGGAAAAAGAATTCTAAGTATCTTAGCTGCAGAACCCAGTTCCTATGTTAGCAGATCAAAGAATATTAAGTAACACACCTGCTGTCCAACAAATTGGCCAGTTTTTTTTACACTCCATAGTGTGCTTGAAGATATTTTTCATGTATTCCGGTACTTTCAGAAGGAAGAAGTCTTTTCAAGTAGACTGATTGTAAGTTTGTAGGATGTCAATTGGTACTGACAACGGAAAAAAGAGCAATGATCCATTTTGTGAAATTTAAAGGTGACAGATCATCCATTCTTACTTACTATTTAAACTTATACTGATGTAGCATTATCTGTCCATTAGAGACTTTCCCCTCTGGTACTTGAAGCAGTTGAACTACGTTTTATCACCATTATTTTGTTACTACATATACCTAATAACTACATATTTTCTTATGTAGTCTGGGAGGTTTTTGCTTTCTGCAGTCCCATTTGGTTAAACGTCCTGTGTAAGGATGCTGGTGTGGCTACAGCCACTTTACCCTGTGTGTGAACAGAGGCTCCAGCTTCTGGCATCTCTTTCGAGTGAGTGCTGTGTAAATGCAATGAAAGACTGATGCTTTTCTGAAGAGTTTCAAATGCCTGTCCTGTCTCCTGTTTCTGGAATTGCCAGCATATTGCATACTTCCCTGATTTTTCAGAGTTGCTTGAGTCTAAAGAGTTTGTAAAAGTTGGTAGGACTAATTCTGTGTGAGCTTAAAGCCCTTGCAAAATCTTTCCTGTTTCTGAATTATCATGTTGTGGTTTTGTTTGGTTTTTTTAATATCTGAAAATTTTATTTGTATATTAAGTCATTCCTTAGGTAGGGCTAATGAAAGAAAATAACTTGTCTTTATTAAGGTGTAGGACCCAGATATTTTTATATGACAGTTTTCATTTGCTTGTGGTGCTGAATCACCACATGATTTTGTTACACTGCTTGCTGTAAGAATGTATCTTCACTCTCAAATAGGAGATGTTTGGGCCTGGAGATCACTACCCTTTCCTAAAGAAATTATTTTTTTTAAGTCTCCAAACTGATTTTAGAGCATTTTTTCTGTAATTCTTGGACTCTGGGTTGACAGGGGGTGTAAGGAGTATATGATTGGGATCATGGTGGTAAAAAAAAAAAAATTACCTTTTTTCCCTCTAGCCTAAAATATCAGTAGTTCAACTTCTAGTTGAAATGAAATATTGCTGAGTTCTGGTTTGCTGATGTAAATTTAGCGCCTCTCTCCTTTTCAACTGTTACAACCCATTGGCCTGTTAAGTGCATCTAATTGTATGTCCTCCTCCCTGTCAATCTCTCAACCTTTCTTTGTACTTTAAAATTAGAGATATGTTCCAAAGCTATGGTAGTGTTCAGTACTTGTTCTATGTAAAGCATCATTTCTACCTTTGCCTTTAGAATAGAGGGAATGGCTGTGATTGTCCTTTTCAGCCTGATAGTGCTTTTTCCAAATATCAGAAATGTTATTAACTAGACAGACTGGTAATTTTTATTAACCTGTGGTGTGCTAATGTAGAAGTTTTGAGGTGTGCTGTTTCTCTTTTTTTTTTTCTTTTTTTTCTTTTTTAGATTGCTTTTTTCCTAGTTAAAGCTTTCAGTAAAGTAATTTTGCACCTTGGCCGAAACTCAAAACCAATCATCTGCTTTTTACATGGCAGCAGCACCTAGCAATGTGGGCATACCTGTGTTGGCAACATACCACAGAGCATCTCCTTGCAATTTATTATGTCTTCTCTCAGACAGTGTGTCAGGACAGGGACTTATTGATTGGTAGTCAGGTATTGACCTTCCTTTCTCAACTAGTATGCCAAACACCACACTTCTAAGAAGGGTTGCAAACATGGAAATGCAGTTAATTTTGTTGCAAACTATTCTAAAGTAATTTTTTTTCCTAAAACACAAAAGCAATAGAGTTTATTGTTAAAAGGGAACTTAAATATTTAGTAGAATCAATTACCTTTATTAATCAGAAAAAATACTGAAGTTTCATAACACAAGTATAAAATAAAGATATCTAAGGTAGGAATTTGCTGGTGAAGATGCTCTGTCAGTTTGAGAATCTGACTGACCTCTTGTTTTTGGCTTTAGAATTGCTGGCTTGATTGTTGTCTCTTGCTGCTTCTCACCTGCATCTTTGAACCATGTCCCTTTCTTTCATGGCTTCGTGGTTGATGTGGGTGCACCATCCTGTGACCTAACTTCTGCCACTTGCACACTAGTGGAAAATTTAACTCCTTTTGTGGATGTTGTTGGAGTGTCCTGTAGTTTAAGTGAGTGAGGTCAAATAGGGACAGGCCCTCTATGCAAACAGCAGTGGCCACTAGTGAATGCTTGGGGAAGGCATGTAAATAATGCCTGGAACTGTAGAATTTAAAAGGTTTTCAGTGTATTTAAAAATACACTGTATTTAAAAATACCCCAGAACTCAGTGTTTTAAAATGCTTTTGGAATGGTCCTAAGACCAAAGTTAGCAAAGCTGCTAAAGTAAATTTCTTTTTTTTCTATATATTCTGCTATTTATTTCTTCTTCTTGTTGTTACCACTTAAATATTGCCTATATTGTTTGCAGTAGTGTCCACAGTATTAATATTTGAAGTTACTTACAATAGCAGCTATTAAATGTTTGAATAAAATAATTCTTTAGAAGATGAACTTTTTTTTTATTTCGTTTGGCAGAGTTCATGTATTGTCACACAGCATAGACTGTCACTATATTTCATGCTTCAGAACAGAGGATATTACTGAATTAATATAAGGCAAATTTATTTTGTAATCCAGCTTGGGTAACCATGTTTTTATCAAACATTTCAATTTTTTTATTATTATTATTTGTGGATTGTTTTAGTGAGCGTTTCTTAACTTTTTTTTTTTTTGTAACTAGCAATACTGTGCTGTATTTCATGCATCAAATAAAGGTGTAAATTTATGCACAAATCCAAAATGGAGGTCATTATCAGAGCAAAATTGGAGGAACAAAACAAAATGTCAGTACTATAGAAGAGGTTCCCAAACTTACTCTGCTGAAGTTTGGTCACTGACCTTGATATGTAAAGGACTGTTGGTGCCAGTAGTGTTGATTTCTCTTTATAGGTGTTTTTATTTTTTTTATATTACCTCTATAGGTATCTCTCAGCGGGACCTCTATCCCACATTCATCAGCCTGTGAACCACCTGAAACCAGGACCCAGCCCTGTGCTTAGGGGCTCATCAGCCCCTACTAAACTCCATCCTTTTGTCATCCATCAAAATCTACCCCTGTACAGCAGGTCCCCTTGGAAAGCTGCTCTCATAACAGGACCTGATTAGAAGCCATTTGAAGTGAAATGCAGGCGTGGTACTGGTTCTGAGTACAGCTGGAAGTGCTATAATGTTCCATGCTTAGGAATAACGTGTGGCCAGTGACTGGTCCCACAAACCCTTCTGCAGATAAGTAATCCTATCAAAGGCAGTTGAGTGCATTTGATTAAGGATTACATGAGATTAGTGGGCTGCAAGGTTGAGAGTACAACTGGTATCATTAATGAGTATTCACATATTAATGCTGCTTTGAGCAGAGATTGAACTAGATGACCTCTGAGGCCTGTTCCTAGTAGAATGATTTTTTGATTATCACACTTGTATTGTGCAAATAGAAAACTTCCTTTATAAAAAAATTCATTAGTTGGATAAGCTAAACTCTAGTAAGTCACTGCCGTTATTTTACCTAATTGCATCCTGTGGTAACATGGAGTTGCAAATTTGACCCAGGTGTAAGATTTAAAACAGTAAGAGGAATACACCCATGCCTTTTTTGTGTATTGCCTCAAATTCTTTGTATACAGTTTTATGTCAGATTGTATTCCTTGTGTAGGAATTCTTTCCTAGCATACAGCTGGCTTTTTCTAGAATTAGTCCAGAGCAGAGTGCCTGAAAATTGGATGCTTTATGTGCAAATGAGGTGTGTGAATGGATTTAAACTTACTCTGCCTAATTCTTGTACCACTAGTACTGAGACTATGGTAACGAAGGCATCAGTGCAGGTTAGCAGCCTAAGAAGGGTTTGAGGCCCTTAAAACTTTCCAAAGCAAGGGCTCAGAATGTGAGAGGGCATTCTTATATTAAAAAAAAAAAATCCCAAACCCACTGCCACCCCAACAAACTCCCCACTGTTAGAATATACTATATAGAAACTGAATATATGTAGATGTTGAGACACAGCTGGTTGAGTTTAATAAAGAATAATCCTTCTTATGTGCAGGGAATCATATGGATTTTCTTCCTGTGCCTGGATAAACTTTGTACCCATTGATACTTCTATAACTGTTCTCATTTAGTATTGTTAATTACTTACTTTTAAGCAAGAAGTTTGTGATAAGGGAGGAAATCTCTTAACTGCTACCTGTAAAAGGCCAATCACTTTCACTTGCATGCAATTAGAAATGTTTTTATGTAACATTTTAAGCCTCCCAATAGTTGCATTAATCTCAGTAACAGGCTATAGTTGTTGTCCTGTGTTATTGGTAACAGTGTATTTCAGGAAAACACTTGGTTGTATGCTTTTATTTAAAAATACAGGGAGTATGGTCACATTGCAAGTAATGTGTTAAGGACCTGGCAGGTCTCTTGGGCTTTTAGGGAGTATAGAAAGCCATTAAAAGGAATAAGAGGTGCTAGGAAGGAGTGGAGTTATTTCTTTATGCTGCTCTTCACCACAAGGATGTTGTGAGCATTTTATTCTTTTCAAATAATGTTGATTGGATGTTATCTGATTATGGGATTAGAATGGCAAAAGACTGAACGCTAGAATGAAGTGCTAAAGACTCCTAAGTCACCAGGACTCGGTGCTATTCATTCCTTTAGTGGTTCTAAAGGATGAAGTGGCTGATCTGCTAAGAAGAATGCATCTCGTTAGGATGAGATGCTGTGCCAGGAGACCGGAAGCTGTCAAGTGCTGTACATACTGTACTTCTAAAGTGAACACAAAGAGCAGAGCTGGAATTTGCAGACCAAGGACTCTTCTTTTAATGCCACTTAAGTAGCTTTGAATTCTGCATGGATAGTCTAGTAGTTCAGTGAGCACAAGATACAACAGCTTCTATGCAGTTGTATCTTAGATGTAATGAAAAATACCAGCTGCAGCTGGGGTACTTGTCATGTGTCTCTTGTTTGTGTGTTTGTTCCCTAATAACAAGGGCAGAGGCTGCAGTCTGTACTTCACTTTAGTCTGTTTGTCGGTCTTCTATATCTATCTGCCCAGTGCTTGGATTTCTGAAATTTCTGAATTCTTATTAAACTGTAAATGACTTTTCAATTTTCCGTCTTGATAAAGTTTGAAATCAGGTAGTGGATTTGAAAGTTAGAAAAGGCCACACCTAACCTAAGCAGACATGTTTAACTGCATTAATCTCTTCTGTGTTTAGCAGTCTAAACCATGACTAAGTTGCTTCTGTTATTAATAGACAAGAGAGGGATGAACCTGTATACTGATACACTCACGCACCCTGTTTAGTTCATCCCACCTTAAACTTGCAGTGTGTGGCCTTTGGCAGGAAATTGTACCCCACCCAATTTTGGTGAGGCTCTACAAGTCTTCATTTTTGATGTAATTGTGGGGATGATGACCAGTGATGCAGAGGTGGAACTGAATGTTAAAGCAGTCCAATGGTATGTTATGCTGTTTCAGTGGCAAAGCTGTGATGTACCTTGTAGTTTACACTCCGGTGACAACGGCAGTTTCTTAAGTACTGACATTTGTAGCTGCAATTAGCTGTGTGGTCTTGTTCCTCACTTTCCCTCCTGTTGTATAGCACAGTGATTTGTGCCATCATGCAGTGACTTGAATCAGAAAATTGATCCTGACTAGTTAAAGCAGTCCAATAGTATGTTATGCTGCTTTCAGTGTCAAAGCTGTGATGTACCTTGTAGTTTACACTCCGGTGACAACGGCAGTTTCTTAAGTACTGACATTTGTAGCTGCAATTAGCTGTGTGGTCTTGTTCCTCACTTTCCCTCCTGTTGTATAGCACAGTGATTTGTGCCATCATGCAGTGACTTGAATCAGAAAATTGATCCTGACTTCGAGAGGGGTCTGTGGCAAGCAGCAGTTTCTAACCCAAGCTAGTTTCCCACTCTGGTCTAGTGGGTGGCTCCACCAGGAGATGGGATCATGGCCTAAGGATGAGAACAAGCAGCAGGAGGGTCCTCTCTCTTGAACTGGCATTTTACTGAATAGATGCTCATCAGATTATGCCTCTAGAATCTGTGACTCATCTTGCCCTCAAGTAAGCATCTCAAGTAAAATACTGAATATGTTCTGCAAAATCAGAGAAAGTTGTGAGAAACTTGAAGGCAGCCTTCTAAAGCTGTCTGTATTAGTACAATGGTGGTAGATGACATTTGGTGGTTTTAGTTACAAAATAATTTATGCTGGAAGGAGTAACTTGAACTACTTGAAGATAATTCTATAATACAAGCAAATGTTCTGCAAAATATGTGTGTCATTATAGATACCCAGGTGAAAGCCTCTTTGAAGAGAAGAAATGTATAATGTGTAAGAAACATCTGTAAAATGTATGGCAATGGTGCTCTGCAATAGCATTAAATGGATGTTCCTTGTTTAGGCATCTCTGCTTAGATGAACTGTCTGGTTTAATGAATTCATTTATACTTTATCAATCACTGCATATACATATCCTTTATGTATTTTAAATGCTATTGTTAAGTAACAAGTTCTTGAAAACTAAGTAAAGTATTTTTAGTAACTTTAGACCAAATAAAGTTGCTGTATTTCTTGCTTTCAGTTCAATTACTTCAGAGGATCTGTAAATTTTCAATAATGGCAATACATTCATTCTGCCATTTGGAGGAGCCTGTGCCACAGAATAATGATCTGAAGAAAGCTCACTCATTTGCAAGGAAGAGTCTTCATTTGGGAATTAGCACTGATGCAGCTCAAGGGTGCTTCTTCAAGTCCAGGTACGTTTTATTTAATTATACTTACTTGCGTTTGGTATGCTGGCATTTCATTTACATTAGCATATATGCTGTGTCCTGTCAGAGCCTTTGTGTTGGTCATTTGACACATAAAGTATGTTGAAATTAAAAGGCACATGTAGGAACACAGATACTTACAAGATGTGTGGAGGGAAATAGTCTGGAAAATAATTCTGGCACCATTTATTATCTTGAGAGTAGCTGTAAATGGAGGTTATGATCTTAATGACACAATTCCCTTCTGCTGCATGCTTTTTCAGACTTTTTGTATGTGTTTATTACATAAATTCAGTATTTTGCTAAGCCTGAGTTGTTGCTTTTGATCAAAATGTTATTAAGTCTCAAGTCATTCAGAGGCAGTAAAAAGGAAGGCACAGTTAGGTTTCCAAAACTTTCAAATTTTGACTTTAAAAAATCAACTTTGGAATTTTTAAAAATTTATTTTAATTTTTTTTTTCAAGTATGTTATTAAATCTTGGCATTGTAACACCTGACCAGGATTTAATTTTAGACTAATGGTTTCTGTATGTCATGTTTATTTTTTATCAAGACATCCAATTATTTTTATAACGTAATCATGACTTCATAGCACAAGTTGTTTTCTAGTAATATTCTGTATGGGAGCTATATGCAATGTACATTCAATAAGAACTATTAGCAGTAAATTGATAAAATAATTGTGACTATTTAAACAGGCACTTGAATTTCTTGTTTTCTCATTGCAAACTGTGGGGATTCTTTAACTGGCGATGGGTTTGGTGTTCCAACCAGCAGACAAATAAATGATAGTTTGGGAAAAAAACCCAACAGCCAAATGCTTCTTCTGAGGTAGAGTACAGTTTGTCAGCCTTTTCAGTGGTGCACAAATCAAGAATCCTTTAATGATATCTGTATCTGTCTACTCTGTTAGTTAAATTACTAGTTTAGTTAGTTAAATTAGATTCATTAGTTAAATTACTGGATCACTTGCATCTTTCTAGATACATCTGTGATCTGAGAAGCCTTAACAGTATCATTTGTTATACTAAAAATCCTGCAGAATGAAATGGATTTCAAATTTCTCAGGTATATTACTGTGGTATCTTTTGGGTCTGGAAACAGAGGCTCCTGTTCTGTGTGTTTTCATGCACGTTTGACTTCTGTAAGTGCCTTCCTGGTAGAGAACTGATGCTGAGAACTTTGGTGACATAGAAAGAGCATTGCTTTTTTTAAGTGTAAGCCTTTAGTTTAGTCCCCTCATTCTTGTAGGAATCATGAAGATGTTGTTTTAAATAAATGCTTTATAATGTAATGGATAATCAGAGGTCAGAAACTAGTTTAAAATAGCTTTTGAACTGTTAGTGTATTCCAAACAGGAACAGGAATGCTTTATAATGTAATGGATAATTAGAGGTCAGAAACTAGTTTAAAAAACTTTTGAACTGTTAGTGTATTCCAAACAGGAACAGCAGTAGTGAAAAGGAGGCTGTTGCTTCAGTGTACTTCTAAAAATTGAAATGCATGTCAATAAAATCATCACAAACCAGAATTATCTGGTCCTATTTTGCAGTGTGAATGCTATGAATAGTGTTCACTAGATACAATTTTAATTTTTTTTTAATGATACAGAATTATAAAAACTGAGGGCTTTGGTGTATCCAAATTTATTTTTAATGTAATTGAAGGACAATATTTATTCTTAAGCTTATTAGGTCCTGCTGGTGAGACTCTATTCTGACTGTACATGAAGTCAAACTTTAATGGAACACAGTTCCATTGAACCCAAAGTGGGACAAGAGTAAAACAGAAACCAAGTTCAGTATTATTCATAATAATGCTTATGGTGCCTATAATATGGATATTGAGAGCAGCAAGTGTATTTTTTTCAGACTCCTCAGCAGAACTGTAATTTTCCTAACACAGCCTCTGGTACAAGGATGAAATTGGGTTTTTGTCAAAGAACGGAGTCCTGTATCTGAACAGTAAGAAGGTAAGGTATTTGAGATTATATCATTTCAGCAAGCAGTTAAGAGTAATTTTGATTATATGTTACTTTGCAGAGAAATATACAAAAATACTTGATTCATAATGCATCAAGAAGTCTCAAGCATTTTATATCGGTTCCTTTTTGCTGGCTGGGATTTTTTTCCCCCTTTTTATCTCATGGGTGGAATTTCTGAAAGCATTCAGCTCTGCTTTCTAAATGTGTTTTCTGTGAAATCAATGAGTTGACCTGAGTGGGAATGAAGGTTGGTTTATCTTTGGTGAGTCAAAGTTAAGTTGTCAATAACTGATGTTGAAATACCATCCTTCAAATGCTAGGTCCTTGACATTCAGTGGGATGAGAATCTCAGAACTGACTACTGGGGACTCCCAAGCTACAGATCAGGTAAATAACTTCTTTGGAGGAGGAAATTAAAGGTGTCTTCTTTTTTAAGTTATGATAATTAAGTAGCAAAGTGTGCAACTTAAACTATAAATATTTCCCACTTAACACTTAATTTAAAATAGACATGTCTATATTTGTGAGAGGGTTTGTTAGTTGCAGTTTGAGCCTTATATAATTATCTAACATTTCAACAGTACTGTTTCTAAAGAGGACTTCTATACTGGCAGAGAACATGAATGTCTAATTCTAATCCCATTTTCCTACATGAACCTGTGTGTAGTTGGTCCAACTACAGTCATTTCCATTTTTCAAAGAAAGAGCTGGCTTTTGATATTGAATGTATAATTTAGAACTAACAGCTTCCATATTAGAGTAAGTGATAGGGGCTCTGTTCAGATCATGGCATTTACTTGGTTTGTTTCCTGCTTCAGCTAGTCCCCACTTTCTCCAAGGACAGGGTAGCTCAGTTTGTGTTGTGACAGCTCAGTATGGTTGGTAACAGAGAGCCTTAAAGTGCCCCAGAACTGGTGCTGCTGTACTTTATTTCTGCTCTTGGAAAGTACAGCACTGCTGCTGCCTCAGTACTGGGGGCAGGAGACTTGGAGAGGAACAGTGTGCAATGGCAACAGGAGCTGTTATGGCCATCTCCAGTAGCTTGTCCTAGTTCATGATCCAAGGTTCTCTTTTAATCTGCTTTTGTGGGCGGGGGGGATGGGGAAGAAAAAGTAGAAATAGTTCTGTAATTGTTAAAAAAAGCAGTAAGTTTTCCTTGTTAAAAAACAAAAAGTTTTTCTTCTGTCGTAGTGTTTCAAAAGAGATAACATGACCGATTTGGGTATTTGTTTTTAAGACTTACCCAACTTCAACTATAGACTTACTTCCTTGCCATGTTCAAAACCAGAAAGATAATATAAAAGGATCAGTATTTTGAGATCAAGAATAAAAATTGAGAGTATTTTAAGATAAAAGATTACAACAAATCAAAGAAATATATGTATTACCTTTTAAGATATATAACTTCAATAGACTGTTAACATCAATGAGATATATTTAGGGTTTTCTATGTTCAGTTCTATAGGCAATGCAGAATGTGAGAGAAACAGCTGCATCTGAAATAGATCATCTGCTTTAAAAAGTAAGCAACTACTCCTTCCAAGCAATTGGTTAAAAAAACTGTTAAAATACAAGAGGCTTTATAGTAGCTTCCTAATCCATTTAAGTAAGTAGAAGGAGAATCACATGCTTGTAATAAGTTGTATGTTCCTAAGTGGTGAGGAATACAAGGTTTGGGGGTTTTTTCCCTATAGAAATGAGTAATCCCTGTAATTCTTGCCACAGAATATGCTAAACGATTGGGGGCAAATTCCTGTACCTCTTGAATTCGTCAAGTTAGAGAAAATCTGAGCAACAGTTATTTAAGGTTCTTTACAACTGAAAAAAATCGTGTAGCACACAGCACATTCAATCTTAGAGAAGTGACGTATTTTAAGAAACAGTTCATTCCACTGTTGGCAAGTTTGTACCATTAGCAGTTTGAAATACAAGTATCTGAGCAATACATAAGCTGTGCATGTAACTCTCTCTGTGGATAACCCATTGATATATTAGTTTTATGGAATATCTTTGTTCCACTGTTCTTTGGAACACTGTTAGCTTCCTGCCTGCTCAGAAGAACGTATCTTAACTTGTTCTTGGGATTTGTGTTCCAAGAATGTCTGAGAGGGCTCATGTGGGAGCTGATGTATAGCTTACCTTAGGGCTTAGCAACAATGACAGGACTGGATACCACCCAACATGCTACACTGATTTTGGGTCCCAACATCTTGGCATTTTTTTGAGTGCAGACCCAGAAATTTGTTATCCTGCTCATGAACATCCGGTTTAAATGGTCTCCTCTTGGATCCCACTCTTTTATTGTTGTTACATTGAACTGGTTGGTTATATTTTTGAAGGAGGAGTGGAGCGTCTAATTCCTTATCTGCAATACAGCTATGGGAGTTTCAGGATTGTCCATTCCTGACATGCTCACCAAGAAGAGGTGATGAAGCCTATGTAGTGCTTTGAAGATTAACTTCATTATCATGCTGTGGAATGGTAATTGTGTAGGTTATGGAATACCATCAAAAAGAGCAGTGAAGCTGATTTTTAAGGAGTAGATTTAAGTATTGCATCCTTCAAGATGCTTTCTTTAAGTTAAACGTATTTTAGATTGATTTTTACAGAATTTCAGAGTACTGAGAAATGATAGTTTCTGTATATAATAGACTACATTTACTGGCAGGTCTTTAAAGTGTTCTGTTAACTATTTGCAATGAGAATTTTTCTAAATAGAGACATGATGTTTGTTTAACAAGATTTTCTATACAAGTATGCCTGTCTCATTAATTTATGATAGCATGCTATACAAGAGTTGTAATGTTAAGTTTTATTTTCAACTTTTTTCTTTTTACTGAGGTTCATCAACTAGCAAACAAAAACCCCCTACTTTTAAGCACCTCACTTTTTAATACAGATTGATCCCTGAGATGAGAATGTTCAGCTGTTAAAAGTCAATTTTTTGCTATTTTTTTTAATAACTAATAAACCTATCAGTACATGTGCTAGGTTATGGTCACTGCAGTTCATATTCTTACTGAGGCACATACAGTTCACCTTTGATAGGTAAGTTACAATTGTAGATATTTCATTTTTTATCCAAAGATTACTGGGAGAAGAGGTCTTATTTTAGGGGGAGGTGAAGGTAGGGAGACAAAAACAATGCATTTCTCTTGAGTCTGTTTTGGAAGCTGTTGTAAAGAGGAAAATGCATTCTTGTTTTATCAGGTGATGCTGGTGTCCCAACTCAGTTGTCTGGGAGTTACCATTCATGGTGTCCCAGGGGCAACACAGTAGTTAAAACTTTTTTTTTCATTTATTTTGTCCTTTAAAGAACATTTGGATAAATAACTAAACTTTATTCCTTTAGAAGCAAAACAGTTGGGTTTTTTTGTTTGTGGAGTTGTTTTGGGGGCTTTTTTTGTTGGTTTTTTTTTTGTTTGTTTGTTTTTTTAACAGCACAGCTGGAATTGGCAGATGCTGTTTCAAACAACCAAGTAAAGTGCAGGTAGTGTGGAAGTACTATTGTGCAGCTGAACTAAAGGAATTTTGCTGGATAACTACTTGCCTGTTATTGTCATTGGCAAGTTACAGGTAATTTCCAAAGCTGTAGTCTGGCAGAGAAGTAACAATTGCTTTTATGTATATTTTCAAGCCAAGATACACACTTTACTTTTACCAGTGTTTTTACAAAGATTCAAAATTACCCCAACATTGTTTCTAAAAAAAAAAATAGTTTGTTTTAAAAGAAAAGGAGGTATGAAGAGAATAGTGACACCTGAGCAGCACAGAGAAAAATTTGTTAGATGAACTCCTGATGGAATCTGGCAGAAATTCAAAGTCTGGTTTGTCTCTAGTAATTCCATTAGCATTTCAAAGGTTGGTGATGTTCTGGGAATGACACGGGAGGGATTATTTTTTAAGTTAAGAATTAGTACTCTAAAGTGTTGCCTGTGCTAGGAATGTTGTTGCTATCTTGCAATAGGTAAATGGACTATATCTGAGACACTTGGTTTTCTATCAGACATTTCCCTACTTTATCTGTACTGACATAATTAAAGTATCAGCCACCTTTCCTCGGTGTGAATAGAGCTGTATCAGTGTAAAACTGTATCTATTGGTACCTTATTTCCTCACAGAAGGAAACAACCTAGGAACACTGGCCCAATTCCAGGAATTGTTTTTGATTATATTGCAGTTGCTATGCCAGTATAAATTATTCCTATTGGAGTTCTTGCACCAGATGAAAGTGACTTCAGTCTAGTTTATTTGCCCTTATCCATACAGCCCCATAAAAAATTACACCACTTCAGTTTCACAGGTTTGATTTGCCTTTGTAGGCAGACTTGCTCTTTACACTGGCTTATCTCTATTTATGCTAAAGGATATAAACAATGAGTGTTTTGACAATGAAAATGCATCTTCTGTTCTGATATAAGCCTAATCCATTCAGTTAATACTAGAACAAGTACAGTTTACTGTGAAGGTTAGAATATTTCCATCTGGCTGTGTGCACCAGAGCCTATAGAGCAGCTGTACCCATCCTGAATCCTAACAACTCTGTTATTCAGCATGAAGTACAGTGTTTTATGTACTCTTATCAACTTTCAGCTGCTGTTTTATAGAACAGTGTCTTGCCTCACTTTTCTACTTACTAGTATGTGTTACCTAAGAAAGAGTTAGGAAGGTTGAAGTCAGAATATAAGAACTTGGATCGCTTGCAAATAGGGCTGATCTGCGTGTCCTTGTTCTATACAGATATTGTTGAGTAGATTCATATAATCTCTGTTTTAAAGCTACAAGTGAGGGAGAGATCTTTGATCCTGTCTTAAGATGTGGGGAGGGGATTGTGATAGGGGAAAGAACTGAAAATACGTATAAAATAAATGCTCTGAGCCTGGGAGCAGTAGTGAAAAGACCCTGCCAGAGACTAACTCACAGGAACAGAAAGAGTCAAAAGCCCAGGGACCTTTGACCATTCAGAGAACATTCACTAACTTTAATTAGCTGTTCTCTGTCCTGTGCTTACTGATTGTTTCTTCCACCTCTTGCTGTCCATTCTTCCTCTTCACTTCTGCTTCGTTCCTGCATACTACATGAGCTTCCTCCCACCCACTGTGCCCTCCTTACCCTGTACCTCCTTCTGTGTTGTTTGCAAGCAAAAGCCACCTGCAGAGTAGAACTACTGTTACATTTACTGCAGTCCTGCTGTTTGTGCTGTGTGTGGACTTTCCCCTGTTCTGTCTTACCTGTTTAGACTTGGTTTTTTTTTAATGTGGTCAGGGACCTTTTACTGTTCTGTGTATTTGCTCTATCCAGCATAAATGGAACTTCAGTTGTCATAAGTCCTTAGAAGACCTTAAGTATAGTTTAGAATAATGTTCCTTTATCCTGTTCTTTTATAAAAATCATTCATAAGCAAATGACCGCCCCTAATGAGATGAAATATATGAGATTCCATGGGATAAAAAGGAATTTTGCTCTTGCAGTTTTTCTATAGGTGAACCAGTGATTTAAAAGTATAATGTTACAGCTGTGGTTATATTAGTGTCCAGCATAATAGGATGAACGTTTCAGAATGAATTTTCTGTTTGCTGTGTTTGCATTTTACTTGCAGTGGTTTGCAAATTGCTGGTTTGTTTTCCATGTCTTACAGCTATATAATTTGCTTTCTAGAAACCATTTTGGTAGGTGTGGGCTTCTTGTCAGAAATCCGTTCCGAAGCTTGAGTGCAAAGGAAGCAGGGTACTAACGATGAATAAGAATGGATATTTGAGGATAACAATGGATACAGCATCTTCAAAAGCATTGGCATTCTGGTAAGAATTTGCATGTAATTTATTAAACACTACGTGATAGTTCTCAGTAAAATGTGTTTGTGTCTCTCTCTGAGGATTTGTCTGATGAAATTTTCTTCTAGAATGTGAAAAGTAGGAGGATTGCTCTATATCATGAAGTATTTTAAATTCTGAAGCATTGTACAACTTTACTTAGCATTGAGTTCTTGCATATAAAAATAGTGAAAACATCTTTATACAAAAATGAATTATTTTAGAGAGGGAGTTAGTGGCCATTTATGGCTCACTGTTTGTGAGCCTGTTTCTCTGAATATTTGGAACTGAATATTTTTGAACTGTCATTTAAAAAAAAAATGCTTTTTTTCTCTCTGAGTATAAACTCTCGTGGCATATTTCACCACTACACATGAGAATGTTCTAACAAGCATTGCATCCAGCTTTGCAGGAGATACAAAACACGCAATTATTGACAAACTAATCATAGCTGAAAACTTTTAATCCTCATATTGGTTAAAAAAATGTGGCAGCATGCTGAGTTACTGATTGGTACTACTTTGTTGGAAGTTTCACACCATTTAAATAATTTACACAATTAGAAAGTGCAAGTAAAAACACAGATGAATGTTTTACTGTAACTGCAGTATAGTACAAGTGATTCCTTTAAATTTAGTATTTTAAATAACTTAGGCCAACAATTCCCTAGGCAAAAATTTTTGTTTTCACCAAAGCCAAGTATATTCTTATCTGTGTAGATAATGACTTCTTGAAGTTAACAAAGAATTTATGCCTCTTTTTTGTCCTACTCTTTGAATCCCACTGGTGGTTTATATTGAAATGGAACTGTTCTGGTGGCAGCTGGCAGTTCTCAAAGCTCCTTGGCAAGGGTATTTTGAGGTGCTGGATGTGCATATCCTCTGTAGTAAAGAGCAGCACAGGCACTGCACATTCTTCTGCTGAGCCAGTTTCACAGCTGAGATAGCTGTTCCAGAGCGTGCTACTTCCAGTGGAATCAGGGTTTAGACACACGTCAGGAACTCTGAATTTTGTCGTGCCCTGCAGAAAGCAGCGGTGGCTCGGGAGCCGATTCACAAGCGGATTAGGCGTTAATCGGATAGGCTGTGTTGGTCAGAGGGGTGGTGGTTCATGTCTGAGTGGTAACAGCGGGCCTGTCAGAGCCCTTAGCCCTGCTGAGAGGCAAGGATAAGGAGCTCAGACACATCCTTGTGCCAACACGGATATTTCCCATGGGCACACAGGAAAAACTGGGGTGTATTCTGGTGAGGTGAGCACCAGCCAGGCTGGCAGAACCCAGCTGCTCTGCACTCCACTGCACGGTAGAGATGCACATCATAACATGTACCGAGGGCAGCATTAATTGAAACAGAGCATCCTCACTAAGATACTGGGGGAGGAAGGACAGAGGGTGTCTGGTAGGGTGAGCTCCTGGGAGGTCTGTGGCCACACTCCAAAGGTCTGATAGAAGTGCATAAGTTAGACCTAAAAAGATTAATGTAAGCAGTCTCCTTATTTGAAATTAGATTGGCAAGCAAGGTGACTAAGAGGGACTATTTAATATCCCTTTCTCTAACATTCAAGGTGGGAGGGAGATAAAATCTGGCCTTCAAAGTGCTATGTACTCATTCCAGTGCCAAAATACAAAACACAAATCAGCAACTTAAATTTAGGGGCATATTAGGTTCCCTTAACTGCACTTGGACAAATATGTTAGATATATGAATGTAAACTTAGATAGCTGCTTTGATGTACTTATAAATGGGTTTTTTTGACTGCTGTGATTTTGTGGGCTAATGTAGTAAGAAGCTAATGGAGAGGAAGCTAGGCTGCTCTACAACTTTTTTTTTTTTTTCATTGCCAGGCTAATCTTTCACTGAGGTTCATTTCACATCAAGTGTTTGGTTAATTATTTTATTTTATTTTTATTTTAAACCAACTTTTTGGGTGTGAGGGGTGGAGGGAGAGGGGGCTAAGGGAGTGATGTTAAGTTTTTTAACTCCCTCAGATTCTGAAGGAGGATAGTAATGAAGAAAAACCTACTTCACAATTTCCATGTTGTAGAGGTATCTTATCTGTGGTTGCAGTAGTTATAAAAGTCAAGTCTGGAGTGTCTTTTTTTGATTGATCTTTTCTAAGATGACTGTACTGACTGGTATGGTTTCAAATAAAAACAGTTAAGTTATTGACTTCTAAAAGAGTTGACTGTAATTTTCTGCTTAATTCCTCTTTTGCTGAACAATTTCTGTGATATTAACTTAATTTGTGACACTTTAGTAGGTGCAGGCCTGAGGGGGAAAATGTTATAGTTCTTTCACAATTCATTGGTTTGTGGATATTTCTGTTATGTTGTTTCCACACTGAATGACTCATATGTTAAATGAACATGCCAGCCCCAAGGCATGCCCTCGCTATTGCAGCCCACAGTGAAACTTGATGCCATTGCACATAAAAATGTGGAAGATGCTCATATCCATTTGAATCCTTGGGAAGTTTTGTGCACTTCGGATGCGTGTGCTAGCAATTACTCAATGTATGTTCTTTCAAAAAGCTGTGGTTTACCATGTCTGATTGCTCTTTTTCACACTGTTAATTTGCTGGGTTTGTAAGCTATGTCTGTCTTGTGAGCCCAAGTTGGAACTGAGAAATAGCAATTTTTAGGGGGTTTTTTTGTTTCTTTTAGCAAGGTGGTACAGTTTCATTGTATTCATTTCTGGATAATTTGATGAGAGGCTACAGAAGTATCTGATTTGCATTGCCACCTGTGTATTTTTAAAAGTATTTTGACAGATTCAGAAATTGTTTTATTTTCGAAGTTGATAGCACAGATCTAATGCTCTCCACGTTGTGAAGACACTAATTAGTGTTAGATTGAACTAGCTGGACCTGATTACCTTAGCTCTCCTTGAATTTGGCTTTCTTACCCATTTGATTTTTTGTTGTTTAATAAGAACATGCAAGACTAAACAGATTTACCTATTGATGAAGTCACAAAAATTATCACATTACAGAAGCTTCACATCAGAATGTTGCTAGGAGCAGGCTCTTTGGTATCTGTAATAGGGAGAGAGAGGTGCACTTACAGCAGCAGGAGGAAAAGCTTTGAAAAGTATATAAAGTAAAACTTTTCTGATACTGTTTTGAATCTTTAGGACATTTGGGCTTTCTTTCATGTGCCATATGTACTGGTGGTAACGCTAAGCCTTCATTGATTAGTGAAAGTGTGTGTATGTCTCCTGAATTTTTGTTCTGTGGTTTTGTTTTGTGGTTTTGATAGCAGTAAGACAGATTGCTGTGACAGGATAGATAAAACATATCACAAGTCAGGTATTTTGGCTTTTAAATAATGGTCTTGTTCTGTCGTGCATAGTATGTAATGGAGGAGTTTATGCCAAAGCGAACAGATACATCTATGGGAAGACCACTCTTCAATTTAAATTTTTCACTCAACATTACTTATGGCTGTACATTGGGGGCAACTTTTTCTGTGTCCCTGCTTGTTTTCATGAGGAGGTTGTCACTGCCCACCTAACTCTGCTTTCACTGATGGGGAACTTGTGTGTCCCATCCCCTGTCAGCTTTGGCAGCAAGACTAGGCACGTTAATGAAAACTATGTGCAGCTGTTAACAACAGTGATCGCAACTGCACAGGAAACACTGGAAGGCAATAAATGCAACTGTTTCAATCCTGTTTGTACTTCTAGCAGCCCCAGACCAAGTCATCTCAGGTCACTTAAGGATGTCTCACTAAAATGGTATTACAACATATAAAGTTATAACAAGTCTACTGTTTAATGTTCAAGTGCTGTTGATGTGCAGGCAAGAAAAGAAGGAGGTAGCAAAGTGAAAATACGTCAGAAATTACTGCTCTGGCCAGCTGATGTGTTTGAAAGAATGGTGTGAAGGTGCAGAGGGTGGTAATCTTGTACAGCTGCATTTGCTATTAATAGACCATAGTAACAAGAGCAAGCCAGAAAGTGGATGTGCTGGTGTGTTCCACATCTACAGGTATAAAAGCTGCCTCGCTGGATTCCTTGCAGTCTTTGGCTTGTCAAAGCCTTCGTTTGTTTGCCAGGAGAGATCCTGGAGTGCTCATGTCTGCTGCAGCATGTACAGTTTTAGTCCTCCTCTCTCACTTTCCCACCTGTTCCAGAGTGTTTTTTCTGTTCCTGTACTGCGTGAAGAAGATGAGCAGCTCTCAGGTAAAGCTAAGGGGCTGTGTTTTGACAAACAAATCAGGGTTTCTTACAAGTATAGAAGGAGCACCGATGTCAGGGGCTGGTGGGGTACCGTCCTCTTCCTTTTCCCGTGGAATCCTTCCGTGCTTTTCTCTCGGGGGAGGTGGGAGGTGGTTCCACCCGTGGCAGTGCTCAGCTCTGCGGGTTTCCGGCACACGGACCGTGTTGCACATGAGCGCGTCCGAGCGGCCTCAGGCTGTTCCCCGTGACATCTGTCCTCAAGCCAGCACCGCCAGAAATGTCTGCACTGGGATGGTCCGGGCATCGCCCCGGTGCCTTCAGCCCGCCGGGGCGGGAGGCTCCTGCCCGGGCCCGGCGGCATTAGGACCCGGCGGGTCGTGCCTCCTCTGTCCCTGCCCCGCCAGGTCGCGGCCGGGGCCGGAGGGACCTTTGGCCGCCGAGCTGCAGCCGCTGCCCCGGCTGCCTTCGCGTCGGGTTTCCTTTCTTCGTTTGTAGCCGAAACTTAGCTCTTCCTTCAGTGGTTGTGCAGGGGATTGTGGCGCTTCATCGTCTTCAAAAACGTGCTTTGGCTAATGCTAAAATACGTCAAATTTAATGCTTGCATGATAGTCGCACTACAAGACTTTCACAGCAACTACTATGTATCCTGCTGAAGTCTTTGTAGTATCATATTTGAAACAAGACCGTAAGAATAAGAGTTCTAACCATTAAATTAGAATTAGACTGGAGCAGAAGTTGATAGATTATCTGACACTTGGCTTCTGTAGTGTCTGTCACAAAGTAATGGCTCTCTTAAACTGTACATTAATCATCAACAACAAGTTCAGAAATGTCTGTTTCAGTCCAGAAACTCTTATTACCAAATAAATAGCTTTGGTACTGTTGGAATGAGCAAAGAAGTGTCCTTAACAAGAAATTCCTTTACATCTAAATGAAGTAAGTTTACACCCTTTTCCCCATGAGTTTGATTTATTGCTCTTGCCCACCTTCTACTTAAAAGCAAAAAAAGCGTGGGGCAACTTTGCAGGTAAATGTCCAGTGAGGTAGATTTCAAGTTATGTACATTCAGAACATACTATCAAGCGTATAATAGCTTTAGAAAAGCAAAATGTCACTTTTATCTTAGAAAGTGACAGTATTTATTAATGGGATGTGTTATTAAAATGATCACAGGTAGAAACTATACACTGAAAGGTAAATCTGCAAAGTGACAGTTCTTGCACTCAAATGCACAGCCCATGGAAACTGCAAAACCGAGTAAGTTACCCAAGGAGAATAATTTTTATGTTCTTAGAATCCTGGTGGCAAATGGTCTGCTGCTTTCAGAACACAGATGATGTTGCCTTTTGGGTTCAGAAATTTTATATAGCCTTTCTGCAACCTGTTGCATTGCTTTTATTCCGATTTTCCTGTCACTGCTGGCAGTAAGGTCTTCTCAGACCCACAGCTGCCCATGGACTGAAATTCCCTTCTCTACCAGAACCAGAGCCTACACTCAAGTATCACCACATGAAGTTCATGTAGGTTTTTCAATCTCTCAGTTTCTTGTGTCCTAGTACATGCTATATTCTCTCTATCCAGGAAAGAGTTCCCAGGTAATCTTTGCAGTTCTTTGTGCTCTCTGTTATTGATGTGAATCTTCACTTTTACTGTCTCTTGTACTGTGTGATGCTTCAGCCTTTTACTTCTGCCCTGTTTACCTGACCCAGCCCCTGACTAAGCCCACCCTTGCATTGACAGTGGGCAGAGGACAGCATCCTCTCCTGCTCCCCCACCTCCAGACAATATCATGCTCTCTTCACTGTCTCAGATATGATGGAAAAAATCAACCAAAATATATGAAGGCACATTGTTATGCTCTCTTTCATTTTTGTCTATCCTAATAAAATTAGACTCTGCTCTTTGATGAAAAATTATAATGTTATATGTCTTATATAGGTTGTAATGTTATGTATGGTTTTGTAATTGGTAATACAACAGGGCCGTGTGGGTCTCAGTATGTGCAGTGACAATGTGCATTTCAAACTAAACCAGGATGATCTTATCAGGATAACCAAGCAGTATAGTTGTGGCATAGCAAGGATTCAGTGCTTAAGCTAATTCTAGCTGTCTTGTCTGTGGGTGAGTGGTAAGTAGTCAGTTTTTGGGTGCTTGTTAGCAAGATTTGTGATGAGAATCCTTATTAAAATAATCTTTTTAAAAAGTGATAAAGGGAACACTTCAGTATCAGGTCTTTGAAAAATAGACAAGCTTCTAGGAAACTGGCTATGATTGGAAATGAGGAAAAAAGATATTTTAGATAGAACTTGCAGTGATGGAGTAAACAAGTTCATAGTTGTGCAGTTTTTAATTTTTCATGTACTTGACTTTACCGCTCACATAAAAGCTCAATGTGTCCAAACTTTAGTTGCCTTTAGAAGGTTTTGAAATAACTACTGTTGTTAATGAGCTATTAATAGTATTTAATGCAAACTGTAGAAAGGGTTACTGTGAGATTGTGAATAAAATTTCAATAATGAAATCAAGTTGCAATTACTTTTTTAATTCATATTTTTACAAAGGCATTATCATATTTGCTTAAACCATAATACAGTTTCCCATCTGACTGGTAAAATATCTTCTAATGCTTCAGTTGATGTTAGCTACAAGTAAGTTGTTTCCTGATTTCTCTGTGTGGTAACTGGTAACTATAATTTAGATTAGTATAAATTATTAATTTAATTTATACTAATCTAAACACAATATAGGGATATTGTGTTTAGATTAGTAACTGAATTTCCATGATAATCAATATGAATGGATTATATATGATGTGGGAAAAAAAAAAAACATTTCTTCTTGTCAGTTTTGAATTTTCCACACTTTCAGTCCTTCTTTGTATTTTTCTTGTGTTGTACGATAACAAGCATACAAATGTCTGATCTGACCTCTCTAGAGCAATTGCTTTACATGTGCATGCATAATATTCCTGATTTGAAATTTTCTAATTTCTCTTCATATGATAATTTTTATGTTTAGTACTGTTCACACTTGAACCCTGTCTATATCTTTAGTATCCTTTTGGAGGAATAGTGACCTGTACCTCTTTTGGGATTTTTAATTTATACTGTTATTGATAGGGATATTGTGTTTAGATTAGTAACTGAATTTCCATGATAATCAATATGAATGGATTATATATGATGTGGAAAAAAAAAAAACATTTCTTCTTGTCAGTTTTGAATTTTCCACACTTTCAGTCCTTCTTTGTATTTTTCTTGTGTTGTACGATAACAAGCATACAAATGTCTGATCTGACCTCTCTGGAGCAATTGCTTTACATGTGCATGCATAATATTCCTGATTTGAAATTTTCTAATTTCTCTTCATATGATAATTTTTATGTTTAGTACTGTTCACACTTGAACCCTGTCTATATCTTTAGTATCCTTTTGGAGGAATAGTGACCTGTACCTCTTTTGGGATTTTTTTCTTTTTTTCTGGTAAGGTCACAGCACTGATTTTTATAATCCTATTACACTGGTTTTCTTCTAATTATCTTGCATTGTTTAAGCTGCCTGTTTTATTATTTATATTTTGATTGTAGTCGTGTGTTGAGCAGAGATTTTTTACTAAACTGCTCAAGTGGGCCCTGGTTCCTTCCTGAGGCCAAAGCAACTGGTATGTTTTCCCATTATGGGATAACTGATCTAATGATTGACTTCCATTAAACAGATGCAATCCTACCACCCCCTTGCACCTGACACTGGCATGTAGTGATAGGACAAGGGTTAATGGCTTCAAACTATATGATAATTTTTATGTATTACTGTTCACACTTGAACCCTGTCTATATCTTTAGTATCCTTTTGGAGGAATAGTGACCTGTACCTCTTTTGGGATTTTTTTTTTTTCTGGTAAGGTCACAGCACTGATTTTTATAATCCTATTACACTGGTTTTCTTCTAATTATCTTGCATTGTTTAAGCTGCCTGTTTTATTATTTATATTTTGATTGTAGTCGTGTGTTGAGCAGAGATTTTTTACTAAACTGCTCAAGTGGGCCCTGGTTCCTTCCTGAGGCCAAAGCAACTGGTATGTTTTCCCATTATGGGATAACTGATCTAATGATTGACTTCCATTAAACAGATGCAATCCTACCACCCCCTTGCACCTGACACTGGCATGTAGTGATAGGACAAGGGTTAATGGCTTCAAACTGAAAGGAGATAGATTAGATTAGATGTTAGGAAGCAATTCTTCACTGTGGTGAGGTACTGGAATAAGTTTCCTAAGAGAAGCTGTGCATGCCCCATCCCCGGAGTGTTCAAGGCCAGGTTGTGGATGGATTTGAGCACCTGGTCCAGTGAAAGATGTTCTTACCCATGGCAAGGAGGATTGGAACTAGATGATCTTTAAGGTCCCCTCCAAACCAAACAATTTTATAATTGTATGACTTGTCTAATTGATATTGATAATTAAAACAACTCCTGAAATGGGGTGAGGACTTTATAGCTGATGGTCCTTGTCTTTTGTTTTACATGGAAGTTATCTTGGCCAGACCTTTAAACAGACCTTTAAAGTGTTAGTGCTTGTGAGTAAGTGAACGTAAGACTGTGGGTAAATTAAATCTATGGGAGACTAAATGTTAGTGACTAACATCAATTTATCTGGAGATTTTGTAGGTAACTATTACTCTCCCTTTGCCTAGCACATTGAATTTTATTACACTAAGTTGCTTACAATTCTGTCTTTAATTTGAAACCTCATAAAACACACTGTTGTTTTTTTTTTCTAATGGGTTTATTTTACTCCGTATCTTTATCTGTCTATCATAACTTAAAGTTTATTTAGTGTTTCTGGGGTCTACTTACTAATTTTGGTTAGATTAATAATTTTCCTTCATTCAGAGTAACTGAAATAACTGCAGATTTTCTGCCATGATACTTGCCCCAGTTTCTGAGTTATTGACAACTGCACTGTAATACAGGACCAAATATGTCCTTTTCAGCATTTTGCGGTTAATTCTTTGCTATTAAGGACATATATTATCATGAAATCAAATAATTTAATTCAATATTTTCCCTGGTTAGATTTTGATCTATGACCGACTGTGTCCTCATTTTTTGTTTGATTGCTTCAGGAGGCATTTTTCTCTTTGGGCTTTGAAAGAACTTGTTTTCTGTTATCTGGAGCAAGAACTAGATTATCACCAGTTGCAGTTGTTCTGTGCTATTTTCTCTTTTACATGGTGCCTGGTATGACTTTTGATTATTGTTTATGCAGTCCATTCCAATGTCGAATCACCCTTTATATGAATAAATTCTTCTTGATATCCTAATTCTTCCTAATATTCTTGTTTTCTTCTTTAGCTATGTTGATTTGTCTTGAGGATTTACCCGTGATTCATAGTGGGGAGAAAAAAGCTGGTGCCAGCCATGAACACATTCCAGGTCTTTATTATAGGATATTTATATTTATACCAGAGCTGAAGCTGGGGTACAGATCTATGCATCATCCACCATATGTGTGTAATGCTATGATTGAGGAATTTAGTAAATACCAGAGCTGAAGCTGGGGTACAGATCTATGCATCATCCACCATATGTGTGTAATGCTATGATAATTGCATGATCAGGATGTGTATCATGAAATACTGTATAGCATTGTCAGACTGTTTTTGTATGGTTGTAAAATAGTTGGCATATGTGTGTAATGCTATGATAATTGCGTGATCAGGATGTGTATCATGAAATACTGTATAGCATTGTCAGACTGTTTTTGTATGATTGTAAAATAGTTTGTTCCTATGATGCTTTGCATCATAGGAGACATGCAGACGTGCTGGAAAGGATATCTGCAATTTTAAATTTTAGCAGTGTAAATATAATACAGTTGAAAGTAGAAAATATACACAGAGGAAAAGGGAAATGCTAGTAGTCAGGGAACATTCATACTTTAGGGATCCAACTCCTATAACTAAATCAAAAGACTGATTTCCTTAGGCCATTTCTGCAGTGTATGCAGACTCCTTCACAGGACGTTTTGCAGTGTTTCAGGAGTTCCTTCAACTAAATCTCTCTCAAGGAGCCTCTCTCTACCGTAGGGTAGGATCTGTCTCCTACATCCCACTCTTGCTTACTTTTGATGTTTGAAAACAGGTGATGTGTATATAACTACTTATCACACATTTTGCTCATTGGGGCTGTAGGGGCATGTTAGTAAGCTGAATTTCAGAGAAAGCTTTGAACAATGGTAATGCAGTATGTTTTCAGATATTTAAGGGAGTTTCCATAAAGTGTAAAGTGTAAGACAGAAAAAGGCACAAGAAGTTTGTTTGAAAATACACCATGTGGGTGTGAGAGGAGCTGGAAACTGGACTCCTGACACTGAATGGCAGGTGGGAGATGGAAGGGAAGAGATACAAGAAGCATCCCTGAAATTTATTTTTGTATCAGTAAAAAGTGGAGGGTTTTAAAGTGTCTTAGCCAAAAACAACATAACAATCAAATTTGACAGTATGATCTAATGGTCTTTTGAGCTTTATTTTTTATAAGAATTGGCCTGGTTTCAAACATGAGCAAACCACAGCTGTCTTTCTGACAAAGATTAAGGAGTAATAGGTGTGGTGGTGATCAGCAAGGATGGACCTTAAAAGTGAAGACAAGTGGTGGATGCTGCAGAAGGAGCCAGGGAGAGCTGTGGAGATAGTGAGGTGTTCTCTGAGTGAGTGACTAGGAAAAGGGTCTTTGCAGCAGTTTCTGAGCGAATGTGTGTGATATTAGGCTGTGTTTGTCAAAAGCAAAGAGGAAAAATGTTGCTGAATCAAAAAGCAGAGAGCAAAATCTTGCTGAATCAAAACACGATGATGATGATTAACCTGATTGAATGCTTTAGCTGATTGGGAGGATTAAGAAAAATACCATCTTGGAAATGTTGCATTGAAAGTATCTGCAAATTATGAATATGAATCTTGGGATTTGAAGTGTCTTTGGGATGTAAGGTGATGGTAGAGTTACATGTCTGAGCAATAGGCAGGATGATGCTGTAGCTGTGCAGCTTTGTGTGTGTCACCAACAGTTAAGTCATTCATAGGAAAAACTGTAAAGATCTGTCCTCAAGTATAATTGTATTATTTAGTATTTGACATTCTTCACTCCTACAACTGCTTCCCACATAATATTGCTTAGAATATTTCCCCACCTGCCACAGAGGACTGGACATTAATTGTTGAGTTTGATTTGTAATCAAAAAAAAAAAGTCACAGTGGGATGCTTAGTATGAAAAGATGTGTTTTGCATTTGCTGGGAAGGCACTGATCTTTTCATTTGGTTTGCAGTAATGTGAACATAGATGCAGTAATTTCCTTACAATTAAATTATGAAGTCAAGTCTTCTAATAATAATACTCCATAGTATTTCAGTAATAATTAATTGATTCTGTTCCTTATTCCGATTCTGCCTAATGATACAAGAATTCCCTAGAGGAGGAGATAGCTTTCAGTTTGCTTGAGAATTTTATAGCCAGGTCGCATACCAGCCACAGTATTTTTTTCCTTCCCCCTTTAGCAGGTACTGGAACTCACAGGTTGAGAAAGGACAGAGGGCACACATCTGCTCTTGGATAACTTTCCATTGGTGTGTAGTTGTATGGACATGGGAGCAAACAGGTGTGACTTAGAATTGTTTCTAGGCTTTTCTGACTTAAACCAGAGAAGAGGCAGCTTTAGTATCAGGGAAGCATAACCTGAAGAAAACATCTGAACAGCTTTTTTGTTGTTTTTCAATAAATTTTTGCCGGGTGTGGAAATCTAAACTGTTAATGTATGTTTGCAAGAGCAAGAAGAAAGGTTGTCTTAGGTGTTAAGTAGTTAGGTGTCCAGATTAAAAAGGTAAAGCTTCAGGAAAAGAAACTAAAACCTGGCTTTATTTGGAAATGTAACTCTGGCAAGGAATTTGATATTAATGGCCCATCAATAGTTTCAGGTTGTTCACATAAACAGCAGTGAGAGCCAGATAAGGCAATAAATTTCTCTCTGCTTGCTAAAAATTTGTGAAATCATAAATTCATTGAGCAAACATACCCCAGGGGCATACTGGGACTGGGACCTCTCCCTGCACATGGCTGAGCCCTGCTGGCTGCATCTTCCCCCCAAGTCCCTGTGTGCCTACAGAGTGACCCCAGGTTTGAGGTGTAACTCTCTGGAGATAAAATAACCAAAATCTGACACTATATTTGAAGCCCAGTGTTGTAGATTCTTTACCATGTGCCTGTTTGAGACATACATGTGGGATATAACTGAGAATTCAATATTAAAATGGGAGTAAAGATTTTGTTATCTGTCCTGAGCTAACACCAACTCTAAAAAGACAAACATATTTCCTTTCTTCACAAATTTTGGAAATCTCATCTGCCTTACATATCTGTGAGTTTCCTTGTATATAAATGGTCTAAGTCAGTGTGTCATCTTGGCAAAAAAAGCATGCACGATGTCCATGTGCAAGGAAAACTTTGTATATACTACTATTTTTTCATATCTAGAAATAATAGCAGTTTGAATCCTTATCTCTCCTGAGTGCTATAGGCAAATCAATGTCTCGGTGAATTTAACATGTTCATGTCCTCATGTATCTTGAATTTTTAAACTTACTATTTTTTTTTAATGTAAAGGATCTTGCTGCATCTTAAGCCATCCTGTAGGAGATACAAAAGTAATCAGAGATTGTTGATTGTCTTAAACATTTTTTTGGGGTAGAAGGTGTATTTGAATTGATTTGTCTGATTACATGCTGATCTCTGAAGATATAACTCTGCCCTAGTAATAGGAAAAGTGGTAAAATACTCCTGGACAATTCATTTTGTCTTTGGTCTGGCTGTCTCAAAGAACTAGTGAAGGTACAAGGTGCAGTGATGACATTGAGAGGCGTGGTGAATTGGCCATTGTGGCCTCCCAAGCTGAGCCAGCCTCAGGTAGGGAGGAAGCATGGACCCCTTCCTGGAGTGGATGATAAGTGCTGGCGTGGAAGTCTGGATGACACAGCTCCCTACAGTGTACCCTGTGATTCCATGTGCTTGTGCCACCATAAATCTGATATTCCTGTAGTGTCCTCACTGCTTCTGTCACACTCTCCTGTTGTGTTAAAGTCTGTATTTCAGTGGGCAAACCTCATTATGAGGTAGGCATTTTTTTGCTAATCTCTTTTCTCATTAGCAGTTGTATGATGCTAGGTACATGCTACCATGAGGTTTTACTGGAACCTTGGGGGGACACACTGCCAAGCTAGAACTTCTCACAACCTTCAGATAGTCATAGCAATGGTAGTTCTTATAGAAATATTATTTACTTTCTGTCAGTTTTACAGTGTTTTAAAATAGAGGCAGATTATCTCATTTTAGTTTTGGACATCGTGGTACTAAAAGGCTGAAAATCTCCATGAAGAGCTGATGAAGATAAATACATCACCTTTATTGATTTTAGACCACTCTCTTTTATTAAAAATAATAAAACAAATTACATATAGCAACAAAAAAGCAGCAGCACACAGGAGGTGAGCAAACACACTGCAGGTACTTGTGTTTGCCTGAAGGGGAATGCACTGTGATCAATTAATGCTTTATAAATCTCTTGGCATAAGAAATTACTGTTGCCTTTGCTGTAGCTGCAGCATTTTAAGGTAAAAATAGAGATCTTGTCATGGTCTAGGCACTCAAATTATTTTTCTGTGATTCGTTTTGTGTCTCTTTAATTAGAGCTGTGTGCTGTGTTCCCTGATTTCATTCTTTTTCTCTTTACATATTTAGGTCCTGGTCCTGCAACTGGATTTGTTCAAATGGACCTCGATAGCCTGGGGGCCTGATGAAGTTCATGGGACTCTGGTGACTGCAGGTTCTCACTCTGAAGATCTAATTGTAGGCCTGAACCTAAATTTCTATTTTGTTCTCCTGTGTGTTTGCTTCTTAAATGATGAAAATTATCCTTTAAAATGGTGTTGTCGTTGAGCCTCATGCACATCCACTTTAGTAATGTTCCAACACTGTGTGCCTGGGATGTTGTCAGACATTGTTAAATTATTTCTGTTCTGTTGTGTGCCTAAACCTCATGATTGCTCTGATTATTGTGTTAGATTTTTCCATTTAGTGCCTTCCTACCTAAAATGGAGGTGATAATCACCTGTATTTGCAATCGTTGTGGTATTTCTCTTAACTCAGATTTTTAAGTCAGAGTTACTGGTGAAACTGTTCAGGTTATTTTTAAAGATGTAGGTAGATTTGTTTATTTCTTGCTGGACACAAAGTATAATAATTTAATTTGCAAACTTGGTAACCTAGTATTACTGAAAGCTTTCAATATGATGATACTCTGATGTAATAAAATGAGTAGGAAATGATCCTTCTAGCTCTCCTGTTGCTTTTCTATTCCTGTGGCTGAGGTTGCACAACATACAACCGAGAGTGAAGATATTTTTATTTTTTTGTAAGCCAGTCTATATCTTTTGTCGACAATAAGTGCTGTTCCCTGTCCTATTCCATATTGCTGTTTCACTGAATAGTAAAGTGGTAGCCGTGGTAGAAGCTGTAGAAAGGACTTTGAAAAATCACATGTAGAGTGTGATCATAAATAGAGTGTGAGAGGAAAAATAGATGTGTTCTATCTCTATACATGTTAGTATTTATTGTTAATATTTTTAAAGGAAGTATGTGTGGTGTACGATAATGAAGAGATTAAAAGATCCAAAACATCCTTTCTATACAGACAATCAGATATTTTTTTTTGTTGTTTTTGTAGGCTTATTACAATGATATTAAGGAGCTTCACAGTATTTGATGAATTTTTGCATATTCCCTGAACAGAAAAGAACCATTGTCCTGTTAGACTAAAGAGAAAACTGAGCAGCTTTTTTGGTCAGCAGTAAAGTCAATGACATTAAATGGATTCTCCTGCCTTTTAACCTTGTGCCTCCAGCTCCATTTTTCCCTCAAGACCCAAACCTTCCCTTACCATCATCTGCTTTGCATTTCTATGTGAAAGAAAGAGGTAATTCTGTTTGGACTCCCAGAAAATGAGGAAGAGGAGGTTGGTTGGCCAGGGTGTGAGGTCTGACTTGCCCCTTGCTCACGGGGGCTGCTGGTGAAGGCAGAGGCAGAACTGAGTGTTCTGTGTGGCATTCAACTGCCTTAACCACATGCCCATCGCTCTCTTCCTGTAGTTGTCTGTCTTGTTCTCAGCAGAACTCCTAAAGACAACACGTGTACCAACCAATAAATAATCTAATTTGATGCACAGCCCTGATTCACTTCCTGAGCCATGTCCTGCACACATGGAGCGGCCGCAGTCCTGTGGAAAAATTCAGCACAGCGCACGAGGCCAAAGAGTAAGGCTGTTAAGTGTCTTTAAACTTTGCAATGAAGCAGTGTTCTTTTAATGTCACTTATTATAGCCATAGGTCAAAGTATTTTTAACAAGAAACAAGAGGAAAATGAAAGCTTTTGGAACTGGTTGTAACCAATTCCCTGTCTAGCCTGTGAACGTGAATATCCAGCTTGGTGAAACACAGAACATCAGTCAGGGAGGTAGAGAAGGAAGAAGGATGGGTCCTTAACACCATGGTTATATCCCATTTGCTTCCCAGTCTCAGGGACTATTTGTGGAGTGTTGACCCCAGCTCTTTAGCTTTTTTTTTCTTTTCAGCATTCCCACCCCCAAAAATTAGCTTCTCCAGAGCTTCTCAGTGCAACATACATTGGGGGTGTAGCTGTAGTCTGCTAATCATTTAAATGAAGAAACAGAAATTAAAGGTGGGCTTTTCTCCTAAGTTTTCACATTGAAAAATAAGAAGAGATGCTCCCAGTTCTCTCCACAATGAATTTCAGGGGCTATCCTTCTGATCCTTGATCTCACAAATAGATGGCAAAAACTTTAATAATAGAAAATTTGCTCTTGGCTTACCCCTTTAATCTTCTTCCTAGTCAAATTGTAGTGGCCTACTGTGTTTGTAAGCTACCAAGGATGCTGTGGAGGCTCCAGTGCCAGAGCAATTGTGTTGGGAATGCAAGCTCATCTTATTATCTTTTATGTTAGAATTTGGTAGCATAAGTATTTTTCAGAGAAACCTTGCCAGACAATGGTCTGAGTTTCAGTTTTTGTTAATATCTGCTTTATCTATGGATAGTGCTTGAGATTTGGTCACCAAGCCTAGTGATTTGCTCTGAGGAAAACAAAACAATCTCATACTTTGCTTTTGCGTGTTTTTCTCTGGGATATAGAGTCTTTTCTTGCAAGTAATGCAGCAAATTCCTGTAAAAAGAACTGGTGGGAATACTGTTAGGGAAAATTTGTTCAACCCATTCACTGAAATTCATAAAAATCAAAATACTTGCAAAAGTACTCACTGGCATTTTGTTGCAAAATAAAAATGAAAACCCTGATTTTAGTACTTTTTTATTTTAATAAGGATCAGTTTTCAACATTTCATAGCTATAGAGAAATTGTGGGAATAGGACAAAACAGGCATGGTATGTAGAATCACCTTAAGTCTGTATCTCAACACTTTGTATCATGAAAACATGGCCTGGAACTGCTGCCTGTCATATCAGATAATATTATTACTGATTTATTATGTTACTTCATCTTACCTGCTTTTTGTAACCTTTTGGTGGGGATCACAATTTTTTTCTGTGTTTTGGGTATCTTCTTTCGGTTTGGGGTTGGGCTTTTTTACCAGCACCTAACATAGCCCTGATCCATGATTTGGCTTCCAGGTACTAGGAAAATACAAGTACTAATCATGCCTGCTGCTAAAAATTTTCTATGTTATTTCATTTGCATTTGTTTGCCTTCAGCTTCTAGTGGTTGATTCTTGTTATGCCTTCCCTGATGGATTAAAGAGCTCTTTAGGACTCACTATTTTCTCCCCAGGAAGGTGCTTTTACCCTGTGATCAAGTTACTTCTCAATATTATTTTTGTTGTTGTTTATTTATTTAAAGAAAAAGCTAAACAGATTGTGCATTTTAGGGTTCTCTTTATTTTTTCACATTCCTAGATGATTTTTGTGGCTCTTATGCATCCATAAAACTGTGTGTTACTAGTCACATGCACAGGAGTAAAATTACTTCTCTAGTTCCTCTTGTGTTAGTATGGTTAGAAATTGATGTTATTGCAAGGTCAGATAAAAAAAACCCTACCTAATATGATTTCTGCACACCTGAGTGTAGTTATTACACTACAGAAAATTATGGATGATTTTAAAAACATTTAAATATTTTTAAGTGATCCACAAATCAGCAAGAATGGGTGTGCAGGAGGGATGCCAAAAGTATTTATGTTGAGGTTTTTAAGGAGCTAGAAGTGAAAATAAAAATAATAATTTTAATTGTAAAGCAACAATAATACATCAAAACTTAAGTGCTGTGTTTAGTATAGTAATACATAGTTGCAGAAATTTTGTAGGATTGAATGAAAAGCGTTTGTTATTAACACACTGTTATGGGTCACAGGAAATAGAGACTGTAAGTGGGTGTGAATATACATATCCCTTTCATCCATTTAATCCTATAAGTAGCCACTTGCTTATATTTGGAAACCCAAGAACAGTTATGTGATCTATTATGCTGAAATAGAAGAAATAACATAGTATTAAGAATTCCATTTTTTATAAAGATTGTTTGAACTTTTATATGACTTAATAATGACAATCAAAATCCAGAGCTTGAAAGAAGCTCTTGAAAGTTTTACTGCTTCAGTATTTCTTTCCAAAGGGGTGGCTATTTATTTTGATTTGCATCCATACTTTAGGACAAGGTTAAGTTAAATTTACACGAATGAGACTAATCAGATGCCTGTCTGGTCAAAACATCTCAGCCCCCAATGACTTTTATGCATATCATGTATAGAAGCATCTGAATTGGATCTGCACTCCCAGCCCCACACTTATCCCTCCTGGAAACCATCAGATTTTCATCAAATTCAACTTCAGACTGTTTAAACTCTTGGTGCTGCACATTAGTTTGATGCAAGTTTGTCTAATGTGTCTGACAAAACTTTGAGGTCACCACATTGACTTTCTGTCCAAACTGACTTGAGTTTTGACTTTGAAAATAATGTGTCTTTCCCTCGTGGCAGCATTCCCTCTGTGAAATTTGGGGCATATTCCATAAGGGTCTTCATTTATTTCAGCAAAATGAAAGTTCATGGAAACATGGTAAATGAGGAAAGAATGAGATATAAAGTAAAGCAAAAGACTTAGAATCCTCTAAAACTTGTGGAAAAGAAGTAAAGGTGAACAAGAAATGAATAGAAAGCCAAATGGCCTCCAGTTAAGAAAGTACTAA
Organism: Passer montanus; assembly: GCF_014805655.1. Taxonomy (NCBI): domain Eukaryota; kingdom Metazoa; phylum Chordata; class Aves; order Passeriformes; family Passeridae; genus Passer; species Passer montanus. The sequence continues at coordinate 1,549,400 of NW_024368818.1, forward strand.
GCTAAACAGATTTAGACTATAAATTTGTGTGTGTTAGTGGAAAAGTTATTACTAAGATTTTGGTTATACTGGGTGACTTGGAGTAGAAGTTGTCCCCCTGCAATGATGAGCTCACAGAGCCCTTTCTGAAACTACCATCTGCTGTTGGAAAAGACAAGAGAAGTAGGCATTCCCTTGAATGCTTTTTGGAATCACAGGCGTAGTCAGTGTAAAGTATGTGATTTCTGACATCCTAGATTGCCTCAGTTTCTTCTCCTGAGTCTCAGAAATCTTGGAATAGAACCATTAAATAGAAGGAGATGACATCGCTGGGAAAGAAGATAGTAGAAGAAACAGGATGCTTATGATAATAGCTGGAGACAGTCTCCATGAGAATACTAGCATGACTTCTTTTCTCTGAACAGCCAGTTAAAAGGTGATCCTCCTTTCTGAACCAGTAATAAATTGCTATGGCTGCATGTAATGGTGAGTTTTTGAACAATGCAGCACCCAGTTCAGTGCAGTGGAAAACTGTTTTGGAAGTGGGGGGAGAGGAGTCTGGCTAGAAAATTACTTTCCCATTAAATAATGCTACTGATGACTATTTGGTGAGCAGATACAGCTGCCAGAAAGCATTTTTCAGCTTATCTTTCCACAGGAGTGTGGATAGAAGGAGAGAAGTAAAAGGGGACAGAAAAAGAGAGAGATGGAGAAAGGATAAGAGTTTTTTGAGGCTGCTTCTGCTCTTCCAGGATATGTTCTTTGCCCTCCCTAGTGAGTGGTATATGCTGATAACTTGTAATCTTCCTTGAGCACCGTATCTCCATGGGAAGTTAGCAGGTTTATAAAGTTCCTGAGTATGTGGACAACTCCTTGAATGGATGAAAAACATTCCATTGCATTTTAAGGGATGAGATAGACACTACTCAGTGACACTCATGTACACTTGGCTATATTCAGCAAAAGGGTAAGACTGTCCTGTCAAACTATGCAAGTTCCCCTTTTGAAGCTGTGAGCAAATGGTTGTTTCCTCCAGCAGTTCCTGTAACTGCTTGTATGCAGTCAACATTCACAGCAGGTCCTGAGTAGTTACTAGATGGAGTGATGTGTGCTGCATCCCGGTTTTTTGGATATCAGCATCCCATAAATTCACATAAGACTGTGCTAGGATTTCTAATATCAGGGACTGTGTTGGCATATCCAGAAGCAGATGGTTTAGTCTGTGTTGCAATCCTGTATAAAGGACCAGAGTACAGGTCAGGTGATGTTTATATATTGTGTATTTTCAGAAAACATGTAGATAAGGAAACAGTAGCTCTGTCCCAGTACTATACCTAGCTCTAGGAATCTTTCAAGTTTCACATGGAGCATTGAGGTCTGTCTGAAGGAGTCCTGGCTGTGAGACAGCATGTCCTGTTGAATCTTCTGGGCTGGACAGAACAGGAAGGAAGGGCATCTCAGGTATTTTTCATCACCTTAGGCCTGGTTGGATTCTGCCTGTTCAGGTGTAAAAGTCTAACAGTGGTGTCAGCATCAGAAGCTTACCAGCCTCTAGACTGGAGTGAGTGAGACGGACTACTAACACCTTTAGAGCAGTGTCTATGAAGATGGACAGCAGCATTTTGGGTTTATTAGAAGCAGCTGATAACTCTTATCTCAGTGGTAGGCTTGAGTGTACAATACATAAATGATTTGGAGATTTTGGAGGGGTCTGAATATTTGATGCCATGTTTCCAGAAAGTTGAAGAGATAAGTGGATATTGCACTGCATGTTGTGTTCTCAGCAAAGCAAGCATCTCAGCAGGTCAGCGATTTCAGAAATAGTGCAGTCCTGAAAGAACATTTTTTGAACTCCTTTTTGCTGTTGAAGCTGAACACAGTTCCATCTGTCTGAAACTGTACATTGAGAGCTTCACAGAGGCACTTAAAGAAGTTATGTACTTATGCATAAGGAATAAGATGCTGAAGGAATCATATTTCATAAATCTATTAATCTTACCATAAAATGGTTACTTTCTATACACATATTCACTCTAAAAAATGTTCATGGTATACTGATCATCTGAGGAAAAGTCCATACTGATGTATCTTCACCATCTTTCTGAGCTGAACAGTGTGAGTATATGCTTTTGCTATGAAAATCTGTTTACTTGGATACGTTGCCTTGCATCTGCTAATTCCACAAAAAGTGTACAAATTTTCATGTTACCATTTTGTGGCTAAAACACTCTGTAAGTACTGACCCTGATTTAAGAATGTATAGTTTCTGGAAACAATGGAATTGTCTTCAGGGCTCACATGTCAACAGAGATCAGCCGGTTCACACGTGAAGCTTGGCGAGGAAAACGCTGCAGCGGCACCGGTGCCATCCCTGCTCCCTTCCTGCCTCTCCCAGACCGCTGCCTTTAGTCAGCCGAGGTTACCTTGCCTGTCTGCCACTGCTCCACTCTTACCACTTACACACCTGGGTCAGCCAGCCACTCATCCATGGGGAGTGGGCAAAAAGGCACTTGAAACCCTGATCACTGATAGAACAGGGACAGCAGCCTACCCAGATTACTTGATACAACGTGAGCAAATCCAGAGAGAAAGGTAAAGCAAATCAGGTTACATGAGTTGGTACTGTTTGCAGACATGCTGATTCTCATTCCTTTGAGTGAGTCTTTCTCTTCTAGAGATTATTTTAAGGAAGTATTTAAAGTGTATCTCCTGTAGATTTCAAATAAGATACCAGAGGAAAATACTGACTGCAAGTCCGCATCGAATAAGCAACTGAGAATTGTGTTAATCGGGGCTGTGCACAGGCTGGCACTGCACCCTCAGGAAGAAGGCAAATATGGCCAGGGCTTTTTTGGGCTCAAATACGCTGTGAAAACCCTGCCCGCTGTAGGGATGGAAGTGTTCAAAAGCAAGAGTGAAAATCTACATTAGCAGCAGCTCCATCAGAAGTACATGTGCCCAGGTGCCCTGTCTCCACAGATGTTTTGCTCTCATTTTGAGCTGAAAATGTAACTTTTTTTGTTGTAAAAGGTTTTCAGATCTTGTTAAAAATAGCCTAATAGTAGCTTTGGATTTGACTGACAAGCTAGTTGTAACTGTGCCATTTTCACTGTAATAGTCTAGTAATTTTGACCGAAAGAAACAATGATCTCATTCCTTGAGAGGGAGGACAGAGTGACAAAATCTGGAGGTCCCGTGACGACACTGAATCTTTGTTGTCAAAGCGAGCTATGAAATCATCTGCTTTCCTGCCAAATCCCACTGGGGAGTAAGCAGTGTCCTTCACAGAGCACACATTTTGCAGGAGAAGATGAGGGCACAGAAGAACCACGTTCCTGCCCCACGGGAAGTGTGCTGCCCCACACCCTGTGACTTCTGGAATTGATGCAAGTGTGTTTTCCCACCTCTGTCAACAGCCACAGCACTCAAGTGGGCAGAAGCTTCCTAAGGTTCTTTACATACTGTGACTGCATGGCGTAGTGTCACCAATGTGTTTCACGGTTATTTTGGGAATGGGGGAGAATGAGATCTCTGCATCTCTTTCTCAGTCAGGCTCCACTGCCAGCCAGGTAGTCTGTACTTGTTGGAATTCTCCATCCTTGTTCGTGTTTCTTAGAGGTCTTTGGTTGTGAGCTATGTGGGGGATGATAGGAAGTGAGAGGAAAATTTTAATAAAACTTTTTTCGTCATTCATTTGGAATTTTTCTGTTCCTTCAGTACTACATTGTTAAGAACAGTTCTGTCTTTGGAGAGGCCTTCCTCTGTTACCTCTAAAGAAAACTGGAGAACAAAAGGATGCTTTAAAAAAAGCTTGGTAATGTAGATATGATGGTTCCATTCAAGTTCAGCTTGCCTTACATGGAAAAGGAGTTGAACGAAAACGCTTCTTTCAACCATTTCTTCAGGTTTTCAAGTAAGTAGCTACAATGGGTATCCTAAAAACTGAAGTATTTGAAAACACATTTCTGATAGAAATCCTAGTTTTACTCATGCTTTGCAATATGACAACCAATCTGTGTGTCTTTTCCCAAAGTATACCCTAGTTTGCAAAACATCAAAATTACTAAACAGGGGTTTTGAAACTTCCTCTGCAGCTACATACTTTTTTTTCCTGGAGCACTTGTACTGGGCTGTTGTGACCCGAATGTTCTGTGGGCAAAGCTTATGTGCAAGAACTCAAAGGTGTTTCGTGTTATCCAAGTGATCTCAGTGACTGCACCTGTCTTGCGGAGTGTAATTTGAAACAGATTTGAGCTTCAATGAGGTTTGCAGAAGAAGGCATGTTTGAAGTATCAGAAGGGATGTGGCACAGCATGAACAAGAGAAAAAACATATATTGCTTCCATAAAAAATGCTACTGTCTGCAACTGATGAGTAAATTCTTTTGTATTTCTGTCATCAAGGATTGCAGAAGAAACCCACTGGAATATGCAAACCTGTACAGGCCTGAGCATATAACTGACAGAGATGAAGGAAAACCTTTACAGGAGTATGTCAAATTTTATAATTTTCTATATTTATATAATCAAGTTTTCCTCACTTGCCTTTTACTGAAGGTTCAGCTCTAGACAAGAGCAAGAAATAAAAGCATTATTTTACTTTCCTTTCAGGTCTGGTTTTCACAGAATAAACCTTCAAGTTCTGTATGTACAAGCTATCAGCTATCAGCTTCTGCACACTAGATATAAATACTAGTCATTTTTACAGTTTTCTTCTGTTCCCTATAAAAGCTTTAACTTTAAATGCAAATCAGAAAAAAAAATTCAAACCACAAACAAAAACTTTCCTTGAGACAGAAACACTAGTGTTCCTTATTATTTAGGTATTTTTGCATGGTTTCAGGTAGCAGAAGCACTGTCATCGTACATTCACCAGTGCCTCTTCATAAATGAGGCAATTTTAGAATTGGGGTCATTGTTCAGAAGGATCTTTGCCTTCCATGAAGCACCATACTTTCTCAAACAATTGCTATTCCTTGTCTGTCAGACTACAGACTCTTCCAAAACTCTATGGATAGATGTTGAGAGAGCATGATAATTAAGCAATTACTGAAATCAGCTATTTAAACTCGACTATTTTTGAGCAATGTACACCTCTCTTCACTCAAGTTTGTGTTACTACAGCAAGTGCACTGACACTGCCTTACGGGGCAGAGCAGTGGTTTTGGATTTTTCTTAGCAGCGCTGCTCCCAGCGTTGTTTGCACAAATGAAGTAAACAGCAGAGCTGATGTTGAGGGGTGTCTCTCCCGTTCGCTAGTCCTGTTCAGCAGCCTCGTGCGGTGCAAATGGCAGTACAGGAGCAGAGAGAGGAGCGGCAGGAGGGACAGGTGAGGTGTGGCTCAGCGCGCCCCTGCACCGGGATGCCCGGGACGGCGCCGGGCCACCGCTGCCGCACGCCGAGAATTTGGGGGAAGCTGCCCGACCAGTGCGGACTGCTCCTTGTCACCCGGGGCTTTATGGAGAAAGCCAGTCTCTTCCTACTCTTGCTCATACAGGTGATGAAGCCATTTCTGGAACAAAGAAAGAAAACAACCCAAAAAACCGCGAAACAACAAAACAAAACAAACGCGCCCCAACCTCGGGGAGGGGGCAGAGCCGCGCACGCCGCGGCGGCACCGGAGGGGAGCCCCGTGCCCGGGCTGGAACGGGGCAGTTGGAGCCGAGACGCGCGGGCTCGGCCCGGCTCCCCGCTGCGCTCCGCTTTCCGCGGCGGGGCGGCGCGGCCGCAGGGGCCCCCGCCGCCGCCCGGCTCCCGGCGCTCACTTTTATATTTGCGCGCCCTTTCCCTGCTCCGTGACGTGTCCCGCCGCGCGCCCAACCCGCGGCGCGCTCTGGTCAGGACAATGGGAGCGCCTGGGCCAATCGGCGCGGCGCTCGGCTTGGCGGCGGCCAATGGGCGCGGGGCTGTGCAGAGAGTAATGTTACCAGCGCCGCGAGTGTGAGGAGGCTGCGTATCGATCCCGCGCTCAGCCATTGCGGTGCACCGGGCTGCACAGCGACCCAGCCAGCGCTGGGGCCGGGCGGGCGGCCGCGGGAGCGTCTCTGGGGCTCGGGGCCGAGCGAGGGCTGCGTGCCGACTCTGTCTGACACGGGTGAGTACGCGCCGGGGGCCGCTGGGCCGGCCGGGCGCGCTCGCCCGCTCGCCCGCCCGCTCGCAGCCGGGCGGTGAGCCTGTGGTGGCCGTCGTGCCGCCGCCGCTGCATGACCGCGGAGCGCGGGGCAGCGCCGGCTCGGACGCCCGTACACAAAGGCGAGCGGGGCTGTGCCCGGGAGACCCTTTCCCGGGCGGCGAGCCCCTCGGCCGGGGCGGGGCGGGGGCGGCGGGCGACTTCGGGAGAGCGGGGCGGCGGGAGGCAGGGAGCGAGGTGGGGAGGGAGAGACGGGCGATGGGAGCCGGGCGAGCGGCCGGGGGTCGCCCGCCGCGGGGGGCGAGGGCCGCGCCGTGCCCCGCTGTAAGCCGCTTACACGGTAGCTCGCCGTAGCCATCGCCGCGGCGGCGGGGCAGGCGGCGGGGCGGCGTGTGCGCCAGGGTAGCGGCGCGCTCACACAAAGGGAAGGGAAGGGAGGAAGGAGCCATGTTCTCTGCGCGGCGGCGGCGGCAGCGGACGACGCCACAGCGGCCATTCCGCGCCGCCTGGGCTGCGCTGCCACCGCCGCCCCCGCGGGCGGGGGTTCGGCGCACAAAATGGAAGGAGGCTCGGCGGCGGGTGACCTCCTCCGCCAGGAGCCTGCGCCATGGCGGCCGCTCCCGCCGACACCGCCGCTGCGGCGGCGCGGCCGGCAGGGAGGGAGGGAGCGCAGGCCGGGCTGCCTCGCCTCATGGCGGCCGGAGCGGGCAGGGCTGGCCGCGGGGACGGGGGCGGCGGCGGGAGAACGCTTTGTCCCGCCAGGGCCGGGGGTCGCCGCCGGCGGGCAGCTGCACCCCGGTGGGTGTCCGGCTCCTGGGCATGTGCTCGCCGCTGCGAGCCCTCGCCTGAACGCGGAATAAAACTTAAACACGTTCTCCCTAATAACGGGACTAGTTTTTTGCTGTGTTGTTTTTTTTTCTTTTTTTTTTCTTTTTTTTTTTTTTCCTTCCACCCCCAGCAGAACTCTTGAGAGACTTCAGAAGTTTTCCTCTGCCCCCCTCACAGGGGAAGCGTCCAAAATGGCGGGAAGGAGGCGGCTTTTAAACGGCGGCCCCGGGGTCGCGGTGCGAGCCCTGCCCGCAGCCTCAGGCGCTGCCCCGGCCCGGCCCCATGGCGGGCAGCAGCGTCCTGCTTCTTCAGCCCTCTTGTTTACTTGGTAGAAACTTCAAACCGGACGTGTTTAGTCACAGAGCAGAAATCTGTTTCTGTCTATCCGCCAAACCGATAGGAAATACAGCTTCTGTGGCAATACGGCACCGCCTGCCCTTTTTTTTATCCCCTCACTTTTTATTTTTTATCCTTATTTTAATTCGTGCTGAAAAGCAGAGCTTGTCAGGATGCAAGTGACTTTTTTCCAGGGAGCTATGAAGAAATACTCCAAATGTCTGACTTGGGCGTCAGAGTCCCAGGAAGGTATTTTTCAGTCCCTGAAAGTGTCACATCGTGCTCTTGCTGAGCACAGGTCTGCTGGCTGTACATAAATGTTGTGCTTTGCCCTGCGTAGGTTATAACGTATTTGACCAAGTGAACTATTTCATTCCCATATTTCAAGATATACCTGCAAAGAGTAGAGTAGACTTTTGCAGTACACATAAAGATTGGTCATAACATATGGTGTAGAAAATAATAAAAAATATATTTTGTAAATGAGCACCTAGGGCCTACAGGGAAGAGGTGGAAACATGGGCTGTGAAAAGAAAGAAATCAGTAATCCAGAAGGCCACTGAGACAGGATACTTGGGTACTTGTTCCCTCCTTTCAATAGTGTTTATTCTTCGCAACATAATGATTAATACACTGGTAATAATCATGGTAGGCAGTCTCCACTGCAGTACTTGCCTTACTTCAGATTGCTTGGAAGAGCAGTTCTTGTTTGCAGGGAACCATAACTGCACATTTTGAAGGCCCTTCGAGATTTCAGGTTGCATACATCCAGGTCACCTCAGACAGGGATGACAGAAATCTTCAGCACATTTTCCAGAATGTTTTTCTCACTGTATGAGTTCAGAATACTGCTCCAGCAGGTCTTGTTTGGCGTGACCCTTGGTTGTGACTTCCTGCCTTGGTTTGTTGCAAATACAAGTTTTAAAGGTATCTCATTTGCTTCATTACAGAAAATCAGCAAAAATGGGTAAAGGTGATCCTAAGAAGCCGAGAGGTAAAATGTCTTCGTACGCCTTCTTTGTGCAAACCTGTCGGGAGGAGCACAAGAAGAAACATCCAGATGCGTCAGTGAACTTCTCAGAGTTCTCAAAAAAATGCTCAGAACGATGGAAGGTAGGAATAGCTGCTTAAAAAAAAAAGCCACAAAACCTTAAATGACTGTTGTTTTTTTTAATACCATTCAAGATTGTAAATTATTTCCTTAAAAGCTCAGGTTTTGGGTAAGTATGAAGTGTAGTTGTAAAGTGACTGTAACTATCCATTGGCCTCATCTCACCTTTAGCTCCCCCAGCTGAAATTTTGGAATGGGCTTTGGTATGTTTTTAAATCTTAAAACACTGTTTTGATCCTTATGTGTCCCTTCTAAGGTACTCTGTGATTCTAATTGCCTTCCAGACTATGTCTTCTAAGGAGAAAGGGAAGTTTGAAGATATGGCAAAGGCTGACAAGCTTCGTTATGAAAAAGAAATGAAAAACTATGTACCACCTAAGGGAGAAACAAAAAAGAAGTTCAAGGATCCAAATGCACCGAAGAGGCCTCCGTAAGTAGATTCCTAGCTTTAGGTTGTTTGGGACCATCACTCTGGTGTGTATCTATAAAATGGTAATTTTATCCAGGAGCTTCAGAAATATACATGAGTATATGGTCTTCCTCACCAGTGGTGTAAAGATAGGTTGAAATTTTAGTTCTGAGTGCTAAGCTTTTATTTTCAGGTAGATGGTCCTACTGTCAAAGTTGGAGTAATGGCAGCCTTTAAAAGTAGATGGAAAAATAGACTAGGTGTGATCCTGACTGATTTTTCTAATTTCTGTTTAGAGGGTCATTCCAGTGTAATATGGCAGTAAAGTACTGCTGGCCCTGCTCTCATCACCTGTTGGCTTGAGCAGAATTTTTGGTTGGCAGTCAATTTAAAATTGGAGACTTTTGCCCAGAACAGGTTTCAGTGTTGATCTTCCTCAAAACCAACTTGGGAAATTAAAACTTTAGCTGCAACATAATGACAACTGGCTTCAAATTCATCTACTAGACACCAGTACCTTATTGTGTGTGTATGTGTGTGTTTTAAACTAAGCTAATGCTGAAGGGGGCAAGGGAAGTTCCTTTACAAGCTGATGTTCTTGCTTGGGCTGGTGCTGTGGTCTTGAAATCCTGCTTTTCTAACAAATATTGCAGCCTCCCACCTCTAACAGTTCTGAAATAACATTTTCTGCCCTAGTATCATGGACTTAGTTTAATTTCTAAAGCTTTTCTCTCTGTCTGGTGTATAAAATCTGCCTGTCTGGGGATCCTGCCAAAAATGGGACCAGATGTGCAGCATTACTTAAGAGAAAAGGGTGCATTGAGTTTGCAAAGTGGCTTGTTCAGTTCTGATACCTTCCATTGTAATCAACGTCTGTCTTATTTTTAGGTGCTTTTTCCAAAATGCTCTTAAGGGACAGCAGCAAAGGTCCCAAAGTTGCTGCTGTAGTGAATCTAAAATTTAAAAATCTTCTCTTATTTTTCCTCTGTAGTTCGGCTTTTTTCTTGTTTTGCTCTGAGTTTCGTCCAAAAATCAAAGGAGAACATCCCGGTCTGTCCATTGGAGATGTGGCAAAGAAGCTGGGAGAGATGTGGAACAACACCGCTGCAGACGACAAACAGCCTTATGAAAAGAAGGCTGCCAAGCTGAAGGAGAAATACGAAAAGGTAACACTGACATTTAGGGACATGCTTTGGGGAGCCCAAGCCTCAGTTTAGACACTTTTTTCCTTATTGTGTACCCTGATACCCGATGTTGCAAGTTATAGTATGCTAATGACATAATTCATTAGCTTTGTTGAAAAGGGTTGTGTGCAGGGGCAGATGATTGATTGGCATAACACTAAATTGGAGTCCTTTACCTTGAACTATTTGCATTTGTCTGTAATTTTGGGCTGTCACTGCTGCTTGAATAAATACTGTGGGTTCTGTATCGTTACTAAATCCATAGGTCACAGCAGAATTTGAGTTGAGTTGGGAGCAGTAAGTAATGCTGGTAAGAAATGAATTGGTTCTCCCTGATTTTGGAGATACTGGTGAGCATCCTTGAATATTTGGATAATTGGTACACATAGCTGATTTTTAAAATATACTCCTGGGAAAATGACAAAACACAAAGGAGATGCTAGTTTTAGGCATGTGTTTTTCCTGGACCTACTTTGTGTCCATGTCCTTTCTAGTAATGAATTTGGTTAATTATGCATATGAAGCAGCTTGTCATACAATTTTTTAAATTATTAAGGCTAAGCCCTGCCATCATAATTGGAGTTGTAGAATTCTTGTGCACACAGGACTGTGCTATGCGTGGTTTATTTCTAGAGGCAGATTCCCATCCCAATGTGTGGAAGCCAAGGGAAGAGGAGGGATGCACATTGACATTCCCTGACAATGCTTCACAAGGGGTCAGCAACCACCTATAGCTGGCATACAGCACCTATGTCCATTGTGTGCTGTCACCTTCCTCTGGTATTTCCCTACTGGCAAACAAATCCAAGTTCAACATTTTTGCACTGTAGTGTGCAAGGTGGAACCTTGGAGCCCTGTTGATATGCCAGAGAGGAGTTGCAGATCTAGGAGCTTTTCCACATACAGCATCACAATAATTGCCTGTATACAGCCAAGGCAACTCAGACATTTTTTAAATGATAGAATTATTAGTCTTTATTTGCAGATATTATTTTAGTTTTCAGTAGTAATGTCTTTATTTCTTAGACTTACATGTGGGGTTTAAGGGGTAGTAATCTTCGCTATTTCACTGCTTGGCCTTTGACTTAGTGGGTATCATAACTTCTCAAAATTTCCTGCTAAGTTGAAGAGAGTCCAAGAGAACAGTAAGATCAGTGGTGTAGTGTTTATTAGGTGGGGAATATTTGAAGATTTGGACCATCTGTGTGAATGTGTGTGTCTGTAGCTGGTGTGTGTAAGCTTTGTAGATCAGTTCTCCTACCTAATAGTTTCACTGTTTTGGCATAAAGTTGGGAAATCTTAACTGCTTTTATGGCTGTGCCTTCAAGGTATGGTTTTAACTTTCCTGTAACAAGAATTGAATTTTGTGCATTTCAAATGACTGGAATAAATTTATTGCATGCAGAAGGTGGCAGTGTCTACCCTTTAATCAAGTTCTTATACCTTTTATTTTGTAAACTTCTGTTAGGCAGAGTTCAGTCTAACTGCTCTTTGCTGAGGCATAGCATTGCAGCTGTTAGGCTGGGTCATTCTGGTGTCTTCTGGGTGGCTAATCCCAGGTTTGTGCTGCAAACGAGGGTTTCCTGTGCATTTCTTTAGGCATTGTAGAAGGTAGGGCTAGAAAGGGAACTTAAGAGGTCTCCCTTCCTCATTTCCTTATGGGATAGTGGGCTCAGCTGTGCCTTTACCATCAGAGGTAGCAGTTTTTCCAGCCTGTTCCCAGAAGCCCAGCAATGGAGATTCCTTAGCAGCCATAAGCAGTGTGCAGCAGCATGCCAGTGTCATTTCTGTGTTAGAGGGTTCCCGTTTCCTTGGCTTTAGTTCACCTCAGAGCTGAAGCCACAGCTCCCTCCTGGTCCTGCCCCAGTGCAGAAAGGGCAGGTACCTGGGTGATGCTTTCACAAGTGCTCTGTGGAGGTTGCTCAGACCTCGTGGCTGGTTAAATCTTTGAGACTGTTCCTGCTTTTCTTCAAGGATATCGCTGCATACCGGGCCAAAGGGAAGGTTGATGGAGGCAAGAAAGTAGTTGCCAAGGCTGAGAAGAGCAAGAAGAAGAAGGAAGAGGAGGAGGATGAGGACGAAGATGAAGAGGATGAAGATGATGAAGAGGAGGAGGAAGAGGAGGATGAAGATGATGATGATGATGAATAAGTCTCTTTTAGAGCAATTTCTTTCTTGTCTATAAAGCATTTAACCCCCCTGTACACAACTCACTCCTTTTAAAGAAAAAAAAAATTGAAATGTAAGGCTGTGTAAGATTTGTTTTTAAACTGTACAGTGTCTCTTTTTTTGTATAGTTAACACACTACCGAATGTGTCTTTAGATAGCCCTGTCCTTAGTGGTATTTCAATGGCCACTAACCTTGCCTGGTACAGTGTGGGGGTTGTAAATTGGCATGGGAGTTATAAAGCAGGTTCTTGTTGGTGCACAGCACAAATTTAGTTCTATTTGGGGATGTAGTTCATTTCTCATCTTCAGTTGTCTCTGATGCATCATAAAAATAATTGTTGTTCTGTTAACTGAATACCACTCTGTAATTGCAAAAAGGAAGAAAAAAAGTTGCAGCTGTTTTGTTGACATTCTGAATGCTTCTAAGTAAATACAATTTTTTTTATTAGTATTGTTGTCCTTTTAATAGGTGCCCTTGAGAATCATACTTTTTCTTTTCTCTCTTTTTTTTTTTCTTTTGAGGGGAACTCATCTTTTGCTTTATTGAATGCCCGTATGGGATCACGGGAGTATTACAGTTTTCATCTTTCATATAACCAGCTGATAAACAAAGCTTTGATCTGCATACCCTGAATTATCATGATAGGGTAATAAAAGAAATATATAGGCATATGATGAAAATCTTCCATAACTGGAAACGACAAAATTCAATCTCAGCAAATGGATACTTGTTCAGATTTTTGTGAAATGTAATATTCTATTGCGTTGCATGAGTTTACCAGTCTTGGAGAGTTGAGAAGTATAGAGTTCAATTTTACAGAAACTAAATACTTTGGGGGGTGGGGAGGGAATGTTAAATTTTGTCCTAGAAGGACCCATAGGAAGAGTGTATGTCCATCCGGTGTAGAGAAATTTACACGTGTGACTCTGTTACCATGTAATGGAAGTTATATTTGTAAATCTCTGAACACCTGGGAGTGATGAGCGTACCTAAAATGTGTAAAGTTAAAAGCATGAAATGACCATATTATTTTTTGGTGACAGGTCTGGTGATGGCCACGGGCTTTATACCATGAGACTCCTGGTAGCAAAGGGCCCACAAGAAATGATTTTTCTTTCTAAGATTTCTATAAATGGTACCATTATTATTTGTTAAATCTATGTAAATTCATATTTGTATTCTTGAAATTCTAGTTTTAGCCCTTTAAACAAAGTTGTATATTGTCTCAAATTGAAAATGAGATAAGATGTATTTTTCCTGTTAGGTTTTATACCGCACTCTTGATGTTTGCCCATTTTTAAGTTAAATATAGTTGTATGGAAAAGTACATTTTATTAAATTTTGCATTAAAAAGTTAAATGTTTATGGTATACCAACAATGTCTAATTTGGTCAAATACAGTTCTCTTCCAAAACCAAAGCTAAGGGGTTTTTTGCATATTTAGTAAAACTTCAAGTGCTGGCAGCTGTAACTATTTTCACATATACCTGCTTACCAGTTTGGGGGACAATTCGGCAATTTTGTGGTTACAAAATTATGGTTCTCTTAAGTGCCAGTGTTTAAAAACAAACAAAAAAAGCATTCTTGTAATTTTACACGCTTTTGTGATGGAGTATTGTTTTGTTATACAATTTTGACTTTCAGATTCTTATTTCAATTTGCATTTATGTATAACTTCAGGAGAAATATTGAACATCTGAAATCCTGGATGATACTAATAAACTAATAATTGCAGAGGTTTTAAATACTTAGTTAAATGGCTCACTTAATACCGTAAGGATTTGGGGCTTTTTGTGTGTGTTGGTGTTCTCAGATATGTACATCCCTGCTTTCTGTTTCAAGCAGAAGAATGATGCTGTTTGCAAGGTCTCGATATGGAAAGGGTAGGACAGACAGACTTTTTTTTTGTCTCCTTAAACTGGATATTACACATTCAAATGCTCGTAACTGATGACAAATAAATTTTCTGTGCTGAAGGGTTTTTTTGTTTCCCCAGGTCATCAGAGGAAAGTAGACACATTTCTTGTTCTTGGAACAAGCATACTTAATGAGATCCCCATAATTTTGTGCCTTTGTTCTCGGTGCCTGATGTTGACAGAAGTAACCTAGAGGATTCAGCTGAACTTTAAAGATGAGTAGCGAGCGCTTCCCTGAATCCAGGCTGGGCCTTTGCCTTGCCTTTGACTTTAGCACATTGGTAACACAGAGCGTGCTCGAGGCTGGAGAGGGTAGGTAATGTCATTGTCAGTGCTGATTACTGAGGAAAAGAACCCCCTGTATCACTGCAGAGGCCAGTGCTGGGTGGGAGATGCTCCAAAGCTTGCCCAGCTCTCGAGTGGCCGTGGTTTTCTCAGAGCACTCAGCAGGTGCCTGTAATTCTGCTGAGCTGGCACATGGGTATTGGGACTGAAGCCTTTGACTGTGACTGCTTTAAAACTGTTCTGAGACAGTGGAAGTGTTCTTCGGTGAAGGGGAATGCCATAGGGAGATTAATTGCCCGTTTTAAGGAAGAGCTGCTGAGGATTGTTGCTGGATGGGACCTCTCTGTTCTGCAGCTGTGCTTCCCTGCAAGCTCCAGTGGTTAAATAATCTTGGTCAAAACTGAGCCTCTTCGCTGATAGGTCAGACTTGGCCACTCCAAGATTCCTTGGTCGGAGGTCACTTACTGCTGACTCTTCAGCCTGAACCTGCCTCCTCTTGATCTTTAGAAGCGGGTGCTTGCTGTAGAAGAGGGATAATGAGCGGTGAAATTGCAACTGTTTAGGTGGTGGCTCCCTACAGGGGAACTGACAGCATTGACATCACTATCAAAAAGGGCTTTAACCTTCATGTAAATGCTTGTTGCAGAGGTCAAGAAAAGGCTTTTCTTTTTTTAAACAACAAAAAATTGATTGGTCTGGAGAGAACTTGAATGTTAATATGTGGGAGTTCTGATAACTTGAATGCCAAATGAAGCCAGACTGGTGTTTATGGTTGTTTATCTCGAGTTGGTCCTGAAAGGAGCTGCAGTTGCAGCCACCTAGATAGGCTAGATATGCTCTGTAATTTTAAGCTGGTTTAACTAAATGTATGGACAGTGTTCATCCATCCCGCCAAGCTTTCAGTGATCACACCAGCTCTAGCAAAAAGCTGAAGTTGTTTAACAAAATGTTTCTGTCCAGGCAAACGGGCCTCTGGAAACCTTAACTAAGGAGTGTGAAGTGGCTGATTTCTGCAGCTTAATTAGAGCACTGCTGACACAGCCCCTTTACAGCTGCTTTTATCTGTGTAACCAGCCCATCCTGAAAGAAAAGGCTGAGTAACAGCTGGATCTAGGCTTGCTGGAAAGTGGGTGACTCCTCCAGAAGAGGAGTCAGGTGGACTGCAGCCACAGCATTAGGTTCTCTGGATGGGGGACAAGCCGAGCTTGGAAAAAACCTCTCCTAATTCTTGCTAGCCTAAGGGTTAGACCTGCTGGTTAGAATAAACATTCCCATTCTGCCTCCCAGCTATGCCTGACAGCAGATTAAAGGAATAAAGGCAATGTGCTGCATTGGGTTGTAATGAGTTACTCAATACAGAGTCTGTAATGGAGACCTGGCAAAATACACAGATAGTGTTTAATAGAAGAGACGATTAATTTTCACCATTTCCAGGCTGTGCCAGTGGCAGCTGACCAGCTACAGGCTTTTAGGATTCAAATGTACCAATCATTTTGTTAATAACAGTAAAATGCCAAATATTTTCAAGCATTCCTCCATTATATTCTTTAGCTTACGAGTCTGTACTTGTCTGCAGATCACATCTTTTTGGGGCGCTTTAGCAGAAAATAACTGTGTGACATTTTCCTTTGGCAGGCTGCAGCAGACATTATTTTAGCACCTGAAATACATTCAGAGACATTTTACAAACATGCTAAGTCCAATGGAGTGCCTAAATGTGGGTGTGTATCGATAAACTTTTCCCCAGACTTAGCTACTGGATTGCATTCTACATCTGAAAAGCACTTTGAGGTGGCCTTAATTTAGCCTAGAATAGATCCACTTCAAATTAACACCAGCCTTTATTTCAAAACAATGTACTTGCAGGCAAGCTGTCAGACTCTATTCTAATGTTTAAATTAAAAAAAAAAAGCAGGTAAAGTAAATCCCTGAGATTTTTATCATTTTGCTGAAGTTGTCTTGTATTTTTATTTTGTAAATGTTGTGTGTGCCCTGGCTTTTCTTTTGACAGTACTTCAAGCTGAAAAACAAAGATGGATTTTTTTTTCCCCCAGTGAATTTATTATGAAGAATGAAGGTCAGATTCCTCTTACGGCTGCTTTGTGCTGTTGAAAAATACAGTGTGGCTTCTGCTTCAAGAGCACCTAATTTTGAAATCCATCTTGCTGAAGCAATTGCTATTAGAGGTGACCCACAAGAGAGACGAGCTTCCCTTTTGCCACTCTGTGATGGAATAAAAGACTTGAGTGATAAATTAGCTTAGTCTACCTGCTTGCCACATCAGAAGCTCATCAGAAGCTCCTTCCCTGCAGCAGGAGTGCTCGAGATCAAGCTAGGCAGCAAGAGGCAGAACAGCAAGGAGGACAGACAGACAAATGCAGGGGTTTTTTTTAACTACACCTTTTAAAATTTTGCGTCTATTGTTAAAAAGTGTTTGACTTAAATGACGGCCATTTGGCACAGAGGAAGTTTATCCACGTGCTTCCAGCAGCCTTTCACCTATTAAGGCAGCAAAAGCTCAATTCATGTATTTCTGACCTCCCAAAAGTTCCTCAGCAAAAACAGGAAGGACCAAGCGCTACAGCTTGAATGCCTGGAAAGGACCCATCTCCCTGCACATCTTACAGCAGCAAGAGGTCACCATGTAAATGCTTTTTCCAAGAAGCCATTCAAAAAATCAGGCTTATGGAGGGGAAGCCGAGGACGTGTGCTGCTGTGTTTGGCAGGGGCATTTGTTACCAAGGATAAAAACAGTTTTGAAGAAATGTCTGGGATGACATTCCTGACCCCTCCTGCTCCTTCCCAAACTGAAATGTAGGAAAACAATGAAAATAATATCTTTATGTGAAAAAGTCTCCCTTGCCAAAATGCTGGGGTTAACCACACTCTTCCTCATCCCATCCCAGGGGAAAAATGCACATCCCCTGAACACTGTCCAGCAGCACTACAGATGGCGTGGGGGGCATTGATGCCAGCTGGGGGGATCAGTCCCAGCAGCTCTCTCCTTGCTGCCAGTTCAGTCTTGGTGTTGGGAAGACACTGGGTGTGAAAATTCCTGGGAAGAGCATCAGGTCATGCCAGGGCACTGGGGGGGTCAGTCCCAGCAGCTCTCTCCTTTGCTGCCAGTTCACTCTTGGTGTTGGGGAGACACTGGGTGTGAAAATTCCTGGGAAGAGCATCAGGTCATGCCAGGGCTGGGTGCCTCATGCCTGTAATTGAAACGCAGGTGCAGAGGGAGCATGGGGCAGTGGGCTGCCAGTAGGGACAGCAGGAACCAGCCCTCTGAAAACTCAGCCACACACTTAAAATCAAGGTGCTCTTTAAAACAACTCTCAAATTTGTGTGGTGGTGATTCCTAGAAGAGAGAACTTTCTTGCAAGACGTGCGCTGGTAAATGATGGAATAACAGTGACTCATATTTTATTATCAGACTTGACTGTAGCCGCGCTTACGCTCGCTTCAGATTTGTTGACACACATCTCTCCTGACGCCTGCCAATAAGGACGATGCTGTGAAGCAGCACTGTAATGTAAAACTGGTACGGGAAATGCAGGTGAGGGCTGATCACAGCCTGAGCCCCTCCGCACAAGAGCAGCTTTGGGAAGAGAGGGATTGGTTTTGCAATACCAGCCACCGATGGAAAGTGCTGGTGGGTTTCTGCTCCAGGGCGCTGAGAGGCTCGGCACCCACGTGGGTTGTCAGGGCGTTTCGCAGGACTAATCCCTCAGAACCTGCCTGAGACTGATGTCTGGTCCCAGAGTCACAGCCCGGGATGTTTAAGTGGCTCCCAGTGAGAGGCTGACGGTGAACGAGACCCCACGTTGCACCAGCCCTGCTGTATCTGAGTCTCCTTCCAACACTGTTTCCTTTGAGGTGGAAGAAGGAAGTGATCTATTTTTGGGGAGCATTCGCACCAGATGTTCGGTGATGGCAACACTGTCTCTATCACTGCATGCTCTGCTTCCGCACAGGAGCCCCCGGGCTCTGCCTGCCTCTGCCGCCGGTGACCCTGTCCCTTCCTCCTGCCCTGCCTGACCTCCACTGCTGCCAGCCCTGCTCCAGGAGGAAGGAGTGAGTTCACCTCCCCCAGCTGCTGGGGGCTGGATCTGCGTCCTCCAGGTAGGACAGGAGCGTTTTCCTGCTGCCCCACCACTGCCTGGCAATCGATGCCAGTCCTGTGGGGCCAGAGGTGCCCAGGGACACCCCCAGTTACTGGGAGCAGCACTTGTCTGCCACAGACCCCGGTGCAGAGGGATAAACCATAATGTTGCTGCTGTCACAGGGTGCAACATTCTCAGGATGTGCTGCTGCCTGGGATCGATGTCCCTGGTCTGCTGGCCTCGACACTCGTCTTTGAATCCCCTGTTCCTTCTGACGTGGGTTTTTCTTTCCATCTGAATCATTCAGTATGACTTTGGAGCACAATGGAGCTGTGATTTTTTTCGAAGCCGCCAGCCTGCAGGAAACAGAAGGTCTCTGAATAAAAGGGAGGCTCTTGTTACAACTTCCCTCTTATTTACTGTTCCCAGTAGCAGAGAAGTAAAAAGACAATGAATGAAATGGAGGATTAATCACGCGTAGCACTGAAATATAAACAAGGAGACAGAGCGTTCCAGAGCGCTGTTCCGAGCAGTGGCTCGTGCCCACAGCGTGCAGAAATCTCTCATCACTGAGATTTCATGAAAGAGGCCAAAAGGCAGAGGAGGCTCCACAGGTGGTTTTTCAAAGGCAAACTTGCAAACTGAGTCTTTTCCATGGACTTTGTTCGGTGCTCGCAAAACTTGAGTTCAAGTTGATATCCCCTGTGCTTAATCACTCACTGGTCCATGACTTTTGCAGAGGCAACTCCCTATTTTCCTATTTTTCTCTGTTCGGTGCTCACAAAACTTGAGTTCAAGTTGATATCCCCTGTGCTTAATCACTCACTGGTCCATGACTTTTGCAGAGGCAACTCCCTATTTTCCTATTTTTCTGCATTAATTTTAAAACAATAAAAGTCCAGGACAACTCTTTTGTCCCACTGAAGACTTTTAAAAACACTTCAGAGAGAACCTACTGTGCTGCACAGTGTGTAGCTCTGCTCCTATAAGGGGTGTGTCGTCTTTAGCCTTGCTCCCTTTTCCACTTGCTTTGGTTGCCAAACACCGAAGGATTACTAATCATGTTCCTTATTTATTTTTTTTAATCAGAGATTTACCTGTATTTGATTTCCAGCTATAGACTATGAGCGTTCACACCAGCCTTTGCAAAGGTGTTGAGCTCCTCAAGTTAATTGGTAATAAATTAACCTTGGGAGGTTGTTTGTGTGAAGCAGATTACGTGCATGCAGCTTTGTGGAGGTTTTTAGTGAAGCAAAACATAGGAAAGAAAGGTGGAAACAGGGATACATGACACAATTCAGATTGCCTGGAATGCCTGTAATAAACAGTTGTTTTGTGCATCTGAATATCTGCATCTGTCAGGTAAGTGCTGTTGATTTTTTTGGCATTGGGATGATGCATTTAATGTCAGGGTTGAGGCAAAGCGGAGTGCATAATTGTAAAACTGATGGGGAAGCTGCTCCCCATCCTTATTCAAAAGCTCCAACAAACCTCTTAACTGTTCATTTTACAGTTCTCTTTAGAAAACATATAAGAAAAACCTCAGGAAAGTTTATTTGGGGCACCTGCAATAATAAAATTGAAGTGGCCCAAGCCTGAAAATCACACCATGCGTCTCCAAGTGAGTATAAAAATCCGGAGCATGGGATATATTTAAGCTAAAAACCAAAACCAACCCATGCTACTTAACTAATCCTTGCTGTAACCTTCTGCCCAGACTTTGCCTGGGACTGGGAGCCTGGAGCAGGCACTGGGCAGGCAGGAGCCCTGCCAAAGGCTCCTCCTGGCCTTGTCTCCCTGTCCTCCCGGGGGCTTTCCAGCTTGCACTTTGTTTCACTTTCTCTTTCTGCTGTGCAGGGCTGTGCTGGAAGGGTTGCAACATCCTCTTTCAATTATTTACACTGTTTGCATTGAAATCGTAACAAAATATATATTCTTTTTAATATTAGGATTTTTTTTTTTTTAATATTACTAAAGCCGTGCTGGTGGTGCATTAAATTAGTTGGTGATACTCTTTTAAAAGCCCTTTCTAAATACTTTTTAAGAGGGGAATTGCATTAACTTCTCAGCTGCAGCTTCCCTGTTTACACACAGCAAAAGGCACTGCCAGCCTGAACCTGCCAGGTCAGGAGCAGAAGGGTGACCCCTGCAGCTCCCACCACCCTGATCCCCTGGCACCTGCAGCCTCCAGCTGACTTGATTTGCCAGTGGTTCCCTGCTGGGGAAGAGGAGGTGGGGAAGAGCTGCCTGGAGTCTTTGGTCATGATATGAGTGCTTCCCAGACAGGTGCTTCTTTGCTTGCCTTTGGTTGTACCTATTTTAGGGTAATTAATAATAGAGAGCTCCTGAGCAACCCAAATTTAGACACTCTGGAAATCCAGATTAAAAAATCTGGGGAGAGTTTATGGTTTTTTTCCTTTCTGCCCACTACAGCAGAGGCTGGAGGATCTCAAGTCAGAATGGGGGGTTGCCACTGTGCCCTGCTCTGGTTGCAACCTCCAGGCTTGGAAGCTCTACCACTTCCCTGGAAAACCTGTCCCAATGCTTGAAAAGATGCTAATAAATGTTTTGCTGCAGTTTTTTGTTTTTCTCTTTCCCCATAACTTTCAAGTTTCAGCACACTACCAGCAGAAACTTGATGAATCTTCACGATAAGAAGACTCCCAAAATTTATAGGGCTTTGCTGGCTTTTGGTCTTGGTTTTGACTACTTCAGCAAATCACTCGGAATTTTATAAAATTATTATTCTTCAACAGATTGAAAGAAATAGATTATATATCGTTACAAGGTTTGAGGGTCTGTCCCTGCCAGGGTTCTTGCAGGCTTTAGTCTCTCTGCCAAGGCTTGTGGGTGCAGGAGCCACGGCCAGGAGCCTTAAACCTCAACCCCCAAAGCTAAGGGGAATTTCTAAAAGGGAAGGTGTGTGCTCCGTGTCTTACCCTGCGAGGGTGAGAGGGAGCACAGGGAGAGGGGTGCAGGTCCTGCCCCCTGACCCAGAACCTTGTGCCTCACTCCTTCTGTGTCCCCCGGGGTGCTGCAAGTAAAAGGAGCTGCACGAGGTGGTGACAAGTCCCCAGCATTCCGGGTATTTGATCCGAGGAAATCACCAGTCAGCCAGGAAATGTCAAGATTACGTCACATGCATAATCTTTTAAAGCCCTGAAAAGGAGCTTGTTAAAATCTGTGTCTCTGCAGTGTGATCCCAGTTCATTTCATTTTTGCTTTGCTCTTCCACTTTACGGGAACAGGCAGGCAAATCCTCCTTTTCCCTCCCTTTGACTTGTTGGCTATGGCCTTGCCACTCACTGGGGCAGGGCGAGCAAGCCCTTACTGTGCTGGGCCCCCAAAGGGAAGATGTGGTGATGCCCAGGGCCTGTGGGGATACAGCTACAGCCCAGCCTGTCCACACTGGAAAAGGAGGGAGAGGACGTGGGAGTGGAGCTCCATCCCTTCCCCTGGTGCTTGCTCGTGTTCCGGGTGGGCGCCCTGGGCAGCCCAACAGCGCTGCAGGGAGGTGCCAAAACTTCACAGAGCAAAACTGCACCTCGTTATTCCACTGATCCTGCAAAACTATTAAGGAGCATGCAGTAGAGTATGTGACACACACATGTTTAATTTCTTTTACAGTTTCTGTTTTGATATACGCTCAATGTGTTTTTATAAAACAAAGATTTATTGGAACCTGGAATTTTATGACTTTAAGATTTGCTTGTGTCCAGATTGTGAGTTTCTCCTTTTAGAAGAGGAGGGGAAAGTTTAAAAGAGCCCATCTGCCCGTGGCACTTACGAAACCCTAGGCCAAGGATGACACCTTTTCCCTTAACTTCTACTATAATGTCAAACAAAAATTTACCATCAAATATTATGCCTTCCATATGCAATGCCCTGCTGTAGATTTAGATCACAGCAATGGTGTTTGGCTTCTCTCTTTCAAGTTTTTATCTGTGCCATAAGGAAGTCAGGACTCACTGTAGGGTCCAAGGAGGAGCAGCAAGGCAGGAAAAACCCAAACCATACATAATTAATGACAATGTGCCTTCACTTGTGCTCTTGATTTTTCTCATAAAAGCACAGCAATGCCCTTACTGCCTGCAAGGCTGAGGAAAGCAGTGTATTTTTAAAACACAGTGCCAGTGTCAGACAGCTCCAAGTGCTCTGGTAGGAAACAACCAGCATCCAAGGAAGCAGAGCCTGAGTCCAGTTCTCCGGTTACCACGACATAAGTAAACAAACAAGTTTATCACAAGTAATGAGGGCATTGTGCCAGTTTCAGTTAAAATAATGAAATAAATAAAAAAGAAATCAACCCCAAACCAACAAATCATTACAGCATGAGGAAAGTCCTGAATGAAATTGATTGTTTGTGCCAACACCAGAAATATATCTTGTCATAAACTCGGGCCTCCACATCTGCTTCAGCACCAGCGGATTCTTTATAAACAGCCTCTTTAATTTTATCTAACAGCCTGTTAGCAGACATGGAGTCCAAAAATACATCTCCTTTTCTTCCTCGCACTATCCTGAGCTTGGCAGGGCACCAAACATGAGGTTCAGCTCGTAATTCAAAAAAGCCCTTCTTTAAGCATTGACTGAGCTTGATTTAATAAAAATCCTGTCCAGCTTCCTCCGGGCAGCCCTAATGGGATGCAGAGCCTGGTGCTTCTCAGGGGCTGCTCCAGACCTGCTGTGTGTTGGCCAGTGAGATTTTTTTGTGGTGAAACAATATTGCTCTGTGGTGCAGTTGGGGAACCGGCTGGTGTTCTCCAGAATGTCTCCCCCGAGGGGTGCACAGCTTCACTTTCAGCTATGCCACCCTCTGAAAATGGAAGTGAGCAGGCAGCACCATAAAAACAGCAGAGCCACAGCAGGGGATGTCCTGGTGCCCCTGGTAGCCCCGGGGATGCTCCAGTGTTGCTGGTACGCAGCCCCCCTCCCACTGGCCCTGCCTTCCTCAGGGGAAGGAGAGAAAAGCATCAAAGACCCTAAAGTGATTTCCAAACCCCGAGTTCTCCTGGGGAGAGACCTATCCATTGTGTCTCCAGTGTGGCACTGCCAAGCACTTGTAGGTGCTCCTGAAGGAAAGATTGGGCATTCACTGAAATATAGGGGGTGTTGCACTGGGACTGGTTCCCAGAGGGCAGCCCCGACACCAGAAGCAGGACAACCACATTCACACTTCCTGACGCTGGTGTTCCCAAGAACAACACTGATTCTCTGGCTGCTGATTGCCTAGGAAAGCTGGAAGGGACATTGGCTGACTTTTAATGCCAGGACAAGAGTGGCTGACGTCACCTCAGAAGATGAAATACATTCCTGCTGCGAGGACTGCACCAAATTACAGACCCAGATTTCCCAAGAAATTAGTGTGAGAAACACTGTACAACACCACATTCACTGCAACACAGGAACTCATTAGCTGGATAGTTGAAAATGTTAATAATTATCCCATTTGACAAACCAAGGTATGTATTTCAAGCCTCAAAGTTTGCTGTGCTAAAGAAATATTAATGGCCTGCCATGTCATGATGTCCAGGGGAAAAGGATGTTTTGTAGTTTCTGCTCATGGCTCAGTTGTTTATTTAAATTACTTGGAAACTAAACCAGCAACAAACATAACCACTGCTGTTGTGAGGTGTGGTTAACAATAAGTAGATTTTATTTAGCATGACATCAAAGGATGAAATGGAGTGAAATAAAGGAAAGGAAAGTTTCTTGAGTGGTCGACGAGCCAGATCCCAATGCCAAGACATGGAGGAGGATCAACAGAAATCCTGCAGAGCCCATCCTGTCACTTGGTCATGCTGACAGATGCAAATAAATGAGCAGCACAGGTGTCAATGACAGGGAAATACTACATTTGGCAAAGGATGCTGCAGGTCTGTAGTGATGGAGGGGCTCTGTTGGCTGGCCTGGGGAATGCTGGTGGCACCCTGGGGTTTTTCATCACCTCCTGGGAGGGATTTTCTGACAGGTCCTTGTGGTTGTGCCAGGAAGGCTTGAGGGCCTTGTGCTGCTTGGCTGCCAATTCTCAGCAGCACCTGACCCAACAACAGGGAGGGATCTGGGATTTGCTGGGGGGCTTGTGGTCCCTCCAGTCAGGTGCCAAATTCAACTTTACAAAGAGCACAAGCATTCATCCAGTGATACCTTACTGATCTGAACATGGCTGATGCCTTTCAGCTGAATTTCAGCTGAATATTAAAGAGAAACAGATCAAAGGCAGACGATTGAACAGGAAAAGTGGGTTTAGCTGCCCAGCTGTGAGCTGCAGTGCCCTAATCCTTCCCCTTATGTGCTACAACAGGGTGTAATTCAATCCTAAATTACTGAAAATCTCAATGTTTTGTAAATCACATATCAGAAGGTATTTTATTTATACAAGCATCTACTCATTAGGAGTATCAAAATACTGGCAATACTGTGCACGCTCTGCAGGAGTTCTTGTCAGAACTGCATTTCACAGCTCAGATGGCCCCAGCTGAGAGGTACACATGGGTCTTCCTGGCATCTCTTTTTTTGTCCAGTCCTATCACTGGTGGGGTCAAATGGAAAAGCCACAGAGGCCTAGAGGGTTACGGTGGGCAGGGGAGCGGTACATGGGCAAGCACAGGCACTTCTACTCAAGTGGTGGCTCTGCCATCTTTAGAGACTTACCAAAGCTGGCTTGATGGATCTCTGGGAAACCCAATCCCTCTCCAAAGTCCCTTCAGCCTTGCTTGCTCTCCCTGGAGCTTGCAGGTAGTGACAGTCATGCTCCAAGCATTCTGTGCAGGCTGCTCCTAAAAGCTTCTAAAATCTTTCTCCCAGTGAAGGCTGGAGGAGCTGATGCTGCAGTAGGAAGGAAGAGAAGTAGGAGGCTTGAAAAGGTCACACCAAGGCTGCAATTTCCAAATGAGTGTGAATGAACTGGATGCCTTAACACCCTCCAACTTAAACACTCAGTCTTGGCTGTTAATGGAGTATGCTGTAAAACTGCATTTTCTTTACCTATTCAAGGAGAATTAGAGGGACACACCTCTTAATGTTAAGCAGGAGAAAGCTTTTTGGCCATGAAGGCTGTTCTTCCACACAGGAAGGTTGCTGGCAGAAAATGACAGCTTGTGGACAAACAGAGTCCGAGTGGCTGCAACAGCAAAAGAGTAGAGAAATAACCAGTCTGAGGTGTCCATAACAGAGTCAGAGTGGCTGCAACAGCAAAAGAGTAGAGGAAGGAAAATGCAGCCTCTGTAAATAGAGAAATAACCAGTCTGAGGTGTCCATATGTTTCATGGACTCACTTCCCTCCTTTTCTAGCATTTTGCTGAGCACTATAGCAATATTCAAGCCATTATTACATTAAGAAGTCTTTCAGCTTTTCTGCCTGAAAAAACAGTCATCACTTGTAAATTGAAGGCATCACTCTCTTATCTGGTCTGCAGCCAGAAGGGCTGGAAGCAATAGAAGAAGTGTGAACTTTCTCCTTCATCTCAGAGAACATTAACTTCAAAGCCAAGCCATAAACTTTCGGATGTAATGACTATTTGTCCAAAAGAGAAACACATCAGCTTGATCAATGAGTGAAAGGTATAAAACACAGAGGTTACATTTGCTAAACACTTGGGAAAAATGTGTGGTTATGCTTGGGTGTGTGGAGAGGGGAGTTGTTACTGAGTTCTTTGGGCAGGCAGGCCCAAGGGGCAGTGTGAGGATTGTTGTGGGTGGTTGTAGGTCCAGCACCGAGTGGTTTCTGTCCCAGAGGAGGCTGGGCTGCCATGTCAGGGTGTGCTCCAGGGCGCCCTTGAGTGCAGACCTTCATCACCGAGTGGGGACCTTGTCACTGTGTTGGCAGCCACACTGCTCTGCTTTTCCAATAAACCATGGCAGAGAGCATCTCTCCTTTCAGCTGCTCAAACAAAGCATTCAGGACCACCAGCACTTCCTCCTGTGTCCTTGCTCCAGCTGTGTGAATGCTGACTGGAGAAAACCCCCCTGTGGGTGCACTGCTGTCCCCTGGGCATTGCTGAGCTCCAGGGCACAGGGTCCAGCAGCACCAACACAGCCAGGCAGGTGCACTCGGAGATTTCAGACACCCTTGGTAAGGTTTCCCACATCCTTCTTCCTAGTTTTTAAACATGCTTTCCATTTTTCTGATGAAAGCTCCATGGAAATAGAGAGTAACAATGTCTTTTTGTTTCCATGGCTTTAGAGGGACAAAAAATTTATATTATGTGACTTTTTTTTCAGAGGATAACCATTACCCTTCCTGATAACATCCTTTCTCCCCTCACCCGTTAGGGCTTCCAGGTGAAGTCTGGACTCCATTCTCTCCCTGGGCAGTGGGTGTGTGATGTTTGTGCATGGTACAGGTGCTCAGAGAGGGCACTTTTAGTGCTAATCAACTCTTTGGTGAAAGTGTTTTTAGAAGGAGTAATTGTGAGGACTTGCTGCTGGGCACCGGCTTCTGCTTGTTGGGGCTCCAGGGCTGGGTAGTGAGATCCAGACCTGTGCAATTCCTGTCTGAGGATGGAGAGGAGGAAGTGCTGGAGTTTGAAGAGGGATTTTGAAAGGTCTGTAACATCTTCTGCCAACATCTTTTTTGGATCAGCCCTGCGTGAACAAGTGAGAGTCTGGAAGAACCGTGTCATCCTTGAGGACAGCTGGGCTTGCTGGGGGGCAGCTCCATTTGGGATGGGAGGCAGAGGGTTGATGCCACTGCTGGGGGGGAAAAGAGATGATGGTGGGGTTGCTGGCTCCACAGGCTTCAACAGCATCCTGCTTTCCCCCTGTGCTGTGCTTGCCTGTCCCCTAGATCCTTGTGAGGCCAAAATGTCTCTATAGGGAACCAGAGAGCAAACCTGAGCCCTTCTTGCTCACCACACATTTTTGTGTCCCCAGATCCCTGCTGGAGTGAATGGAGCTGGTGGGGTCTATTCAGGTTCCTCACCATACAGGTGGTATTGGGAGGACATGGTGGCTCAGCTCTTGAAATTTCTACCTGCCCCTAGATGTGTCCTGGCCTCCAGAAGGTGAGCTATCTTCTCCAGGCTGTCCCCTCTACTGTCCTGAATTCCAAATTCCAAACTCCCAGCATCCTGGGGAACAAGCCATGGGGATGGCCATGAAATGCTGGAGGTGGGGGTGTTGGTGGGGATTGAGATGACATTCTGGAAATGTAAAGAACAATTGCATACTGAATCCATCTGGTCACCCTCCTCCTCGTGGCATATCACCTGCCCCACCTTGGTCCCAGTGGACACTCCAGGGACAAGGGCAGGTAACAGTGGGTAGAGGTGGGGCAAGAGGACCAACAGGAGGGCAGTTAAGTCGTTTGTTTTAAGGGGCAGCTGGCTTTACCCAGGTAAAACCAGTGCAATGCCAGCAAGCTCCACACTCAGCAGATCCCCAAAGGTATTGGTGAAGCAGTGCTCAGCCTCCCTTGCAACACCTCTGCTTGAGGGAGGCAGCTGGATGCTGGGCTCCTTTTCCACTGTGGAGCTGTACCTGTGCTTTGTAGGTGTGTTGTGTATTTAGGTCTGTCTTTGCTAAGGGATCCACTGTAGCAATGCCTTTTATGTCCTGGAGTTCCATTTTCTACCTCCACTGGATGATGTCCTGGGCTTCAAAGCATACGGGGAGCAGTAACCTCTTTTATTGCACGGTCATAAAGCAATGGCCCTTCCCTGCTCCTGAATATGAATAATAAATAGAATGTATGAATAAGAAATAGTAGTGATATTGTTATATTTTTACATGGAGGCCTGCCAGATGCTCTTTTTGAGTATGAGACTCAAGATTTAGTCTGAGAAAAAGGAAGCAGAAAACAGGAATCCTGACAGTTTTGTACCTGGCTGTGCAGCTGTGCTGAGAGGTGCCCTGCAGATCAAAGGGAACCCGCTCCCGTTCTCCCCAGGTGCTGCAATGCTTCCCCTATCAGAGCAGATACTGGTTATCAGGCAGCAGTGCTATAAGCAGCACAAATGTGCACTTTGCTCTCCAGAGGTTATGGCAGCCAGAAGGATGCCAGATTAGATTTAGGAAAGCACATATGGACGTATTGCCTTCTTCAGCCTTGCACCATCCCTTAAAATCCTCCGTTGCTCTGGAGGAAGACAGAAAGCACGGCTGTGGACAATCACAGCTGTAGAAGCATAATTGCAATTGCTGTCTCAGAGCTGCTTAGTGCTTCTGATAATCTTTGGGACCTGCAGTGAGTCACTACAGGATGAAGGGAGAGCATTTTGGGGCAGGGATACAGCATAGGGACAACTCCATAGAAGTATTAAAAGAAACCACCTCCAGTTTACATTTCACTGAGGGGAAAGATGCTCTGAGGCAGCACCAGCACAAGTTCAGACTGAAGCCCAGACTTCCTGCTTTGGGATTCCAGGTATTCGGAGAGTGTCTCTGACACCAAGTCCTACACCGTGTCTTCCCCTGAAGGCTGAGATGCCAGCATAGCTCATCTCTCAACCCGGTCACTGGCCAGAACTACAGCTCCAGTCCACTGACAGCAAATCCCACCAGTTCACCTCACATGTGCACAGGGGTGTTTAGCTTCTGGGGAGGTAAACAGGAAGGTGACAGGAGTGAAGTCTCATATCAGTGTTGGGATCTCCTCCTTTCTTTAAGTGCTTCAGCAAAACCTCCCTCTAAGCCCCATACACTGCGTAACACATGGCACATCTGTTTCTATTTCCAGGGTGATCTCACTAATCACTTTTTAAGAATCCAGCATCCAGGGTTAATCAACACGAGCTGAATTACAGCAAAGGTTCCTACAGCAGTGGAAAAATCCTGTGCAACTCCCTTTCCTCAAGTTATCCTCTTGGATAGTGGGGTTTATCCTCTGCCTGAGTTCTGCCCAAATCCTCATGATCCCTGCAAAGCCAAGGCCTCTTTCCAAAAAGCTTCTGCCTCTCGGGGCCTTTGTCTATTTGACAAGGCAGATCTTCCAATAGTTGATTTTCTGTTTGGCAGTCAAACTAAAGGCTAAAAAAGCATGATACAGGTCAACCCCAAAAACCTCACGGGAATGGAAAGGGAGATTCCCAAGGAAACTGTCCTCAGCCACAAGGCTTATAAAGAGAAATTATCACCCAATCCACTGCCTACAACAGAGCCTCAGAGCACACAGGATGCAAGTTCAAACTCCTTCTGTTTCTCATATGGAAAGTATTTTTAAAAAGCTTTCCTGGAAGCAATATCACACCCAGTGTGCCAGGCAACACCAGAGGCACATGGAGATGGAGCACAAAGAGGCAGGAGTCTGGCTGTGCCTTGCTGTGCCTACACTGCTCAGCACAAAGGCCAGGGCAGAGTGGCAACCCTGGGCTCACAGGCACTGTGCCTAGAGCTTGCTTCCCAAGGAGAACATTTACCTTGGAAACAGCTACTTGGAGTGATCCACACCAAAGGCTCAGAGCTAGCAGAGAGCCCAGCAGACAATGAGCACAAATCCAGGGCTGAAGTCCATCTCTTCTTTGTTGGTGATGTAGCTATGCCTGTCAGATGTGCCTACAATGTCAGACACAGCTCTTCAGCTGACTCTGGGTCCTCATCCTTGATTGTTCCCATGGTGTTGGTCAGCACATGCCTATGCTGTTCCCTGGACCAGATCAAGGAGCTCCCTCCAGCCACCAAGCAGTGCTGCTCTGGACATGGATACTCCTGGAAAAACTTGCAAGAGCCACATGAACAAGCTCTGTCTCATTTCCCCTGGGATGTTCCTCCAGCATGGTCCCACCAGCCTTTCCATCCTCCAGCTCTTCTGAATGCTCTCATGCTTCAATCCATGCCAGGCTATACACCCCATGGAATTCAGCACTGGTGAGTACAGCATCATCTTCCTGGGCATTTTATGCTGGGATAAAAACACACCAAACTTACAAAAATACTGGTTTGCTCTTAGGTCCATAGGCTGAACACACAGGGCCAAGCTAAGCTGGAGTCAAGTCCCATGCAATGCTGCCAAATTCAGCCTCTTTTGTTGGCTGGCCCTGAGCAGCCAACACTGCTCTGGAACAACTGCTCTTGTCCACTACCTACCAGATCCCAGGCCTGCTCTTTGGGGCAGGCAGTTTAGTCCTGCTGGTATTCCTGCTCTATCTGGTCCAACAAACAGTGTAAATAATTCTACTCTGAGCAAGAGGATTAGGAAAGCCCCCTTGCAGGCTGTCCTGTGGTTTGGCCATGCTCTGAAGACACAGCATGTTGGTAAATCCTCACTCCAGCTGAGGTTTCCTTTTGAGATCAGCTTCAAAAATAAAAAGTAAAAAGAACCTCAAACCAACAAAGCAAGCCACTTTTATGTTTCTAATTTTTGGGGTTAATTCTGATGAATGGTTGCACACCAATTGGCAGATAGCTTCTGTCAACCAGGAACTGCTTTTCAGTGAGTAATCTGTTTTTCAGACATCATTGGCTCTACTTGTACCCCCTTCCCACTGCCACAGGAGAGGGAAGGGATACTGCAGGAACTGCTTCACATATGATCCTTGCTGCCCTGGCTCTCATGTAGCCACCAAATGGTCTCACCCTCTGCCTGCTCTTCTGCTTGGAGATATTAAGGACCTTCAGCAGTTACCATGTCTCACTCTGGGTAGCTTCTTCTTCCTCAGCTGCACCTCTCCCAGTGCTGTCAGAATGGCCATGGCGACTCTGTCAAGACTTGCTCACCTAATTTCCATATTGAGGATTTCTAGCTACTATAAGTGGCATTTCTATGTCCTCCTTTCAGGACACACATCTTTATGAGCCCATCAGGTTATGCCATCTGCTGTCTGTTGGAATGTAAACACCTTCTTAGGGACAGGTACATGCACAACAATGGTAATGTTTGTTACCAGGACATGGCTGTGGGGCTCCACAGGTGGCGCAGCTGACAATGGCCACAAGCCATTGTCACAGCATCATAGAATGGCTGGAGTTGGAAGGGACCTTAAAGATCATTTAGTTCCAACCCCCTATCATGGGCATAGATGCCAGCCACTAGATCAGGCTGCTCACAGACCTGGGGTATCCTCTGAGGACAAACCACTTGGCCCTGAGTTTTTGCCACCTCCATCACCATACATGCCAGCATCTCCCAGAGCCCACTGGAGCCAGGACAGGCTGGTTAAAGGGTGGCTGGGGAGCTTGCAGGGTGAGAACAGCCAGTGGGAGTGACAGCCACATGTTTGTGGGGCTTATTTTAAAGTTGATTGATTTATTTTAGTAGGACTTTCCCACAGTGTAGCTGGCAGTGGCAGCCAGCAGACATGGCAGTGTCCAGGCTCTGGTGACAGACTGACAAGGAAACTCTGGGGCTGGCAACAGGCTCCTGGTACCCTTTGGGGACCACCTGATTAGCCCTGCTTTGGGTGACCTTGCTGCAGCAGAGGATTTAGCCTAGGTGATCTCCAGAGGTGCCTTTCAACCTCAGCCTTTCAGTGAGACTTATTTAAACCTCTGAATAAAGCACAGATTGGACATTCAGGTGTATATATTCAAGTATTCCATAAATTCTCAACTCAATACAGGAAATTTGGCTTTCAAGTCCAACAGCACATTGAATCTTTACCAGGCTGTAAGGCCAGAGTTTCATGAGAGTTTTAACAACCTAACAAACCAGGGAAGTACAAAACATGCCATGCAACTCAGATGTTTCTATGCAACAACCATATGATCCAAAGTTTCTCAAACAAAACCATTTGCTGTCAAGACAGAGTGGAGCCAAATCAGTGTGATTCAAGGTTTTAGAGTCA
The DNA here is from genome assembly GCF_014805655.1 of Passer montanus. NCBI lineage: Eukaryota > Metazoa > Chordata > Aves > Passeriformes > Passeridae > Passer > Passer montanus. The sequence goes on from NW_024368818.1 coordinate 1,581,569, forward strand.
ATTTTGTAAAATGTCAGAAGGAGTTACTTAGTGCCACCCAGTGTTGGCAGCTAGAAAAAGGAAGGTTAAATATGGTTACAACTGGGTGTAGCCCAGTGAAACAGGAAAAAAAAAACAGCTCTTGCTTTCTTTATCAGGGGTGAGTAATGTCACAGAAGCCGGGTAGCACCAGCATTCAGGGATAGGTGTCCCAGAGCTGAAATGAAGTTTAGCCATCTTGTTAAAAAAACACCCCAAACCCTCTACTTTTTATATTCACTTTTCAAAGCAGGTAATCAGTTTGAGATGCAGATGGTCTTTTTTGTCACAAGACTCCCTCCCCTAGTCTGATATCTGTCTAGTGAGAAAGTTGCACTGACTTTTCTGGTCAGAGGTTCAGGAATTTAGATGAGACACAACTATATAAAATGTGTCTCTTTCCTAGAATAAAAAGAGTACAGTTAAACACGACTCTTTCCCCCCTTCCTGCCTTTGTCTCAGGTGCTGCATATGACTTGTCTTTTCCTTGAAGTCTTTAAAATTCCACAGGATCTCATGTATATCAGGCATAGAAATACTCTCCCAGTTATCATCTTCAGATGGCTGAAGAATTGCATGTCTGCTTTTGCCCTTCCATGGACTGCAGAAAATCACAGAATGGTTTGGGTTGGGAGGAGCTTTAAAGACCATCCAGTTCCAACTCTCCTGCCATGAGCAGGGTCACCTTCCACTAGACCAGATTGCTCAAAGCCCCATCCAGCCTGGCCTGCAACATCTCCATATAAAATTAGAGTATCATGGTCCCATTTAACAGATGTGGAAAGTGAGATGCAAGCAGGCATTCCCATCCTCATCACAGCCCCATCCCAGGAGAGCTGGGCCTGGCCAAGATGGGATGAAGGAGATTTGGAGGCAAGAACCCAAGTGGGCAAGAGAGGAAGGGGAAAGTAAGGCCTGAAGATGCCCCAAAACCACCAGGTGCTGGCAGGGTGAGGGCATCCCAGGGTTGTGGCTTCACTGTAGTGGCAGAGAAACCCTCCTTCTACCATTTTGGTCTCATTCACTCTGCTCTGAAGTATTCTCATTGCCCAGAGGGAAAATTAAGACAACAGAGGTTTGAGTGGTTCTCTGCTGGTTCTTTATTTCATCCCTAGAAGATGAGGGCCAAGGGGAGACTGACACAGGAGTTTATCTCAGACTGATACAACAAAAAAGCAACAGTGAAGGGTGGCTGCCCTCTGAAACAACCTCACTTCCATGAGCTGCCATGCTGGTGATCCATGCTTCTGGGTGTAAGGACAGGCATTTTTACCTTTTTCTCCTACTCATGAAGCCATCTATCTCCCAGTCACACAGCTTATCCCTTGGATTTGTGCTTGCTGACGAGTCTCCTTTCTCACTTACCTTTCGCTGACTGCTGGGAAACAGGCCAGGCAGTATGGCCACAGGTCATGAGTCAAAAACTCCTCTTCTGGGCCCAACACACTTGGGGTGTTTTTTTCTTTTCTCACCAGTCCCATGAGGCTCCTGGAGGATCTGGGTGCTGGGCTAGCTAGTTTTTGTTGGAACTAATTGCATCTGCATTTCTCACTAGGGCCCTACGTATCCTAAGTGCTCTCCATGCTCTCCACAGCTATGAGAACTTCAGTCTTCCTCACACAGAGCTCACAGTTTAAAACCCAAGGTGGGAAATCACTAATTCATGTGATGGCTGCTCAGCCTTTGCCTCAGAAATTCATCAAAAAGATAATTTTCTCTAAGAGGGCCACAGGACACAGTGTGTACAGAAAAAGTTGGTAGAGGAAGGAGACCAGACAAATACAGCATTCTTGGAGAAAAAAAAAAGAAAGAAAGAAAAAGAAAGAAAAAAAATTAGTATCTGTGTATGTCCCTTCAGTTAGGAAGGTTTACAAAGCAGCTTCACAATGAGAAACAGTGCCTGCTCCAGAAGTTTTACAGTCCCAGCAATCAGGATGAAATAGCAGGAGGGGGAAAGGCAGAAGCAGGAGACCTGTGATTCCCTGCCTTACACGGAGCAACTGTGCTCAGTTTGCAGGTCCAAGGCATTTTTAAGCCTATAAATAAACTGGGGACGTTAATGAAGGCATTAATCCCCGCTGGCCGCCGTCCCAGCTATTTTCAGCGGAGGTTACCTTGCCTCTCCCAGCAGAAGTAGGTCTCGAGGGGAGGGTCGGGATGCCGTGTGCCCGCGGCCACCGCCCTGGGCGGGAGGACACTGCCACCGTCCTTGGCAGCCCACCAGGAGGAGGTGTCCCAAGGGCCAGCCCTCCTGGCTCCCAGCCTGCCGGGAAAACAGACGTCAGAGAATAAACAACGAGGAAAGGCAGAGTGCTGCCGGCTGCAGAGGGAGGCTGGTGGCTGCTCCTGCCTGCACCCCTTACGGCACAGATGCCTTCTTCATCTCCCACAAGGAGATACCCCCGATGGAGACCCTCTGCTCCTCTGCGGCTGCTGGGAGCCTGCTCCCCCACTTCTGCCTTTCCAAGGGCAGAATTTGGCAGAGGGGGAGCGTGGGAGAGGCCAGGCCATCCCGGCATGCTGGTCTAGGGCAGGGAATGGCCAGGTGCAGGTCCCTGCGGAGAACGAGACATCCTGCCCCGAGACAGCTTCCTGCCCCTCAGCATAGTCAGTGCTTTCCCCACACCCAGAGAGGGAGAAGAGCTCCCTTTCTCTTCCACCCAGGAGGAGCAGGAATGTCATGCACATGGATGGTAAAAGCGGCTTTTTTTCCTTCCTGCCGTGAGGAGAGAAGCCCCAGGACAGCATTTGCTTGGGAAAAGAGCAGCCCAGCATTTGCCCTCAGTGCTCACTCGGCACCCAGAGCTGTTTGCCTGTGGGCAGTGTAGCCCTGAGGTTCATCTTACAAAGGTACCTCTTACAAATGCTTGCCTCATCTTACAAAGTATACCATGCTTTTGTTTATTTTACTATTTCTTTCACAATATGCCAGGAAGAAATTTATTCCTAACAGTAAATGAGGTTCACACTCACTGAAAACTGATGCCTTTGAAAACCACGTCTACACACTGCTTTCCTTTGACTTGCCCCCTCAGGTATCCAAGCTGGTCACATACCACCATGCAGGGTTAGAGAAAGTAATGTTCCTGTACCACCAGAAAACACTGGCCAACATTTTCTTTTCTATTCTGCAATGAGCTCAAGATGTTGAGATGTTTGCCAAATAATATTACAAAAGAATTGTTCACATGCTGGTCCCAGGTGACATTTGGCTACTGTAGCTATTAGGACTTATTCTCCCAAAGCATTCAGTGGCACAGGACTTTTCCCCCAGTCTTCTCAGAAAATACACACTGTTTTCTGTTCTTTGTGTTGCTTAGTAATGTTTCCTGAATTCTCAATATCTATAGTGGTCTGACTGCCAGTTGCTCATAATGTACCATCTAGAAAGAACTAAGAGAAATTTGGATGTTTTTCTTACCTCCTTACAATGATATTTTGGGGCCAGAGGCAGCAATTTCTCTGTGGAAGACCCACTTCACTTGATGTAGCTTGCAGCTCACAAACAGCACAACTGTTCACTCTCAGGAACTGCTAAGAAATGCATTTCATTTACTTGAGTTTTGCTATTGTGTCTCAACTATATTCAATGGACAATCTGAAGACTTTACTTATGCTACAGCTTCCCTGCTGCAGTTCTGGCTGGCCTCTTTTAGGGATCATGCAGGATGTGACCATTTGAAGGTCTCTGGAGTGGCTTGTGCATGGCAAAGTTTGGTCCTGCCTACAGCCACTTTGGCAAGCAGACACACACCTGGGTCCTGCACTGTGCACTGGCTCTGTGAAGCAGGGCTATGGACTCCTATGTCAGTGGCAATCTGTGACACCAACCCCAGTGACAATTGACAGGAAATTTCTTTCCTACTTTAATGAGTCTACGCAGTGTTAAGCCATTTTTTGCAAAGCTGTCACAAAGGCTCCTGACTGATCCCTACTGCCTGTAACCAGTACTTTGGGAAGCCCATCAGCCCCATCGCCCTCTTGAGATTGCTCTTCCAAACCTGCTGATGAAGGGCAACAGGGAGCAGGCACTGCAGGGATTCTTTGGCTCCACAGAAGTGTCTGTTGGTCACACCCCAGCAGCTTTGGCAGACTTGGTGCAGTTGTTATTAACTCCTAATCTCTGCTTGTGGACTTTTCTGGGCAGTTGCTAGGATGAGAATTTTCTTTATCAATGGAATTTCATCAGTTGGGTTTGCTTGACATCCACTAGCTTGTCAAATTCAGAGATACAGCCATCTAAATCTTATTGGTATAAACTGCAGCAACATCACTCTCAGGAGGAAAGTAGGGGGGAAATATCCCCTCAAAGGTATTCTGTGTCTGGAGAAATTGCACGCCCAATAAGAAATCAAGATTGCAACTGCAATCTTGCGAAAGACACACAGAGGTACTCCAGACAGACTTAACATTCACCTTGACAAAGTAATCAGCTTGTCAAGCAAAGGAAGTCATTTTGACCAGAGTGGTCATGGAAGGTAACTAATATTCTCCACCTGCAGCATCAGTCAAATAAGGATTTAAAATATTACAAGAGAGGAAATCTGAAATGTTAGAGAAGAAAACATACACAGGAGTGAAAACACCAGCATGTGATGGCCAAAAATGTAAAATAAATGCTAGAAATGTTTCATATTGACCAAATAAATAATAACCTGAAATGAAGTGGTTTAGGCTTGTTTCATATGGTAAAGATATAGGCTAGCCTGGCCTCAGGCTAGTATTTTGCTTTCCCTAGAACTAAACAAAAGGCATCTGTTTATCTTGTCTATGAAAATGTCCTTGTCAGATGTCAGCTGAGCTCTCTCTGGGCAGGTCACCTATCTCCTCCCAGCTTCAGAGGAGACCCGTAAACCACTGCCCCCCAAACACCATATATCTGTGCATCCTGAGCAGTTATCCCTTCTCTTTCCTGAGCTGCCCAAGTTGTCTCAGAAGGCATAGACCTTCCCTATGCCTGGAAAATCCTGCTAGAGAAAAATGTCGTTGTTGGTAATAGTGATAATGGAAGACATCCCTGCAGCCCCCTGAACCCTCACAGGGTTACATTAAAAGTGCCTTTCATGGCAATACCAGGTACAAGAATTCCTTTTTGCTGACCCTGCTGCTCACCAGTCCTTCTGGTGGCTTCTGCAGGCACAGTCCTTCCTGGCACCAGCAGGAAAGTGCCAAGGACCAGCACCCAGAATGACCCAGTCATAAAATCCAGTGAAAACTTGTTTCTGCTTAGAAATAATCACCAGACAAAGAAAAGACCCAGCTCAGAGAATTCCCTGCTTGGCATACCAAAGATGAGGTGATGCACTGCAACTCAGAGGTAGAAGGGAGCAGCTAAAGCAGGAGTAGGCATTGCTGCCAAAGATTGGCTTCAGACTAAAGCCAGTGTTTCCACATTTCCACAAAGATGGAGGGAAGGGTAACAGTGTCTCAGAAGGGCAATAGCTGGAGTGAGGTGGAGCTGAGCCCTGCACCAAGGCTTGAGTGAACCATACATGCAACCTCTGACTGACAGCATTGATGTCTCCAGGGAAACCTAAGGACTCACGTTGATCTGCACATTTAGGAGAGCAAGAAAAGTAGTGATTATCAGATCAGTCATAGAAATGTAAAAATCTATCTTGTTAATGTTGACAATTAACTCTTACATTTGCCTGGGGAAAGGGGTCCTGGTGCCTTTCCTCTGGGATGCTCAGGTATGTGGCAGTGGAAGCCTATTTTTGCCTTCTGTAGGACCAGGACAACGCTGTGCTGGCAGGCAGGAAAATTATGTAGCTCTCTGGACCCAAGTGATGGCTGAGCAGAACACAGGAACACTGGAAATGCCCTCAGCTACACAAAAGTGATATTCCATCGTGCTGCTGAGGCAGCAGAGCCTGCTCCTGCTGCTGCTCTGAGCAGGCTGCATTCACTGGTTTGGGTTTCTCAGAGTGCTGTGATGGTTGTGAGATTCAGTCTCTAATTAGGTCCCTGTAGTGGTGAGATTGCTTCCTTTATAACCACTCAGTGGGAACTGGTACTTTATCCTCTCTACTCAAATTTTTATGTCTTTCACCCTCATTTTCTCTCCAGTGCCCAGAGTCTCCAGTCCACTGGATGACAGCTGCAAAAGCCTCTGACATTCACTTTAAGGACGATTCTTTTCAGCTGCTTCACATTTCCTTTTGACAAGCTCTTCCAGTGATATTTACTGCAGCTAATGAATTAACTCACAGCTGGACCACTTGCTAGCCTTTTCAGTCCAGAGCTGTTTTAAATCTTGATTAGCTGTTATGATTTGTAAATCTCACAGAACTGCTAAGTCCAAGCTTTCCTGTCTCACACTGTGATCAGGAGACTGTTCCCAGTCATGCAGAGCAGCAGTACACAGGCATTAGGCATTCAGGGGGACTCTACCTCTTCAGCAGGTAGCAAAACAGTGCATTATCCACCGGAAACAGTTCAATTCACAAGGAAAGTTATTTGGATAACTCATAGTGTGCCGGTTTTGCATGGCCTGGTTTTTGGTAGCAGGGGAGCCACAGAGGTGGCTTCTGTGAGAAGCTGCTGAAAGCTTCCACCATGTCCAGCAGAGCCAATGGCTGATGGCTGTGGAGATGGACATGCCACTGGTCAAGCCTGGGCTAATTAGGAAGGTTGGTAACACCTCTGTGATAACAGATTTAAGAAGAAAATCAAAACAAAGTGAGGTGTGTGTGCAGCATTAATTCCAGCTAGAGAAGAGGAGGAGGTGACAATGTGTGAGGGAAACAACATGGAGACACCATGGTCAGTGGAGAAGGAGGGGATGAGGTACTCCAGTGCCAGAGCTGAGATTCCTCTGCAAGCTGTAGAGAAGGCATGGTGAGGCAGCTGTTCCTCTGTAGCCCATGAGGATCCATGGGGAATGCAGAGATCCACCCGTGGCCCGTGGGGGAAGTGCCCATGCTGGAGTGGATAGATGCCTGGAGGAGGCTGTGATCCAGTGGGAGACTCTATGGAGAGAGGGGGCCCTGCTTCCAGGCTGGACCGGCCTGTCCTTGGAGGACTGCACCCTGTGGCAGAGTGACCCACAGTGCAGCAGTTTTGGGGGGACTGTGTGCCCATGGGAGGGACTCACAGTGCAGCAGTTTTGGGGGAACTGCTGCTTGTGAGATTGGAAACACACTGGAGAAGTTTGTGGAGAACTGTCTCCTGTGGGAAGGGACCCCATGGTCTCCCTGAGCAGTGGAAGAAAATCTCGGGTGGTGAACTGATCAAATCCCCATGCCCTGTCTTCCTGCGCTGTCAGTGAAAAGGAGGGAGGGGGTTGGGGAAGAAAAGGTGTTTTAAGGGATTATTCTACTTCTCATTATCCTCCTCTGACTTTGTTAGTAATAAATTCACTTTGCACTTCAATGCTGAGTCTCTTGCCCTTGGAGTGTTTTCTTCCAGTCCTTATCTCAACTCATGAACCTTTCATTACAGTTTTCTCTCTTCTGCCCAGGAGTGGCAGGGGAGGATGAGTGAACAGCTTTTGTGGGTGCTTGGTGTTTGGCACTGTCAAGCCACAATAGATTTTGGTGGAGAATGCAGGCACTGACAAGGACTTTGAGATAAGAATATTAATTCAGAGAAATGCTGGACAAAACAATTATTAAACTGTGTTATCAAGTAGAATGATAGTGGGGAATTTGCATTGTAGTGAAGGAATTGTAGTGAAGGGTCTAGGGGTGGATTTTGTGTAGTTTGTCCATTTTTGTTCTGTATTGTGATGATGTTATTTTTGGATCTGGTGTGGGGAACTTTTTTTTCCATCTCTTTCTGTTTAGTTTAGTTGTTTTTGTTGTTCTAAGTAAAGATTGTATGTTGGATGTGGACAATTTTTTACTGCAGACTTCCACAGTTGTTGCCAATCCTTATAAGCTGTTTGATACTGTTAATATAATTAGCCAGTACCGCTGTTATTCTGTGGAATTCATGGAATTTGTCATCATCCTAGTGCAAGACAAAAAACCTTTAGGTGAGGAGCTATTAAAATGTGCCCTGAGGCACCCAGTTCCTGGGCGGAAGGGTATGTGGAGGGATTTGGGCAGGTTCCTAGGGTGGTTATCATCTCCCATTGCCTGGAACTTTACTCCTGAGCAGGCAAACACCCCTAACACACTGGCCCCTGGACTGCTAGAAGGGAACCATTACACGTGCTGAAGCCCTGCTTCCCAGAGGTGTCTGAGTTCGCTTGCTGATGGGAAGTCGCGACTGACTTTTCCCTTTGCTTATGCACATGCAGGTTCTCACTTATTTCTTTTCTTTCACTGTAATAAAACTGCCTTATCTCACCCACTGGTTGCTCTCCGTCTTATTGTCTCTCCTGTCCCATTGGCTTAGTGGGCACCTAGCATGCAGCCAGGGTCAACCCACTACAGAGAGCTGGAAAAGAGAAGGCCTTAATATTTATGTGTGAAAAAATATGCAACACAGTGTAGACAACATTTCACAACATCTTGCACAAGTGATATTACACAAATGCACCTTTCTCCACATTATTTTGCAGATCCTCTTTTCTGTTTCTAACTTCTGAGCACATCCTGAGCAATGAACAACAGCCCAACATTTCAAATTAGGATCCTTACTTGAGTTCCTAAATACAATTAGTCTGATTTGTATAGATTCTGCCCTCTCAAGTCCCAAGACACTTACAGGGTCAGCAAATCAGGACCTTTGTATTTTGGCAACTAACTGCATTTAGGAATCTAAATTTTCAGTGACTTGAATTCCAACTCTAAAATTCTGGCCTGGAAGTAAGCATCAAACTGGAATTTGTAGCCCAGGGGCTGGGAATACACCAGTCATTGCCTAAGTTCAGGATGAAAAGTCAACACACATGGAGACTTTTCACTTATCAGAAGACTTACAGCAAAACAGGAAGTTATTAATATCAGAGCCTGAACTGACTTGAGAGTCAGACAATATCAAACAGAAGGTGTCTCCCCTTTTTCCTGTTTATCTCTTGCTAGCTCAGAAGACAGGGGAGATGAAGAGGCAAAGAGTTTCATAATTTGGTGCTACAAGGCAGTGAAATTGAACCGACAGGCTGTACATCATTACACAAAGTATATGGCATCACTTTCCTCAAGTCTTTAAAGCTTTTCCTGTACTTTTAAACAAACAGGGAAGCTATTTTGAAATGATGGGGTGGAACATGACAAAATAATGCAGTGCAATGGCATGCAGGAGTTTAGACAAAATGAAACTACAGGGGAGGGTAATATGCTGCCTTGTTATAGTTATCTTAGGAAAACACTGGAACTAAAGAACTTTCTCTTGAGAAAGTGTCATTTGATTTTTAAATAACACAGGTCATTAGGACTACAGTTTCACATTGTGTCTGCATGATGGTTTATCAAAGCAAGATCAAGTTACTGGCAGGGTCCTGGGAGGAAGCTCCAGGGTAAAGAAAAAATACTGTACAGAGCAGATTACCACCACACAGCGCAGAAATGAGCAAAACTTTCGGAACTCATGGCCCAGCCTCATCACACACCAGACTGCATTCAGCTCTCTGTTTTCACTGCTGCCTAACACAGTATTTTCTTTCAAACAAGGACGATTAAAAAAACTGCCCTTTCTAAAAGGGAACTGGACACAGTCCCTCCTTGAAAGACAAGATCAAGCAGGAAGCCCTCCACTGAGAACTAGCAAGGTCAAAAATGGAGTGCCAACCTGTTGGGATGTAGGGTCATTGGCTGTCTGAGCTCTTCTCTATTTTGTCAGCCACTGTGGAGTGAGAGGGCCAGGGAGCTGCCTCCCTGGCCTCCATGTTTGTGGAGAATTTATTAAAAGACTCATGCTGAGCACAAAAATATTGGCACTGAGCAGGCAAAAGGCAAACCCCAAGTGTTGGGGTGCAAGAATATTTATTTGTTTTGACTTATGATTGGGCAGGTCATACTTCCTAGTGTAACCTGGCTGTTCTCTAGAACACAAAACACTTTAAGTAGGTGTCAAATCCCTGGGAAAGGTTTCCTTTCTTTTGGAGAAACAGGAGATTTCATGTGAGGATTCATTCACTGGGTGCTTTCACTTTTTCAGTCATCTAGAGATTTGGTCCTCTTTTTTTTCCATCCTATCTTGCTGAGCCACTCACAGCCAGATGAAATAAATTCCTAGAAGGAGATCACTTCCACAGAGCCTTACACCTCTCAATTTACACTGAAAAAAACCTGCTTATACATGTAGAAGATTAAAAAAATAGAAGTGCATCTTCTTTTCTGTCCTTAATAAGGTTTCAGCTGCAAACACAAGGCAAGAGCCACATTTTCTTTCCACTGAGGTTGCCGATGTCAAACAAAAACATCACAAATTTCATTGCTGCTTAAAGGAGATCTGCTGTACATGACTTGCAGGAACCACTACCTCTGACAAGATTTGTTAACTACAGTACTGATGTACACAGTGTAATCCTCAGGGGAAGGCCCAGCAGTCAGCTGTCCTCCCAGAATGGCCTCTTTTCCCCACTCAGGCCACTTTAGGAGTGCTGGGTAAGGAGGGGTACAGCAGGCAGCTTCCAGGCTCCCAGATAGATCCTTTTGTGATCCCCATAGCTCATGGAGGAAGAGAGGAAGAACCGTATCAGATGAAATGGAGCTAGGCAAGACAAAAGAGTGGTTACTAGCAAATGAAAAAGAATTCTATAAATAACGATATGAATAGTTTTCATGTTTAAGCAAGAAATGTAAGAGGTATGAAATGAAGCAGAATTAAGAAAAAGCATTCTGCAGAGTGAATTAGAGAGATTTACAGCACAATATCAGCTCCCTGTGCAGCTCAGGTCAAACATTGCTTTGCATTTGAAAGTCAGCTACACGGATTACTCAGAAGGATCGCCTTTGCTGTCCATCGCCTATGGTAAAAAGGTAATGCAGACCAAACCACTTCAGGGCCTGATATGACTCTCTCTCATACTGTAGCTGAATTCCTCACAGGTATTAATCTCACACACATCAGGAGTGTGGAAACACATTCTTCCTTGGAGAATGAGAGACAAAAGGCAGAAAGATGGGACCACCTTACTCAAGGGAGTCACTGGCAAGGCAGAAACCTGAATGTAGATCATCCGAGCTCCAAGCTAGCATCTGAACTTCTAGACACACCCTCTTCTCCCTCAAAATGTGAGAAAAGAAGAAATAAAACCAAAACCATACCACAGTGGTTTGAGTCATTTGAGAGTCCTGGCTGCAACCTCCCACACAGCAATCACCGCACAATCTTGGCTGCTTTCAGCATTGCCATCTTACCTTTCCCTCTCAGGCTTTCTCTTGTGTTCTGGCATAAACTGGGAGCTGCCTGAGGCAGAAGCTGTTTAAGCTTCCCCATTATTTTGCATGTAACATGAAGTATCATGGGGTGTCTCACAGGTTTTGACTCTAAATTGAGTTTTTGAGAGAGAGTCAAATTACTTAATGTCACTTGAGTCTGCCTCCTGAAGCTTTTCCACACCTAGGAGCAGCTGGCAGAAGCAGTGGAAGTGAGCAAGAGCCATCTGTGCACACTGCTCAGGTTTTACTACTTCTGCTCACCCTGAGATTTTTGTTATCAGGGAAACTATTTAGGCTGCAGGAAATAGCTCTTGAGGGCAACAAGGATCTGGCTAGTGAGTCTGTCCTTAGGCCAGGCAAGCCTAAAAGATGTGCAAACAGCAGCAGCTGCTTTGTAGGAACGAGGCCCTGCAAATTTTTTAATGCACATTGATGTCTGAAGTGTTGCTGTGAAGGATTTATGCAATAGATATGTGACTGTGTTCCTGTTCCACTCCTAACTATTCCTGTGTGTCTCCTCTCTCACTGACCTTCAAGGCTTTCCTCAGAATACAGTGATACATACTGTTCCTGAGGAGTCTTGGGAGAGAATGTAGAGGGCATAGATTTGCTTCAAAGCAGATCTTCAAACATCTGTTTGTACTTAAGAGCAGGAAAATTCAGCACGCTACAGCACATAGCTGCCTGTAGCTTCAAGGCAAACGCAAATGCTACGAGGTATTAAAGACTCATAAACATAAACAAGATAGCCTGGAGCAGCTTATCAGTTAGGTGGTAATGGGTGGGAAAGGCTCATTGTATATTTAAGGCCGAGGCATTTTCCCACTGATTTTTGCCATGTTAGTAATGGGCCAGGGAGAGGAAAACTCTCATGTAATTTAGCCAGGAAATACTGCTCAGGTCAGTCAGTCCTGACTCTCTCCTGCTGTGGTTCCTGCTGGCTGCTGCATGGGGGTGCAAGGACAGTCTCTGGCCAGACACCCTCTGAGTCAGGAGGGGAAAGACACAACTGCTCATGCCAGCTCCATTCCTGACAGCCAGGCCACCACTCCAGCAGGTTACCCCTGTAGCAGAACAGAGATTACACTGAAGGAGAAGGGACTTCCCCAGCAGCAGAGCCTTGCTTGCTGGCCATGCAGGAACATCAGGGGAAGGCTCTGGCCCTAGATTATTGTCTGGGTGGAAAACAAATAAGCAGATGAAGACACTGTCACCTGCTACTGTTTGACATCAGTCTGTGACCACAGGGAAGAGTGGCCATGAGACACTTTTACCACTACCTGAGAGATAGATAACATGATTAATCTGATAGAAGCTGGTGGTGTTTCAGTCCCCTCCACACTGTCTAGGTGAATGAGAAGAAATTTTAGCTGGCTTGAAGTCTCTACATAATATTGTATTAGCATCAGATGACTGCTACTTCTGGTGTAAAGGAGGGGACAGGAACATGGGGCAGGATCTGTTAGGACTTGAGGCACTGAAGCAGAGCTGTTCTAGGTTGGGCATAAGCCATTACAATAGACAACATCTGGGTATGTCTAGTTCACAGTCTTCTGTTTAGTCTAATCCCACCTCCTTGGAGATTTCAACTCAAATGCCATTTGGAGCAGCTTTGCCCTGGACATATGCTGTCTTCTGCCAGCTCCACTGCAGGGACTGCAATCTTTGCCAGCAGAGCAGTAAAAGCAGCTGGGTAGGTCCTCTTCAGTCGCCTCACCATCGCTTGTTAGAGCTCATTTGTCAGAGCCCTAAATCACAACACAAACACTAGAAATCAACCCAAAATGGATAGGGCTAGACCACAAGACCCGAAAATTCTCTAAAAATGTGCAATCTAGTTCAATAAATAGTGCCTTCCTTGGGACAGATAACTTGGGTTCTCCAAGCAAAACAGTGTCAACAAGAAAAGCATTTTACACCAATATTTTTGGCAGTATAGAAACATCCCTGTATATTACAGTACTTACTACAAGGGCAGAAGATTCCAATGTAGATCCACATTCACTTTTACATTTCTAGAGTTGAAGGCGGGGGGGTTTCAGTCATGTTGAGCTAATGTGACTGAGCCAGCAGGAATTAAAGCTATGCTCTTTCCTGCCTGTTGAGACATGGTGAAAGAAAGCAGCTACTTTAAATCAAAGGGTCCAGATTCAGGGAGGTACTCCAGCTAGAAATCAGAAGCCAGTTTACAGATACTTTGATAACTTGGGCTTTTATTGTTCCACAGGCCCCCAAGATCAGTTGGTGAGGGCTGGGTAAGTTTCCTCATATGGTATTTGAAGGCAAAGACAATCTACATTTGCTTCCCACAGGCAAGCCCAGGCAGCTACAGCATGTTATAAAAAGAGGAGATTAAAAGCAAGTTTTGTAGCACTACTGTATGAAAAGATACAATCGGTTCTACCATTAGGAGTTAGGATTGAAAATCTGATGTAGGCACCTTTGAATCACTAGTTTTGTCAAGAATATCCCATGCTTTGTCCTGTCTTGAAAACTGAATTGTTTAGCTATTAAAAGAGATTAATGTAATCTCTGTGTCTATGAAATTGGATTTTTAAGCTGTTTGCTTACTGTGCTATCTCCATGCAGTGAACGAGACCTCTGCTGCTTTTCATGTTGCTATAATTACAGGTCCCACCTTGTCTGAGCCCAGCATGTGCTGGCATTGCCAGCAGGACAAAGTGCCTGGCAGGCTGCAGGAGGAGGCACGTAGATGGCAGGGAGAGGGAAGCCTCTGTTCCACAGAGGCCACCGGTGATGTACCGTGCTGCTTTGGACCCCTCAGTGTGAGCAGACCCAGTCAGAGGGGTACTGAGACAGCTGGGGCAGAGCTACGAGCTAGGAGCAGAGGCTGAGCGAATTGGGTGGGTTTAGTGCAGAGACAGGGAGATGGAGGGGTGATTCAACAGGACCCTATTGCAAATCACACCTCCCTCAGGAGGAGACTGACAGACCCCAATCCATCCTGCAAGCAGCAGATGGACAAATGGGGGGCAACAAACCCAGGCTGGAGCTTGGGAGAAGAGAATGGACATTAGCAGAAAACATGTCCCAGAGAGGGACACTCTGCATTCTCCATCATTGGAGGGTTTCAAGACTTGGCTAGACAATGCCAAAGCTGACTTGATGTAATGTGATAGTGCTGTGCTAAGTAGGAGCCTGGATGACCTTGGGTCTTCACAGGACTCTTCCAACCAACACTTTTGTGCTTCTTTTCTTTTCCTAGTGAAGGAAATGAACACTCTTCAGCTCCATGGATACATGTTTTTTTATGCCAAGTAAGGAGCTGGTCCTGCAGTCTTCTTTCCAAGAAGCTAGCAGTAGAGGTTAAGAAATCCTAGCCCCTCTCCACCCATCCTTCTCCCACAAGCAGCAGTGTGTTTTGCCCACCTCCAGTCTCCACTTTGCTGCAGAAACATGGCTTGTGGTCCTGTGAGCATGATCTAGCCATGAGTGTTGACAGTCCAATTGCTTCACTCAGAACTAAACAGTAGAAGAAGAGATATCCCAGGGCAGGAGGCAATTGTTGATGGGAATTCTGCTTGTCATCAACTAACCCAGACCATGTCTCCTTGCAGCAGGTTCTGTTCACTTGAGGATCCTGGCACAGTTACTTTATGGCTGCTTCCACTCATGCACACCACAGACACTTCAGCAGGCTCCTTTTCTGCTAACAGAGGGATCATGAAGCATCCTCTGGTCGCCTGAAGCAATTTCTCTCTCTAGCCAGAGATCTGAAACTCCATGCAACTCCAACCTTTACAATGGTTGCCATCCCCTGTATGTCTTCTGCCAACTTCCCTCTCTCTTGGGAAAAGGGGATCTATTTGCTGAGTTTTTATTCACTCACCATGGCAGAGAAGCTTCTGACAAGCCATCTCTCTGCAGTGCTGCAGCCTTACCCTGCTGTCCTGCACAGATATGGGGTAAACAAAGACCCAAACAAAACAGTTTTAAAATTGTCATTTTTTCCTTTTTGCAGCAGATGAAAATCTAACTTGCTTTCTCTTTCCCAGAAGTAATCTTGATGGCAGTAGCTTGAGAAGAGCCCCAGCAGTAGCAAGGTCCTTGTTAATGACTGATTGCTCCAGGGCAGGGGCTGATTTGGTGCTCTGATACAGGGAGAAGGGCAGAAGAGAAAGAAGTGAAATGAGCGGGTGCCTGTAGTTGTTATGCTTCTCCTGATGTATCTGGCAGGGACTGCAGAAATGGCTGGGTGACCAATGGGAGCGCTTGTGTAACATGGGGAGCCCCACACTCCAAAACACCACAGGCACAGACCGTGTCATCACCAGCAACAAGCTGTCCAACACTGGTGGAAGGGACAAAGAACCAGCATGTGTCCTCAGCTCTCAGACAGAAAAATAATCTTTTGTATTTCTCTTTCTTTTGGACTTTGTAAACAGTTTGAGACTGTTTATATACAGCTTGTTTTGTCCAGTTGGATACATCTGGGTTACTTGTTCCATCTGTTCTCTTCAGTTTTAGGCACCTCTGAACTAATTGCTGTTTCTTTGACCAAACTTTTGCCCTCTGAGTTCCATAATGCATCAACAGCACACCCATACACAACCCCAGTACCACCCTCAAAGCCTCCCAGGGCTCTGAGATGCCCTCAAGGCCAGATCCAAACCTCAAAGTGAAGACATGGCACAAAAGTGCTGCCTCAGGGCTCCTCTCCACCCATGAGTGTTCTGGCAGCTGAGTGCCTGTGCTAGCCTTTTCACCCCAAACTGTATTCAGCTCATGATGACTTGGTCCCAGCAGCTCTGTTAGTTCTCCACACGTGGCAGACAGCAGCCCTACAACCTCTGCTCACTGTGCCAGGTACTGACAGGGCCAGGCTTTCTGGGGAGCTCTGCAGCAGCAGTATTGTGGTGGCTATGATGAACCTAATTAAAAGAGATTGAATGGAGACAGAAGCAAAGGCAAAGATGGCATCAGTGAAAGTTCCCTCAGAGCTGCACTAGCACCAAACACTAGCACTTTGCTGAAATGTGCTGCCATTAGAAAATACACCTGCATGTACCACATTTTCCAGTTTCAGGGAGATTGGCACAAGGTCTAGGAGAGCTGCTACATGTATGCATGCTCTGGAGCTGGAGGAGTACCTGGTAAGTACTGGGAACTGACAACATTTTATATGTACACACAGCTTTACATGGTCTTTTTGGTATCTGAACATTTGCTGCTTCTTAAAAGACAACCCTGTTCTGATCTACCAACCAAGAGGATCTTGAGTATTGGTTTTAAAGGCACGTGGATAGGCCGGAATGCAGTCATAGAATCATATAATCATTTGGAAAAGAATTATAACAGCATTGGATACCACTGTTAACCCAGCAGGTCCAAGTGCACCAAGTGCACTAAACCATGTCTCTCAGTGCCACAGCTACATGTCTGTTAAATACTTTCAGGAACAGTGACTCCACTACTTCCTTAGGCAGCCTGTTCCAGTGCTTGACAATTCCTTTGGTGAACAAATTTTTCCAAGTATTCGGGGAAAAGATCCTTTTCCCCCTCTGGGACAGGTGTGCTCCATCTGTCACCAGTGGCCCCGCTGTCATGTAAACTGACATTTGATCACAATCCCCCAAATGTTGTGGGTGACACCAGGCTCAGAGACAGGCACTGATCTGTTGTCTCTTCCTATTTCTTTCCTTATCATCCCCTGCAATTGGTAGGATAAGAGAGAACACTGCCTGTGGTCCAGATCCCTTAACCAGTTGTCCCAAAGCTCTGATGTGTCTCCTGATTGCCTTTGGACTTCCTGGTGCAACTTCGTTTCTGCCTACCTGAAAATTAATAGTGGAGAACAATCTGAGGGTAAGAAGCTTTCTCTTCACATCTTTAACCCATGTCCCAGACAGGCAGCAGACCTCCCTCAGAAGTGTTCCAGCCAGCATATTGGGTCTTCTTGTCTCTTCAGAAGGGAGTCTTCCATGGCAATGACCTGTCTCTTTTTCTTCATGGACACAGTTTTGACACATGTTGACTTAACCTTGGTGACAGCTCCATCCAAGATGAGACACTATCCCCATTTCTCAGTTCTGCTAGCAGAGCCTTATAACCATACCTGCTCCTGGCACTACATGATCCTACCTATATCCATCTAATTTTTCTTGCAGTCAACTGCTTTGGAGCATGTATGTCTTGCTCCTTGCTCAAAGTCCAATGCAGCATGATCCTGGTTATGAGCATTTGCTCTCAGGGACCGTAGCATTAACAAAATACCTGGTCATATTATTAATAAAAACCATCCACATATCTATAGAATTATTAGTTAATGCTGCTTTCCCTTTGGCTAGTGTAGCACAGCTAAGTTATAAAGACAGATTTGTATTGGTAAGTCTTCCAGACCAAAGCTTCAGATCATATTTGCCATCAGCAATGTGTTGTTGAGAGTATAAACTGAAAACTCAGTAGTCACCAACCAATAACATTGCCTGAGCACCAGAAAACATGGAAAAGTTCTTGACTCTGGCCTAATAGGGCTGCCACTTAGATGTTTTTGAAATTTAATTCAGCAAATGTCATCATTCCTAATACAAACCATCTTGCGGTGAGCATGCTTTTGAGTGCTCAAAGCAAAGCAGAAAGGAGCACTGGAACCCTGAGGAGTTAGGAATTATTCCCATATTAGGTACTATTTCCACAATGAAATGCACTCCCAGTTTATCCATTTTAATTATGCCAATTTATTGTATTTATGGAGTAGGGGATGTGTGTTTAGATTAAAACCTCATTTTTGTAGGTGCTACCTGAACAAGTCATGATATAGTCCCTGTTCCTGCAGACTCCAATGCAGTGCCACGGTGACCTGGAAGCAGAAGATAAAGGACAGTACCAATGGGGAGAATGTGCAAATTGATGTGCCTAGCAAAAAACCACATTCTTCAGAGCAGGAAAAGATTTGCTTTTCAGGAGAAAACTGTACAATGTGAAAATGCTCATGGTCTATACAGACATCATGTTTTTATTTAAGGATGGGTGAAGTGCTTATGAAATGAGACAAATAAAAAGCCTGAGAAATTTCAGTTTTTTCCATCAAGAGAACAAATATATCAGGTTGTTCCACAGTGACCTGTCAAGCCTAAATTTAAAAGGCAAGAAGAGGACAGTTCAGGCTCTGTACCCATTGCAGCATGCTCTCTGTGTTCCCACTTCCATCAACATCATGATCCTCACCACTGCCATCTCCCCATCCTTGGAAAAAGGGGCTAAGAAATACTACTCACAGACTTCAGATGTGACATTAATCCACCCACTGTCTGCAGTGACTTATGATAGCACCTTGCATTTTCCAAAGAGATTTTGGAATGGAGGAGCCTGAAAGTAATTGTTAATGTGTGGAAGTCTTGCGGAAATGAGTCTGTTTGAAGACAGGGCTGAATTGTGTAGCTAGAAAGCCATGAAGGACTTCAGGATACACCTCCACTGCACCAAGTGAAGGTGGTCTGCAGAGCCCAAGGTGCCCCCAGGGCTAGAATCAGCATAGCCAGGTTGATCAAAGCCTGGCTGAACAAGCTTTGCTCTTTTGCTGCTGTGTAATGCAGTGCCAATGCAGATACACACCCCTTCCTACCCTCACAGCACCCCTGCATGGCACTGCACAGCAGCACACGGTGGTTCCAGCTGGAAACAGCTGCTGTGGGTGTGGTGTGGACACATCTGCAAGTGCTCACATCCCCCTGTCTCTGCTGGGACCTCGGTCACTCCTCACTTCTCTGAGATGACCTCAGGATCTGTTTCACAGGTGCTGGTAGGACCCAAGGGGGCAGGTGGGACACCCAAAATAGCCTTAAATTCAGTGTGGGGGATGGAAAGGCAGCTGAGAGAACAAGCAGTGGTGAGACCAGATGCTGGAATCTGAAGGTATAGGCAGCAGATTATTAATGAAGAGGCTTGTTTAAGTGTCTTGGTAATGTGGCAGTGAGAAACCTTGTTATTACTGCTTTCAGCACAGAGTGCATATACAACATGGTATTGTGAAATCTTGAAATCTTTGTACACAAATACAGTAGGAAAAGAAAAAAAGAAAACCTTGGCCATATTTCTGAATATACTCACTTATTCTGAAAACAATATTACAGCCAGAACAGGCCTGCTATATTCAATTCTCATGCCCAAGTCCTCATACCTGGCTTAATAATCATAATGAACTATGAGGGAAAGGTAAATACTCTTCATTCCACATCTCTGAGGATAATAGTAAGAAGGAAGAGATTTCAAACATTGGTAATGACTTGTAGAGCAGCACATTGCTTAAAACATTGACTATGAGCCAAGAAATACCCCTCAAGGCTGCAATCAAAAACAGTTTTTGGCTCTGTGCTGTGAACAGAAACTTTATTTGATCAACAGAATTATTGCAACAGACTTGCTGTTGAGAGTCTGGAAGCTCATTCCTAATGTGGCACCCCTCACTAAGGCTAAAGCTCCTGCATGGGAAAGCTCTGGGCTCATGAAATGCAGCTCTGGCTCTCAGCTTCAAGTTAATTGTGATGACCACTGAGGAGAGTTGAGTTCTGTGCCTGGCTGGCACAGAAGTTTGTGTAACTTTTCATGAGGAAATAAGAGAGGTCTGAGGCTGGCAAAAATACTCCTCTCTGTTTTTGCAAGTAGCTGTTGATTTGGGAGAATGAAATCAGCTGAACTGTTTCTTGTGAAGAGCTTCAGCCTATTGCCCTCAGCAGCAGCACAAGTACAGGGGCAATCTCTGACCTATAGGCCTTGCCAGGCTAAGAAGAAAACAGATGTGGATTAGCCCCCCTCCTGGCCAGAAAAAAAACACCCACCTGCCAGAGAATATTGGCAGGGAGAAAAGGAAGGAACTGAAAATTTATTTTTAATAGAGTTTCTCAGAAAAATGGCAGACCTGAAATACCAAAGTATTTCAGACTCTTTTATTTTATTTTTTTTTTAATGCAAAGTAGACATTTCAGTTGAAATCTGGAAAACTGAAGGTCTATTACTCCTATAAATATCTGCCATCAGAAATGGGTTTCCTGCTGGCATCACTAAGGAAAAAAGAGTTCTGAGTAGAAAGGGGGTTGTTAATATCAGAAAGTAATTTTCAACAAGAAACAACAATCTCTACTGATCTGAAAAAAACCAAAAAATTATACTGACTGCTCCTGAATACCACACACTCAACCCCATCCAACTAATTGCTCAGGGACCTGTGGATAACTGGCATCTCCATGCTGACAGTTTGGTGATCTGGCAAAAGAGAAGCTTCCACAATCAGGGGAATAAATTTTTTAAAATTTTAGAGGCCCCTGTTCAGCAAAAAGAAGCCAGTAGTGCACAGAGACCTCAGCCTGTGTCAGAGACACAAGATGCAAACCAGACATGAGCTGCCTGGAATTTCAGACTAGCATGCCACAGGAGAGAGTCCTAGAGCCCAGAGAAGCAATTAGGTGCTCACACAAACCATGATCAAGAAGACCAGAACACCAAAAAATGAAGAAAGCTAGAAATAAACAAATTTTGGGGATATGATGTGTGCTGACTGATATCGAAAGACTAAAACAGCTTGCCCAGAAAAGTGGATGTCCATCACTGGAAATGTTAAAAGACAGGTCGGATGATCCAGTGAAAGAATGTCCCTGCCCACAGCAGTGGGGGTGAACTAGATGATCCTTGAAGGTCTTTTCCAACCCAAACAAAGTTATCAATTTTATGATTTCTTACTTCAGCACAGAAAGCGAAAAAATTCCTGGTTCTGACAGTCTGAACTGCCATTATAAACAATGTGCCTTTTCCAAATATTTTTTTCAAACAGAGGAACACTAACATCAAAATTTTTTCACCAAAAAATGGGAAACTCAAAGAGTTTCCAATGAGTTTTAGAGATTGTGACTTACTCAAATCCAGGCATTATGAAAAGAAGGGATAATAAATTGTTATGTTCAAAGATGTACCTTTCCAACAAGAGGGAAGATAGAGTAGCAAAGTACAGAAGTGGGGAAACACTGGGAAAGGGGAAAAGCAAGCATGAGTCCAGTGCTGCCTTCAGGCTTTATGTTTGACAGAAACAAAACAAGACTCCATAGAAAAATAGGATTTTTTTTGTATGGGGGAGATTATATGACTGTTACACCTGATTCCTGCTTCAAAAAACATGCAGTGTCTCCCTTGCTTGGCAATGGCTGCAGGTAGAAGCATCCACAGCAATTTAACACCAGTGAGCCCTGCAGAAAGAGTGGAGAGGATGCCACTGCTGCAGGAACAACTTTGTAAGCAGTCAAAGCCCGTAAGGAAAGGTAGTACCTACTACTGTGAACAAAAAGCTCATTTGTAATTAAAAGCAAATCCCAAGAAGACTGTGTTGCATCAGTTGGAAGCACACATGGATTTAGGGCAAAGTGGGAGATCTCTAAGGCTGACACTTGTGTCTTCTGCCTCAATATGCCCAGAGAGGTGCCTAAACACAATCCTGTGCCATGTGCTCTGGGATGGCCCTGCTTGAGCGGGGAGTTGGACCAGATGCCCCACTGGGGTCCCTTCCAGCCTGACACATCCTGTGATTCTGTGGTACTCAGGAATTAACCCTGAGGTAAGACACAGGCATTTCACACCCCCAATGCTCCCTTGACAGGGTGTTGAGGACCAACAGTGCAGCACTGGTTCCTACTCCTGCCTCTGTCTAACCATGGATCAGTGCCTGGACTCCAGGTCTGTAAGTACAACACTCAGATCAGGTGCAGGCCTGGTCCCTGGCCAGCTCCAGCAGCAGAGCCCTGTGCAGGTATCTCAGAGGCTTGCTCAAAGGCAGTCACTGATGCAGAGGCTCTCCCCATTATCCACAGGAACTCCTGAGACCAGGAGAAGTGCCTGCTGGGCTGACATGGCCCAGTGCATTGCACACTGTCTCTCACAGAGAGACACCACAAGCAGGGCCATGGTTATTTCCACCCCGTCAGGAAATGGGTGTCCCCATGTTCTCCTTACACAGGCTCTGCATGGCTCCCTCCATCTCCAGAGTTCCTGCCTGCCAAGGAGGGAAGGGAGCCTGATGGCAACACTGTGGCTCCCTAGCATGGGTAACATTTGATGGCTCAGGAGAGCTGCGAACAAAAAGCAGGCTTGAAGCAAACAGCCCCATCCCATCCAGCCATGCAACATGACTCAACAGATCCACACAGGCAGGGCCGTGCAGGCTGTGAGCGGAAACCAAACACACAGTGTGCAGTGGCTGGCAAGCTGGGCCTTTTTTTTTTTTTTTTTTTTTTGGTGGAGTCTTATCCTTCTCGTGTATTTAAGCAACGCTTCCAAGAGGAAGAAAGGCTGGAAGAAAATACTGACTTACCATGGGGTGGTGGGGGCCTCTCACTGCAGTGCAGCTAAGAGGGATTTTTCCTGTTTTCCTAAAAATGTATACAAGTGGTGGCTTTGCAACGGGATGGAGAGAGGGAGCCACAGGAGCAGGGAGAAGGCTGGGACAGGCAGGATACCCTGTGGCAGACAGAAGCTCCTCAGCTTGTGTAACTTGCCGGGGTAGAGAATTGCTCTGACAAGTTACACAGGCTTCTACAGCAGCTATGAATTTGATCCTATAAAAAACAAGTATCAACAACTTAATCACATGCCTGGGTCACATGGAAGCAAGGACAACACTCAGTAGCAAATGTTGACTTTTTTTCTTTTTTTTTTCCAGTGTGTTTGTTTTTTAACATAAAGTGGGAGTGAGGAGAGAAATTTGGGTGGGGCTTTCTACTATTCACAGGGAGGAAATAGAACGTGTTTGCAACAGCTCCTGCTTTGTTTTGCTCTCCCTCAAGAGCACGGGGCTCTCTCCAGACTCTTCCAGGCTGGTAATGCCGCAGTTTTTCCAGGACTCCCAGGTTGTTCTGCAGCCCAGAGGAGCCCTCACGCTGTCTCACTGGGACTCATCGACCGAGCCGAGCTGGCGTGGGCTGAGGGCAGGAGCTTTGGCTGAGTGCCTGGCACAGCCGTGAGCCGCTGGCAGCAGTGCTTGGCAGCGCTGTCTTTGGAAAAAGATGACGGTATCCAGAGTGGGCGATGTCAGGATCGCGGCCCGGGGAGGGCCGCGGGGAGCCAGGCCGTGCAGGGCAGCTGCGGCCCGCGAACCTGAGTCATGGCGCTGCAGCGGGCCTGCCTGCAGCGCTGCAGCGCTGCGGAGCTGCCTGCAGCCCGGAGCACAGGCCTGGCCAGGCGGCAAGCTGCTGAGGGGCTGCCATCGAGACCTGCCTCTTCAGCAGCGCTGAGAAAGAAATGTTGGCTGGCACTGTGCGCCGCAGGCAGCCCTCCCTGGGGACAGGCCTCTCACCCGCAGCTCTGACAGACCCCGCTCGCCGCCTGGCCAGATTTTGCTGGTCACTGCGGGGTATTTTTTTTTTCCAGAGACACATGTCTAGATCATCTTGTGTACAAGCATCTCAAAGTGAAACAGTTTGTTTTAACTCACAGAAACCTCTGGGTTTCATACTGTTTTGTCTCCACCTCCCTTCAGAGACCCCAGAGACTCAAATCAACCAACAAACCACCTTTTTTTTTCTTTTTTTTTTTTTTTTTTCTTTACAGTTTTCAAATGAAAACCCTGTCTTTTTTTTACCTACTTCTGTCGTGCAGTATCCAGGTACAGATCTACAGGTCTCACACTTGTGGCCGGTTTCCACCACTCCCGTCCACATTGGGCATAAATTTTTGCAACAGGCCAAAGTCACGGCAGCTCAGTCAATGGTTTGCCTGCTCCATCCAGCACAGGGAGTGCAGCAAACCAGCCCTCCCAAAGCTTTGCTCGCTCACACCATCAGGGCTTTGTATAGGTGCAGCTATTTCAGCAAAGTTTTACTGATGAATCTTGTGTGCACACGTGTAAAACAGCTCAAGTGTGCCTACCTGAAGCTGGGAGAGCTGTGTGGAGCCAGGCTTCTGCCTCCTCACACAGCTCAGCCAGCAACCAGCTGTGGGGCACGCTTGGCTCAGTTCTTTCCTTTTAACTCCTCTGGTACAATTAAAGCAGCATAGACTCAAATGTGGCTGCAGTGATGCTGCTATAAAAATACAGGAAGGGAAACTAGATTTAACAGAGCATGACCCTTCATACTTGCATAACTGTTCACACTGGTACTTCTACCAGCATCAATATCCTTGTGAAAATGTAAATTATATCCCCAGCCGAAAGTCCTGCACAGGCACAGACACTGTGGGCAGATAAGACCCATGTACTACTCAGTGGGAACAGTTTGTGTCTTGCAAAGTATTCTTCTGGTTTAGAGGAGCCAGAAATATAAAGGAGAATATTTGCTTTTCTTTTAAAAATAGCTTGTTCTAAGGAATGTCTTTTTCAACTATGAGAGAATACAACATGGAAGGAATACAGGACCTAATAACCCACCTGGAAATACTTTGTATGGAAAAGTAGTTTAGCCAATTTGGGGATTGAGCCAAAGAATTATCAGACTGGCCTTGCTTGATATGATTTGGGTTTGTGGCAGCTTTTACAGCCCAGCAGGATTTCCCAAAGCTGAGGTGCTTTTAAGCTGCCTGTGTATGTGCCTGGCCCTTTTTGCAGTCCTGGCTTTTGGCCAAAGTGATTTCTGTTTGTGAGGGAGTGAAGAAGTGAGGATCATTACAACTTGGAAGGAGTTCAGTTCTTGCTGGATGAGAGCTATGGAGACATAGAATGGGACAAAACAAGTATAGAAATGTACCACAAAGTGGGAGCTGATAAGGAGATGGTATGCTCCTGCAAATTTCAGCTATTTAGGACATGGTTTGCAGGCTGTGGGACAACTCTTATGCAGAATTAGGGAAACCTGGATGCAGGACAATAAGAGGTTTCCAGTAGGATCTGTGTGTATCTCCTGCTCTGAGGCAATTGCACATCAGCAGGTCTGTACTCTGACCATGGAGGGGTGGCTTCTCCACAGCTGTGATTCTGCTCCTCATCCTGCATGGTGATGAGTGACCATACACTCATACACACCATAGGAACAGCAGCACAGTGTTAAAAATTGTGAATTTTCAGAAGTCAACAGCAGAGCCTCTGCTGCACTCTCTTCAAGAGGAGGGAACAGCAGTTCAGTGAAAAGTAAAGATGGGCCACTCCATAACCTTCCTTGTCCGCCCAAGTATTTTTTCAAGGTACAAAAGGACTTCTAATGAAACTATCCCACTGCCTGAAGGACAGAACAAATCAACTCTGACATTCATTAGGCACCCCAGGTAGCATTTCTAAATGAAAATTTATGGGTATTTTAGGAATTGTCTTTTGGGATGAGGGGAAAGAGAGGAGGAAAGAAGAGAGGGTAAGTTCCATGGAAAGCTGCTATTCTTCATTGTATCTAAAATAGAACTTCTTGGAAGTTTACCAACCAGGCATTTTTGTGTGGAAAACACTAACTGTGCAGACTGGGCATTGTCCAAGTTAAAATACATACCAGTACTGGATGGGAATAGTGTTAGGGGTCAATATGTGTTGACTCTGAAATACCTGCCAAAGAGTCCCTGCTATGGCAAGACTTGGGACCTCACAGCAGCTGTTATTTTTCTACAGCATGCTATAGGTCTGGCTTTGGGTCTCCAACTGCGCATCCTCAGGGTTTCAGGGAGGTGTCAGTGAGTTCTGGAGTGTAGTTTGTGCTTTACAGTCAGTGCAGATTCAGTCAGTTCATTAACTGGAGTCCCAGGAGTTTGTTTGATTTTCCTTTTCTGAGTTTGACACCTGCATTTGGAGAGATGACACATGCCCAGCACTGCACTTGCAGCAAGGGAGTGGGAGGGATGTTGGAGTGTGGTTTTTCAGGACTGTGTTTTTTCAGGACAGTTTTTTCAGTAAAAGGACTGTTTTGTTCAGTCCAAGTGTCTTTTTTTAAAGACTAAATCCATGTGTAGCATGAATCAAGGCACAGAAGGAGCAGAAAACAAGCTGGGAAACTGGACATTCCCTGGAGTGTGATGGAATTTGCTAGAATTTAAGGATTTTTACATTGATATGTACTAGGGCTTATGTTTCACATAATATTGATGCTTGCCACGAGTCTTTGGGTATTGGATGAGGACAGGGAATGGGAGCACAGTTTTCAGCTTGGGAGGTTTCCTCCTCCCACTGAAAAGACCCAGACTTAACCTTGCTGTACCATTGATCTCATGCATGGTAAGGAGAATTTTGAGGTTTTTGCCTAGCCCTCTTCAAACTCTTCCTCTTTTTTCCATGCTTGCCATGATAGTATTGGAGTACCCACCTTTTCCATCTGCTTCTCTGCAAACACCTGCCCATGCAATTCCTCTGTGCTTCACCTCGTGCTGAACATGGTGCTGTTCCTGGTGAGTCAAATCCAACGAGGCATCAAGATGATTTGACTTGCGCCTAGGCAAAGCATGGTGCTGGAACTCTTTTTTGATTCTGCACCATGGGGAAACCTTTTATCCAAATGGGTTTGTGTTTCCCTGCCCCAGCTGTCCCCAGTCTCACATTGTTGCCCTTAGAGGTACACACTTTGTGTATCTCATCAAGCAAGGCTTTGCCACCTGGGGCTGCTCTGAGAATACCTGATTTTTTCACTGTAATTTGGAGGGAGAAACCTGTGTTCATATTCTTGCCTGAGGCACAGCATAGCTCTTGAGCAGGACTTGTATTTCTGGTTTCTTCACAATACCAACTCTATCAGCCAGACGAAAGCTGAACTCCACTTTTACCAACAAGGGTCACAACAAGCTTGGCTAGAGCTTTGTGCCAGTTAGTTGGGACTACACAGAACACAGCCACTTGGTTCAAGCAGTGTCTCTCTCATGAACACATAGAGCACCTCAGTATCCTCTTGCTTCTCTACTTTCATGTTCCAGTTGCTCAGAAATGGGACAGGATGCAGTGGAGCCAGCATATGTATGTATGTGTGAGTATGTACCTGTGTATGAAAGGTGTGATCAGCATGGTTCTTGCTTTTGGATAGTGTAAAGCTAGCATCCTTGCTGGTGGGAGAGCAAAGGCACAGCAGAGCTGATCCCACATGGTGTCATCTCTGATGGGGCAGGAGAACTGCTAAGAGTTATATTCTTAGCAGATCAAAGCTGCATTCCCTGGTGGAAGCCAAGTGAAAGCTTATTTGCCTGTTTGGCAGCCTGTAATTTAGATAGGGATAAGCTCGAGACTAACCCAGAAGCTAATGAGAGGGAGGAGACTGGGAATGTAGTGAAAAATGCCCTGAGAAGAGAGGCAGATAACTCAGAGGAGCCAAGCCTGTCTCTCTGTCCAAGTACTGAAGTACTGAAGCTTGCAAGGACAAGGGAATCATGTGGTCTGTGCTGGAGCACAGGCACCTCTCCTGCAGAGAGGGCAGATGCTGCACTAGGTCAGGATGTCTTGTGGAGAGAAGCTGAGTGCTGGGAGAAGGATGGGAGATTTTCAAGGAGCAGTACAACCCATAGCTCTGAGAGGCAGGGTCTGGCATGACAGTGTGAGCAGACAGGGGTTTTAGTTGCTCTGGAAGAGCTAGAACATAGCAGCTGAGCAGAAAAGTTAAACTAAGTGTTTTTTATCCACTGAGAAAGTACTGGAAGGTAGTGGCTGACACTTGGGAATAGGTTAAGTGAGCCAGAGAGCAGCAGTGATAAGAGGGTGGAGGTGTTATTGATGCACTCCCTCAAGGCTGGGCATGTGCTCCCTTGTGTTTGTGTGTCTAAACTTGAAGAGTTGATTCTCTCTTCTATTTTTTTTTTTAAGGCTGGCAAGTTATGGTAGTGTAAGCAGATCTGTGTCAATGTTGTGGTGATGGCAAAGGAGTTTTTTGAGAAATGGGGAGTAGGAAAGGTTTGTGAAGTGGCCTGTGCATTTCTGAGGTGTGAGGATAAGTTAGAGGTGGCTGGGAACAGGTGTTACGGTTTTTGGATCCCTGAGTGGGTAAAACATTGGGAAGATATCAGTAGGGTCTTAAAACATTCTTGGCAGGTAGCTCTGGGTGAAGGAGGCATCTGTATGAGGTGGTCTGGCAACATCTCTGCAGGGGCAGGGATGACCAAGCAACCCAAGCTTGGTGTGAGGCGAGGCATAACAGGATAATGGGCAGATGGTCTGGCATGTGCCTACACAACCCCCAAACCAGCCAACTCTGTACTCCTCAAGGGACTTTAACTCGAATGAGGATTATTTACTAAGACCACTTTTTTCCCCCCCTTTTTAAAAGGAAAAATCAGTGTTTCATCAAAAGACAGTGTAAAGCAAATGAAAAAAATAGAGTCACAGTGCCAGGAAGTACAGATCAAACCCACATCCCATGAGAACTAACCTGCTTGTAGATTTACATCAAAAAATATTAATCCATTTATTGCCCATTAAAAATTCCCTTTGTCTCTTCTCAGTTGTGGTACATGCTTGCAATCTTAAAGATGACACTGTCGGTCCTTAAAGCAATATTTGACATCAATTTACTCATTAACTTTCAAATGCAGGACACTGAAAACCTTTCCTAAGGGCATCTTTGTGTTCTGTTTGAGAGAGTTACTGTTGTTTTCCCACCTCCCCTGTAGGGTTGTTTACAATACCATCTCTCCCTTTTAATCCTCTTTTCCTTTCATGTCTAACAAACAGTGTTAAACAGAACACGGGGGAAAAAGCAGATCTCACACATTATAATTATCTATAGCTAACTGAAGAAATGCTTCACAACTAGAGGTCTCATTTTGTAAATTATTGCTCAAGAAGCTTTTTCCTATGTTTTTCCATATAAAACCTCTGTTCTTTCAAGCTTGAGGTTTGCATGTATAGTAAGTCAGATAAAGGGTTTCTGAGTTGATGTGCACTCTGTGCAGAGACTGAGCTGCCACAAACAGGATTTTTCTTATGAGATCCTGTGCAAGGGATATCTTGAGATGTACACACAAGAATGTGGGCAGTACCAAGATGTTAAGCCATGACAGAAAACATTACATTTCAAAACTGGCTGCTGCTTCTGCTGGTTATTTTTAGAGTTTCCCTTAATTTCTCTAGCTCTTTTTCCCCTGTCTCTGAGCACTTTAAGACTGTGAATATATTTAGAGTAACAATTTTTCTGTGGGGAGGTGTGGGACTCCACATTACACAGATCTGAGAGGCTATCGTTTGATGAGCACTTCTTTCAGCAGCAGCACCAATATAAGCATCCCCTGATTTCCCCTTCCCCTCTCCCACCACTCACTCACCCCTCAGCTGTGCCAGTTTCTGTACTGTGTGGGAAACATATCACAGAACACATCCAGGTTAAAAATAGCTGGAAAAGACAGAGAGAAAGAGAGAGAGAAATGAATTCCAGAACCTGGACTAATATCCTATATGTACACCAAAGCTGATACAACAGAACCTTTTAAGCTCAGATTCCATCTGTCTGTCCAGCTCCATCAATAATTTGTACCTGATTTCACATAGGACTGAAAGGTAGAAATTTCAACAGCTACTGATTTCCTCTCCAGATTTTGTGCAAACTGATTGCTGTGTGAGGGGCAGGGACCTCAGCTAAAGAAAGGCAGCCAGCAGTCACCTGGCTAGTGAGTATGTGCATGCTGGCTGGCCATGTATGCATTAGCCAGCATATATGGACCTGACTGCAGCCCAGGAAAGGGTCTTAGAGCAAATAAAGAGGGAAAAGTGGGGCTCATTGCAGCCATTTTATTTTAGGAGGAGGAGAGAAGGGAGGCAAGTATGAAGCAGTGGTCAGAGACCCCCAGGAAATCAAGAGTCATTAGTTCCACTGCTCACAAAGCAATTTGTTTCAAAAAGGCCTGAAATTCTATAAAATAAGACCTCTTCTGCACGTGAGCCTGTAAATCAAGTGAGCCTGTAAATCATACAATTTGGGAGGAAGCTGAGAGCTCAGCCTCACATTCCTGTTTAGACTTCAGCAACCACTTCTGCTTTTAGCACTCTGAACACCAGTGGAAACCACGGATACTGATTTCTTTCCCATACTCAAATGCCACTTAAAGCCCTTGTTTCTTCTGAACAACTCTTTTAAGCACTTGCTTCATTTCTGTTCCTACCTGCCTCCTTTCCAATCTACTACAGCTTGCCAAGAGCTGTGCTCCCTTCTCTTCTTTAGTATCCTTCATGCTTCCCCTCCAATAGGTGACCTCAAATTTGGTACAGGGCAGTACACAAAATATTCAGTGAATAGTATCTGAAAATGATGAGTATTTTGGTGCAAACAAAAGTTGGCTCTTCCTGCCCACTGCTTCTGAGGGAAAAGAGACCTTGCGTCTCCTCACTGCTTTTGCTGATCTGCAGAGGGGACAGGGTGGGATGGGAGCTACAGGTGGAACAGTAGCCATGAGACATCCTGTGAGCCACAGCTGTGGTCCATGGTCAGAAAGGCTCTTTATGTTCCTGTTCTGAGGTGTTTTTTCAGTGTCTGGTTGTACATGCAGGATGCAAGTGGAGCTGTGTGGCTGCTCATAGGGGACTGTGTCTTCGGCAGGGGAGCTTTCATCTGATAGAAACCGCCTCTATTCCTACCATTTGTGGTCTTCCCCAGTAAGAGAAATTATCATTGCCATGGGCAGGTCTTGGGTTTCTCCATGTGGGAAACCGGAGGTTTTGGGCAGTTGGGGATTTTCCTGGTGTGGGAAATCCCTGGGTGGCAATAATCCAGTGAATTGGGCTGTGTGCCATCCCTGCTGCAGACACCCAGGAACATTACTGGGAGTTGCACCCAGCGTGATCTGTTTGCAGATACTCCAGTCTCACCACATGTCTGGAGTTGAGGTCTGATGGGAAAGGCCTGAGAAGGCTCCCAGGGAATCTGCCTGCGTTAACTCCCTTGTCATTGCATACCTCTGGGTCTGCTCCAGTCTGCACACTGGGGGAGCAGCTAGAGCTCAGCTCAGCTCCTGCAAGAGAAGCATCTTCATAGGCTTTCCTAGCACTGATTCCACTTCCAGAACTAGTTCCTGTAGGGAATGTTCTTTCCCCAAATGGAAGAATGTAGCCATTTTGCAAGGTACTACGGGGGACCTGTAAAGGAGATCTAAAGCAGAAGCCAGGACTGCCTTGCTGGAAGGGTGTGCTGGAAGGTCCCATCTTCTCTCCTCATCAAACACAGGAGCAGGGGAGGTGCTGGTGAATCTTTACCAACATGGAGCAGCCTCATGCAGAGTGGAGTAGCCCTTACATTGCCGTGAGTGATGTTAGGATCTTGCTTTATTCTTGGGTAACTACAGAATTTGGGGAAGTGGTGGCAGTGGGATAATGATCAGAAAGCTGGCAGAAATTGTGTAATTGGTGTATCAGAGGTCTTTTTACTCTCCTCCAGTCACATTTTAACAGTACCCATTTTATTCTACGTGTCAGTAAACAACAAAATTGTTACTGATAAAACTTGCCTTGAGCAACAAGACACATGTGAACAATAAAGCACTGAGCCACATTTTCAGAAGTGTGTGTGCAGAAATGTCTATTGTACAATGTATAAGCAGCATGTGGTCTGGATGTGGCAAGCAGCAACGGGAGAGGAAAAGGGGAACAGATGGAACCTGTACTTGAGTGACAAGAACGGACGTAGGCTCAGATCAAATTTTGTACTGTGCAGAGGCTGAGCTTTTGAAAAGCCTTAAATAACAACCACATTTTAAGGAGGACTGCACTAATGGGGCATGCAGATAAGCACACCAAATGGTGCAACTGCAGAGCACACAGCACTGCAGACAGTGATATATACAGAGCGTATGAAAAGTTTGCTCTGACACGCCAGCCATGCGTACAATCAAAGGTGTGCACATTTTAGAAACATCAGCCTCCCTGAAACCTCAATGACTTAGCAATAAAACATCAGGAAATGATAAGTCAGGGTCAGAAAGGTTTGAGAATTCCACACAGCTGAAATAAAGATTGAGCAAGAGGAATTAGCATCAAGAAATCAGATTCAGATGTTTAAAGCTGGTTGTCTGAACCAAGTTAATATAATGCACCATGTGTCACTTCAAAACGCTCGGATCGTGCAGCTGGGAAGCCCTTCCCATGATTGTGAAATGCAGCAGTTCACTGTATCTCAGAAGGCTGGGATGGACATGTCTGCCTGGACACGAGCAGGCTATAAATGATGAATTGGGATTACAGCCTTTAATATCCCAGTCCAGTTTTACCAGTTCCCTAAACCACTAGCACAGAAAACAAGCCCTGCAGCAAGGCCTTATGAAGATTCTACCTTCACATATTCTGGACTTGCTTTCTGTCTCCATTCATCTCCCCATGCACTGAAAATGCTCATGCTCTTTTTTCCAACTGTGAAGCACTGATGATCCCACCCTTTGTTCTTTTACTTTCACCCTATTTAAAAGAATCCCTATTCAGCTACCCAGTCAAGGAAAATTATCCTCTCTGTCCATTCTACCAAGTCTAGAGTTCACGGCTCTAGAAAGGAATGGTTTTAATCTGTCAGTACTATGGGACAATCACATTTTCACTCATCCTCACACTTGCATAGAAGGAAGCCCTTATCTGTATGAATGCAGACCAGCACAACCACCACCTATGTGGGACACTGTAAGTTTGCAAAACTTGCTCAATTTCACTGCTAGTTTTTTAGTCTCAGATGGATTTATATCAACTTACAGATACACATGTATTGTGTATGCTCCTTCAGCCCATCAAAGTAATCTAAGAATCCAGCACTGCTCACCTGAAATCCATACCCTGCAGGAAATGAGAATTCCATAGGTATGAGGGTTTTGCAGAATGGCAACTTGTTTGTTTTGTGGATTTGTGAAATTATATAGCTGGTGGGAGTGGCTCTTTCCTAGAAAAAGGTGACACACTCATCAGTCCTTGGGTGAGAAACTGATTAACTGGAGATCAGAATAAATTCTGTACTCTTCCATGCACTGTTTGTGGTGACCAGTTCTGGACTGGGGTGATGGTGTACACACAGAAATATTTGACAATACAGGTATTAGGCTCTCATATCATAGATTTTTTTCTACTGTTCTATTCACATAGAACATTTTCATAGCAGCTGGACATGTATTATACAGCTATGGGCTAACTCTCTGGTACAATTCTAGTGAAGCCAAAGACAAATGTGACACTGTGATTTATGTTGTGAACAAAACAGACCAGGGAGTGTTCTCTTCCCCATTAGCAAGTGGCACAGCAGAACTTTTATACATGGCAAGCTCCTCTCCCACAGCCACCTCCAAATAAAATAGGGTGGTCAGCCTAAGGAACAGCATCTCAGAGAGGGCTCACAGGCAGCAGGCAGAGCTGTGCCAAGGGATGCTGGAACCTGGGCCCTCTCCTGGGGCAGATACAACCAAGACAAAGCCATTTCTTTCATTTCCAGCATTTGCTGATTTCAGAAGACTCTGTGTAAAATTCAGCATCTTCTGTCACTTGAAGCTGAAGTGCACAGCCTGAGTTTTACACCCAGGCTATGGGAAGTTGGTTGGGGTTTGCTCTGTTGCTGACAGCTTGAAATTTCCATTTGCAGCTCCTTCCTGTTTCCTTTTCAGACATGCATCATACAAACCCAGAGAGGCTGCACAAATGTACCAAAACGGTGAGAAGAGAGGACATTCCTTACCACAATGAAGTTTTTAGTATGCCTACTCAACACTGAAGCAGCAGAAGCAGACCTGGGCAGGCAAGTCCCATACCCACATCCTGCAGATACATACACCTTTGTGCTGGTGGCTACCTGAAGTACACATCCACAGCTCCCATCCCACCTGGGATGCCACATGGCACACTCAGGCATCAGAATTTAGGGACTGGGAAGTATGCTGGGGCTTTTTAAAAAATTTTATTTTTATTTAAAACTTGCAGCACTGCTGCTGCCTCATAAAGAGTTGTGTCATTCACTGCTAACTGTGAAAGGGACAGTGTGCATGCTGGGGAGGCGTACATCCCCTGTGTCCCCAGCATGGGATGGGACCTCTAGGAAGGATCACTTGGATAGATATATATACCAGACACATCCCTCATTTCATGTGTAGGCCACATGGGAAGGCAGGACTTGCTGCCTGGAGCCCATACATGCCCACAAGCCCTCCAGTCCTGAGATCCCCTGGCCACATGGCACTTCACTGTGTCTGGGGAACTCCTAGCCTTACAGCACCTCACCATGCCTGGCAGGGAGAGCTGATGGAGTCCATGGCACTGCCCCACCTTGCTGCAGCCATGCACAAGAGCTTTGGCTGTTTCCAGTGTCACTTTGCTTCACCCCATCAGCACAGAGAGTGATGACGTATCTAAAACAAGGGAGGAATTTTAGCCCCCTTTTCTTTCCCTTTGCCCCACCCATATTGCACCTGCCATTAGAATGACCAAAATTATCCAGTGACATCATTCATCACCCATAGAAAAGCACAAACCACTCAAATTCCCTGTGGAAATTTCCTGAGGAAACAGGCTTTCTAGGCTCTCAATGCTTAGAAAAATTCCTTGACCAGTTACTTCTCTCCCAGACATTTTATCAGGAACTGAAGCTCATTGAATCAGTGATTCACTCCCCACTCAGCACTGGCTGACTGCATTTTGCGTGCCTTGGGATAAGAATCATGTTATTCTTTGCTCGGGTCCAGGACACCTCTGATATGTCCTAGAATATCTCTAGCTTGTTACAATTAAGATTATTCCAAATTTAATGGGAGAGGCATTTTCGTGCACTGCCTTTTTTATAGGGGAGTTCAGCAGGGTCCACCCAAACCACCAGATCAACAACACAAAGAAATCACAAAACACCTTAGTATGGTGCTTTCCTTGCCTGTGTTTGTATAAAGCTTGTTTACAGCCAGCAGGCCAGGATAAAAAGGTCATTTATGGTATGTGCTGTGGCACTGCTCGCCTGAATTTTAGGAGTCAGCAACTTCGATAAACTCTCGAGGCAGCTTGCAGACAGAGTTAAGAATGTCTTTTCCGCCTACTGCAGGAAGCTGGTCAGTGTATCAAAGATCAAAGTTGCTCACACCAAAGCAAGAAGGTTACATACAAGCAAAAAGGTAACTACAAATGCTCAGGTTTGGATGCGGGATTTGCACGTATTGGTCTTTAAATTTGACCATAAACCATTTGAAGCAATTAAAAAAACCCAAACGTTGCAGCACCACCCAGATTACTCACAGGCTAATCCTCCTGTTGCAGGGATAACAAGATGTTATCAACATGTTTGATATGACTTTGAGGAGATAAGTTTATTGATAACCGTATTAGAGACTTATTTAGAGAATGTAATGACCTTAAGTGGCTGTGCTTTAAAAGGACTAACAAAAGAGTATGTGGCCTGAAATGGGCATATATTGCAGGGAAATCACTTCCCTCTGCTACACATACAACATCTGCAGAACAGGAAAATATTTATCAGGAACTGAAGCTCATTGAATCAGTTAATTGTAAAAAAAAAAAACAAAACCAAACCAAAACAACAACAAAAAAAACCCCCACATAAGATATTTTTTAAATATATCTCAAAAAATCAGAAAGGTAGTCAGGATCTTTTCAGAAGTTGTTCCTGAAATAAGTGTTCCTGGGATAAAACACAGCTAGGAATGACTGTTGAGGAACTTTTGGTCAGCTCTAGCAGTTTTAATGAAAACCTGACTGCTGCTGCAGTCACTGCTGCAGGACAGCACTGGGAGGAAAGACTGCAGAGGGATTCAAGCTAGCATGTCTGCCCTCTCTCCTTCTCTCTTCTCTGCTCCACTACAGAATAAGAAATCAGAGAAAAGACAAGCCTGATTTTTAAATTTTATTGGTAGCTCTAGTGGGGCCTTGCACACAAACATGATTCAGGATCATTTTGGGTTGATTTCCTTTCAATTCTGCATCCCTGCTCTGTTCTGGTTTACTATTCTGCAGCTCCCTGTACAAACAGGATCTTTCCTCAACAATGTTCTGCCACATCATCTTCCTTCCTTTGTATACAGGCTGCTCCTGCCTGTTACATACCATGTGGCTTCCTAAGGCACCTCATTTCTCAATGCTAGCAAAAACAGGAACCAAAAGCAAAGCAGCAATAAACGCTAAATTCTCACCGCAGTTAAAAATGAAATCTTGAAAGTTTCCGATTCAAGATGACTTTTCTGTTAACGGATTATTTTTCTAGTTTAGTGCTCTGCAGTCTACGTGCAAATGAGGTGCTTGTAGTATTTATCAGATTCAAAGGCCTCTCCAGCAAGGTTTGCATCGCTGACCCACGCTTTTCCTCCTTTTTTATTGGTGTTGAAAAGTGAACCCAGCTGAGCAGAGTACACATTGCTTCACTGTTCACCTCTTTTCTGCCATCTTGCAAGGCTTTGCTGTCTGATTTTTGCTCCAGGGAGGTTCAATAGCATGTGTACAGGGACAAGAGAAAACCACAAGCTGCAGTACATATTGCACAAATGCTGTTATTGTTCTGAGGCCTGAAGAAACAAGGAAGGAAGCTTGAGGCTGGTGGTTTGGCAGGTGTGAGGCCTTTTTCACACAGACATCTGTTTCAAGTGGTAGCTCTGGGCTCGAGGATGAGCAGGGAATGTCTGTCACTGCCACCCCTTGTGTCACAGCACAAGGGGCTTTGGGCTCCCGATGAAGCGATGTCAGCTCCTTGCTCAATCTGTGCTTCGAGACTCTGCTGTCTTGTATTTGTGGGGCAGGGCTGCAGAGTGAGGTGATTCCTCCCTGCAAACTGCCTGAGACAGAGATGCTGCTGCTGCTGCTGCCATGCCAGCACACTCAAAATGGATGGGGTTAGATTACAAAATGGGTGAGCAGCAACATGTGCACAAGCTCAATAAGCCTAACAAGCACCATGCAAGGACCTGATGAAAACTGTTTGTATGCTACCACGTACCCCACATCAAAGTGAACTTTTCTAATCCCACTAGGTTATTTCTAGTGTTTTGGGCAATCCTACTAGTGATCCCATTACAGTTTTGAATAGACTGCTTCATTTGGCAGGATGTTACAGCACACTCTCTGTGGTGCCTTGCACCATATTTGAAGGAATTCATTACTGTTTGATGGTTAATTATCTATGCAATAATATCTGGGATTCCACCTTAGAAATAATCTGGAAAGAAACTGCAGTTTTTAGGGCTGGATTCTGCTCTACTAAACACATTTGTAGGGAGGAAAAAAAGGGTTCACATAATATCCTCCCCGGCAGGGATTCTTTGGGACAAGTTAGTTTTGAGCCACATTGTTATTTTAAATGACAATAGGTTCTTTCTCCTGTAGTTCATGGCCGGCTTTAATGAACATTTAGCAACTTAATTATCTTTAAGACTGCTACTCCTCTGTTACAGATTGCTGACATTGGTCAGAGAATTCAGAAGTTGCTGGGGGAAGGGCAGATATGCAGAAAAGCAGAGACTGAGATATATGTATACAGCTGCCCTCATTTCCATAAGAAATCAAGCTGAAGCAATTTCAAGGTGAGGGACTGTGGTTAATCCCTCCCAACACACTCATTAATACATCTCATAACAAGTCTCCTTGTCCACTGACAAGGAGAGTCAATCAAGCACCACTTTAGTCTGGGCAGGAGAAAGGCTACAGTTTCATAGGGGCTGCTGGGTTTTATGGCTTCTTCAGAGGTCTTCAGCTGTGCTGTGCTGTGCTGTGCTGATGTGCCTTTATTCAGAACTGAGCAAGGGGTAGGTGAAGTGATGGGAGAACTCAGCTGCTGTCTTTGCTTCATGCTGCAAATGGCAGAGTAAAAGCTGCTGATGTCAACATCAGAATGGGCAAAATCCTGGCAAAATGAAGGGCTAGGTAGCATTTTGACATTCTTGAAAACGGAGGCAGAATTCCTGATGTGAAACATCCTTCTGCCATGCTTAACATGATCTCTAGGACCACCATGTGCTCTGTGGTGGTCACATGTGAGGAGCACCACTGGAGCACTTGTAGAAATCTAATAAACTTCAGAGTTGGACTACAAGAAAAAACTTTTTTGTCCTGAGGATTAAAGGAAAAATAAGAAAAGCAAGCCACACACAAGGAAGCCTGATGTTCCAGCTTTGGTATTATAATTTTTTTTTTTATTTTTCCTATCTGACAAATATCAGCATGACAGCAAACAGAACCCTCCTAGTTCACATGGCGGCACAGCTTAACTGTGCTGGTAAGTGGTGAATTGGCTCTTTGCTCTAGCATGCCCCTAAATAGTACCATTAACATGTGGTTATAGTCAGAGAGCACATTTGGTAGGAAATGACACCTTGTTACTTCCCAGATTATCTGCTCTCTATGGGGTAAATATTTTAAACAGCGTGCCGGGTTTTAGCAGCAACATCCCTATTAAAGTAAATGGGATCTGAGTGAGGGTAAATCCAAGCACGCAGTGCTGGGACAGTACACCTATAAATCTTCTGTGCCTTACGCTCTGTGCTTTATTCGCTGACAAAGGACAAGTGTTTGCTGCCTTTGGAAGGTTCCTAAAGCACAAAGGGAGGGTGTGTGCTCGGCATTACTTCCTGTAGCTCTGGCTGCTGCTACAGCACGACAGCCCGAAGCAGGAAGGACACAGGGATTCCGCAGCTCGGCAGCGCAGGCTGCAGCCACGCCAACGGGAGGAATGTGCCTCTCAAGGGCCGAGGAGCTCAGTCCACCCTGGGCTGCAGTTACACGGTGGTAAAGTTAGTTTTGAAACAGCATCTACCTTTAAGCCAGGAAGTATTTTAGGCAACAGATATCTTACAGGCTTCTTCAAACTTACTGAGAATGTATTAAGCAATTTTTGTGTAAATTTTGTCTTCTCATATCAATCCCATCACACTAGTGATGATAAGTGCCCCAGTTTATGTAACAGCAAAGGCTGGGAAAGGCTCTTTCCTTAGGGTAGCTACCTTAAAACAAATAACTGGAGTTTGAAAAAAAGAGCCTGCTCTCGCCAGTAGGCATTGTTTCATGGTTTAATACAATAAATGAAGCCTACATGTGCACGGTATGTCTGGCAGCGTTCTTTGTTACTTCACTAGATGGCGTGTGGTGGTGCCTGGCGGGGGGGAGGGAAGGGAGAAGAATTAATTCAGTGTGTAACTGGGTGCACCGCACTCCTGCCTCTGATGTGCCTTTAACAATGTGGATCTATGAGTTAATGTTTCAAGAGTGAGAACTGAATTTCCAGCTGAAACTTTTGCCAGAAGAGTGCCCTTAAATCAGCAGTGGGGCAAGACTGGTGGAAAAGATGTTTATTAGACCAACCTATTTCCTACGCAAAACATGCTTCCAGAGACATAAGTTCTTCAAATCTAAAACAGGCCTGAAGAAGAGCTTATGTGTCTGCTTACTACAACATGGTCAGCTGGTAGACCTAATCTCTTTCTATAAATTCTGTCATGCTTATAGCCTCACACCATCACTGCTGCTACACTACTGTAAAAACATCCAAAACTTTGTGTGGTTCTTCAAAAGGCAAGCCATAAGGTTAATTTGTTCTCTCACTTTCCCTGGTGTACACCCTGGCATAGCTGTCCTCTTTTGTTCTTCTATTAACTATTTATGCCTCCCACTTTGCAAAAGAACAAGACCCAGCTCTGCCCTGAGGCACTTCCTCTAGTGGGATGACACAAAATTACCCTCGAAGGGCACTCACAGGGCACGTGCAGTGAGAATCTGCAGTTTTCTTTCTTGGCAAAATAGCCATTAAATCTTCAAGGCCTCAGACATGAATCACGGAAGTGGCTGGATCCATTAGGGCCGTTCCAGCTCCCTAACACAAACACTGACAGGGAAGCTCTCCACAGAGAGGTTTGGTGGTGAGCACACCCGCTCTCTCGGCAGCGCAGGGGCTCTGCGGTTTCACAACTGGCCTAAGCTGACCTACGGCTGCGCTCCAGCCAAAAGGCAGCTCTCCCCCTCTGCTGACTCTTGTGCTCCTTTGGCTGTAGGGTCTGTGGTGCCAGGGGCTGGTTGGTCTCAGTGCAATCCTCCCCTCCTGGTTTTTTTCTCTTTTGGTAGGGTTAATTTTCAGTTGGCTCAGTTTGCTGAATTGGCCGACTGCTTGGGTGGACACTGGAGCTGGCACAAGGAGATGGATGGGGATGCTGAGCTGGAAAGTGCAAGTCTGACCTTTCTGCCATCGTGGGGCTGAACCCCCAGGAGTCAGAGGGCTGTGCACCACAGCTCCTGCAGGGCCCACAAACTGCCCCAAATGCCCGTGGCAGCAGGGCAGGGCAGGCCACTGCCTTATAATGCGACGGATGCAAACATTCCTCTGCTCCTTTGAACACAGAGAAAAGGGGTTTAAAAACCATCTGTTAAATAATGGTGCCATGAGGAAAACACATCTGATATGTGTGCAAGTGTGGGGTTTTCCTGTGGTATTTAGGCCTGAGGTGTTTACAGTTTTGCCATCCAGCTATGCACCCAAGCTGCAAATGTGTTCAGTGCAACCCATGCACTAGATTTAACACCTGCTGCACCATGGCTATAGCTACAACAGCAGCTTATACCCCAGCTGAATCTGCCACATCATGGTCAACACTGTCCCCAAAGAACAAAATTATGCCCAAAATCAAGTGTCTTTCTTTGTTGTTTATGGCTTGTTGCTGATGGGAGAGTGTATTTGGTAGGTGCCTGGCCTGGGGGAGAGTGTCTGGTGAAGGGCCACTGCTGCAGCTGTGTGGGGAACTATGCAGAAAAGGACCTGGTGCTCACACTGACTAGGCAAAACAGGGGCAAACACTGGCAACCAACTGAACTAGAGGCCCCTCAGCATTCCCTGAAGAGAGAAATCTTCCCTTGTCTGTCAGGTCTGTGTGGCCCCTGTAAGATGAAGCTACAGAGTAAGACAAGTTCTGCCAGGGTTTAGCCACTGCAGCCTCTCCATTAACTTTTCCCTGAAGCAAAAGAGGTTTAAGATGTTAATGGGAGAGGAAAACCAGGGTCATTGGATGGCTTATAATCTGTTCTGTAGGAGAGGCAAGTCACTACCCAGCTTTCTTCTGTGTTTCCATGAAATGCTCCTCCTGTTTTAGATCAGCTCATTCAGCTACCTCGGCCTCAAAATGCAGTTGTCTTAGCTAACGCATTTGGTTCACATTTCCCCATGCCACCACTCCAGTCTAGTAAGTTGAAACATCTGGATGAACCCAGGAAAAAAACCCAAAAACAACAAAAAAACCCAAAACTGCACGAGATGTCCTTACTTTATTCCAAATAGTCTCTGCTTTGAAAATCTGTACATGCAACATTTCTCTGCACATAGCCACCAGTATCCTCTCAGCTCAGGCTCCTGGTTCAGGGTCCCACTCTGCTATTCCATCACCCCATCCTGATAGTCTCTCAGGGTTTAAACCTGTCTAACTGTCAGTATATTGTGTTTGAATTACAGAATTGTTCATATATGTCTCTCCCTCTAGTAAACTTACAGCAAAGAGTAAAGATTCCCGTAAGAAAGAATTGTTTGGGCTATAGAGAAATGCTGCCAACTACTGTAACAGGAAAACATTACAGCTCCCTTTTGCCCCAGAAACAACATTTTCTTGCTGTGGGTAAACAGCTATTTCAGATCTTCTGGGAGCAGTAATCCTGGCCCTCTCTTTCTCCAAAGGCAGCGTGCAGTTCTCCATCCCATAGAGAAGCTCATTTCCACAAGGCATGTCCAGACAGCATCGGCATCTGCCTGGGAGTGGGGACAGTAGAGGATGAGAACAATGGCAGAGAGGGATGCTCCAAGGGAAGTGGCTCATGCACAAGACAGAAGCTAAAAAAGCATTCCTCACCAGAACAGCACTCAAAGTGCTTCATCTGCCTCAGAAGGGCTCTCCTGTGGTTTCTTCCCCCTCTACTCCATACCCTGGAACCTATAATTCTGAAAGTGAGTCAATGTCTACAGAGGCACCGATGGCTGTGTTTCATGCAGTGCCATCTCAATTCTGCACCATGAGGCAAGTCCCCTTGCCTCTGCCATGTTCTTGCCCAGGTTCAATGTGTCTGCTGCTCAGGAAGGTCACAGGGCCATGAACTGTGTGTTCAGAGCATCTAGTGAGCACCAGTTCACTAGATTAGTGGGGATTTCCAGGTACCAAATAAAATAACTGTGAACTAAGGAAAGTAATGACATTTGTAAAACTCAGCTATACCACAAAGAGCAGATAAACAGATACCAAAATCCACCTGTTAGT
The DNA here is from genome assembly GCF_014805655.1 of Passer montanus. Taxonomy (NCBI): domain Eukaryota; kingdom Metazoa; phylum Chordata; class Aves; order Passeriformes; family Passeridae; genus Passer; species Passer montanus. Next base: position 1,623,901 of record NW_024368818.1, read on the forward strand.
CTGGTTTTAGTTTGTAGGAGTTTTTCCCCAGGGACCTCTTTCCTCACTAAAATGGACAGGTTTTTCTCTTCCTCATATTATCAAGTTGTCAGCCCACAGTAATTTCCAAGCAGCTACTCAGATTCCATTAGTATTGATCTAATTCAAGATGAACACTGGCCTTATTAGACTTTACTCTGCTTCCTGCCCCACTGTTCATCAGTGAAGGGTTGGCTGAGATAACACTTGAGAAACAATGCTGGTGCTTAGAGCAAAAAATCAGGACAAGTGAATCCGATCCCAGCTCTGCCAAGAGAAAAATCCATGTCCCTTTTGTTTTAACTTTTCCTATCTGTAATGGGAGTAATACTGATTCTCTTGCAGCAGAGGCACAACTGCTTGTTTGTAAAACACTGAGATAGTGCAGCTTGGAGAGATCTCAACGAGGGTACAAAGTGCTACTGGTGTTTCTTAGGTGTCTGAAGTGTGTCTTAAACTTGATCTGACACTTTGTACATCTGATCGCCTTTCTCATCTCTACTATAAAACAAGCTATGATTTGGGTGAATTGTTTATTAAATATGTAACTTTAAAATTAAAAAAAACTTCTAAGAGTCTGCTTGTTTTTTAATTGCTGCATATTGCAGATTTGAGCTAACCTGTGAAAAGCAAATATATGGCCATAAGAAGAGTTCATTGAGGATGCTCCAACCCTTCTATAGGTATGCATCATGTTAATGCAATGTAGCCCAGATCTTTAAGGTTTCTGAAGGGCAAGAAGCTGTGTAAGGTCTTTTGATCCTGACAACAGCACAAACAAGTGGGTTACATAACTGACAAAGCTAGTCACATCTTGGTAGGCATAAAAGCATTTCTTTTCTTGTCACCTAGCAATATGACAACGGATTATACCTGCTTCTTACAAGCCTTGCTGCAATATGTGCTTTGTCTGTGGATACTCATCCAGCAACAAAGGGTGTACAGCACAAGGGCACATGGCTCTGGATTCCTACCATAAGGCCCTGGCTCTGGGGCTGCGGATTGTCCTGTCAGCAACAAACCTATTTAAGGTATACCCACCTCCCTTCATAGCCCAGGCTGTGCCCTCCCATGTTTAGCCGAACCTGACTTCCATAATGCTCCTTCTCCTCTGCACCACTTCAGTGAAGTGACAGGATCTCCACACAAAGCAACTCAGGCCTGGGATGGGTGCATTTGCACAGATCCTCAGCACTGTCTCCTCTTCAGCATCATGGGGTGCCATGCAATGTGCACTGATCCTTATCACTGATATGGCAGTGACCACGGAGCACTTCCATCCAGGTCCTGAACATGGGGTCTTGGGTATACGGTCCAATTCCTCCTCTCCTGGAGATGTGACTGCATTTATCCTAGGTCTTCTGGATATATAGACAGTGTGTTTTGTGCTCTGAGCAGACAATGGTGAGGCAGGAAATGCCTTAAGTATACATCTGGCCTTACACCATGCCATAGCAGAGCCACAGCTGTCTACAGCACACTGAGATCTGCATGTCCTCTGCTCATCCAGAGCTGCCCACATTGTCTCTGCACATTACAGCTCAGCCTCTCCAGGGAACGCTGTGTCTGCTGTTACATTTGCACACCAGCCAGGACTTTGCTTCCTGGTTTATGAATGGTGTGTCCAGAAATTGGCTGCTATGCTGGTGCATTTCAGAGAAGATAATGCTGTCCTTTCCCCTGCTGTTTATCATAACCCTAATTTCTGACAAACAAAGGAGATGAATTCTGGGCAATTTACCAATAATCAAGTGCAGGGTGAGCAAGATGGCTTTAAAATATATATAGCCTGTGAGTAGGGCTCAACAAAGCCCCCTGATACTGGGTATCACACTTGTACCAGGCCCTTAGACTGATGATTAGTGATAACAGCAGCAAACACTGTCTGCCCTGCAAATTGCAGCCGGTGATAATAAAACTTCCAAACTAGCAACACAATAACAGCATGGGAAGCCTATGACATTAAATACATGAAAGGGATGCCTTGGGACTATGAGAAGAAATTACCTTCAGCACTGAATGGGTAATCCTCAGGAGACTATTTAAAAGTCATTGACTCGTTATGCCTACGCACAGCTTTGTCAGTCAACAGAGATGTCAAAAGTTTGTGCAGGTGAAGTTTACTCATAGGTGCAGAGCAAGACTTTCCTTTTTGATCAGTCGCATGGCTCTGCCCTTGGGGCAGAAATCCTCCAGACATCTCTCGGGGTTTCTCTTGTCATTTGATGGGTTTGCCTCTGATATATGAAATCATGAGCTGAGCTGTATGTCTGAGGCAGGGTGGTAATACCAGATGCAGGTAGGATGTGTGTGGCAGGGTTCATTTCATATGTCAGAGACAACACACAGCATGCTCCCTCTACCTGTGGTGCAGCCCAGGACCCAGGTGGAGAACTTGAGTGATGTGTTCCTCAACTGCCTTACACACCCTGAGCTCAGGACTGTGAACTGCACTGCCCTGCAGCTGCCCGGGAGACAGGCTGGGCTGCTGTTACTCTGTGTACAAAGTATCCTGGCCCTTCCTCACACTGCATTGCTTCCTTCCCTCCACCAGCCTTCTTCATTTCCATTCTATGGTGACCCCCATGCCTCCCTCTTTACTGACAGCCATCCTCAGCCCCCAAATCTGGCTGGAGGGGTGATATAAGACAGGGCTGTCAGCATAATGCAGAGGAATGGCAGCGAGAGAAGAGCCTACAACAAGGTAAACGCTCTGCACCCTCTAGTTCCTGTTGGGACATAAATGAAACTGTTCCAGCTTATTCATCTTAGTCCTAGATACATGTTGCATGAAGGCAGGGCCTGAAAACAGCAGAGAAATCTCTAACACGCAGGCTGCACGGGGGTGATGCCAGTTACGTGGGTAGAGTTCATTGAACAAATGTAGATGTTTAAACGGTAGGTGTCCATGTGGGACTCAGTCACCTTAGGATGCCATTTAAGTGAGAAAAATAGACACTTTTGGCATAAGATAGAAATTTACACTCAGCTGAACTCAATTGTGCCTCGTGAGCTCCTGCTGCTCCGCACTGTTTAAACATGGAGTCAGGCACAGCCAGCTGCCAGGTGAATGAATGCCTGACACACACCAAACGACGGGCGAGATAAATCCCATTTTGCACAGCTGCATTCTGACACAGGGATGCTACACGTTCCGGGGCTGCAGAAAGGGGCTTTGTAGGATGCCTGGTGCAGCATGCTCTGGCATGTAACCCCAGAGGCCAGGGAGCCAGATTCAGAGGAACAGAGACACAGTGACAGACACAGCAAAACCCTTCGGGAATGTGGCTGCTGAAGCAACCATGACTTCATTAGACTTGCTCAAGATGCCCTCTACCCTAGACCTTTCACCTCATTTAATGGTTTCTTGGCCTCAATCCCTTATAATTCTGAAATGAAAAAAAATCTCTTTTGACTCCTGTTTTCAAGCCAGGGCTGTTTGATTTGGAACGCTGCATTGAAGTCTGTGTTACTGATTGATTTCAGGTTTATTATATTTTCCCCTTTGAAAAATGCTACAGTAAAAAAATCCCCACTTTGTCGTTTTTCATGTAAACCCCCCCCCCCCTTTTTTTTTTTTTTTTTTTTCAATCTTAGCAAATGCTCAGTCTTTTCCACTTCAATAGCTTGAAATTTTCCCCTGGGAGCCCTAAGCTCTTTAAATATTTTTAGGTTGCCAGATTTCTTATGTTCTCTCTCCAGGAAGCCAATTTTGTTTCTAAGCTCTTGAGAGTAGTCCAGCTTCATCTTTTGCGCACTCACTGCATCACAATAAAATGCTGCCTAATTGCTGCCTCAGCCGAGTCCCAAAGGTGCTGGAGTTTGTCTCTAGGCTACAGTTGTGGACAATAAACTCTTCTCAGACTGGAGTTAAGCCTTTTTATTATTTAAATCTGAGTAATGTAAAATTAGTTTACTAGCAAGTTACCCACAAAGATCTAGTATGGAAAGAAACTCCCACATATTGTTTTCCAACACAATGAGAGAATGATCAGATATAAAGATTTGCAAGTGGCTTGTAATACAAGATGTGTATAGAAACAACAGCATTTAATTTTACCAAATAGACATGAAAATGTTTCTGTGAGCCTAGAAGATACTCTCAGACCTTGTCTGTTTGGTGTTCTTTACCTTCAAATTGAAACTGGTGGTATGAAATACTTTCTTTTTTCCTCTAGCTTATCCATGACCTGAAATACCTATGAAAGAAGAAAGGCAGCTGAAGATAACAAATGCCAGATGGACAAGAGCTTTCTGTTCTCAGTCTAGCACCACAGCAAGAGGATTTAGTGATCATTTTGCTTAAAAATAAACAAGAATATACCAGCCACCCAGGCTGCACCCCCATCAAGCTTGAGAAGACCCCTGTAGCAAGGGACAAATGGACAGTACAGGGAGTGAGAATGAACACATATTCTCTTTCTCATCAGGACCATATTCATCTATCCTCAATAGCAGAAGACATCTGTATATGGCATTTTCTCTCTTTGTGCTCCTTTTTGTAATCTGTATTTTAAAGTGTTATTTCTGTTGTACAATATGTTTTATGATGAAAGTGCATACTCCACAGACAGTATATAAAAAGACTTAGTTAATTCATTAAGATAACAGTTTATTTGGATGCATTTGGTGCTGTATCATTTGTGCCCAAATCCACAGTCTTAATTAAGCAAAAATGAAGCTGAAAGAGACTGCCAGATTTTCTCAAAATGGTTAGACTGTCCTTTAATTAAAAAGGTCAGACATAGAAACAGAGACCTGACATGGTTTTTGTGGTGGTGTCAGCAGCATATTTGCAACCTGGGACACTCATGAGCCAGGACAGCACACATCCAGTTCAGGGCAATCCTGTCCAAAGGGCTCTTCATAGGCCTCCTTTTGTCAGCACAGGGAGCGTGCAGGCAGATGCAGGGATCTGCAGTGACTGCAGGGAGATTGTTAACCACACACCACACACCACACGCTCACCCCCTCCTGTTGCTGGGGTCTCTCATTCCTTATTTAGACTTGTCTTGTTCACTTATTTGGGGGGGAAATGCCAGGCATGGTGTGGCAGGCATGGTGTGACAGAACCTCCATTACTAACAGTGACGCAGAAGACGGGAAGGATGCACAGGTCTGAAGCTGACTTTGGCAAGCAGCAGCTAGAAAAGCTAGGATGCGATTTCAGCCTTATTCAGATCAGTGGGAACTTTGCCACTGATGTAAGTGGAATGAAGACTCCGCTCTACATGTCTGCCTGTAATCTGAGAACATGTATTCTGCACATCCTGGAGACTCAGTGAAAACCAGACCCCACAGAGTTCACCTTAGATTCACTGTCTCAAATAAAACTATGTGGATTCTTTGTGCCCTTTTTACTTATTGGTAAAACAAGTATGATAATGCTTTGAGTGCTAAACAATACAATGTGTGTAGGAAGACAGTATCTTTTATTAGGCCAACTGAAATAGTTGGGGAAAAACAGACAAGCTTTGAGGCTTGTCTGAAATGCTTTGAGATGCTCTGATGAAAGGTGTTTGAGCTGTGCAAGGGATCATTAAATTACATTCTTCCTCTCTCTGGAAATCATTTAGTGATATTTCAAAGGAAAGATGCTGTACAGAAATAACTGATTTCTATTGCAAGTGCTGTCTGGAGCTAAATATCTTCCTTCCTCTCTCTTTATGAACTAATCTAAAGAAAAACATGTTTTAAATTAGCATGGTAAGAACAATTTTGTGGTATAATGTATAGTTCTGTGAAATGTTCTCTGTGAAGTGTAACTCACAAAAACCTTAAGAACATTTCGGTACACTCAAACAAAATGGCTGGATTTGTGGAAATTATGACTGTATCACTGTAAAGGAATTAGAAACATGGAAGGTCAGTGAAAATGGTACATGAAAATTAAAAAGGCAGATATGAGTCAAAAACTACATTATGCTTGTAAACACTGACTAACAAGCCCCCAAACTGTCACTTTTGAGTGTGGACATCATGCCTTGGAAAGCTGTGAAGCAGCTAGTGCCCATAAAAAGTGTTAAACAACCAAACACTTGGCCCTCTCCTGTCCTTGATTTACCAGGAAGGAGCTGGGAGTGCTCACTTGAAATTAGCCAGGGCTGAGAGACCAACAGCATTAGGGTGTCACAACCCTGGGTGCAGCAAGACAGATCAGCGCTATGGTGGAGTCTGTGCAACACTGAGGTTACTGGGGGCTGTGAAGGAGTAGGGGAGGGAAGGTTTAACTTTACATAAATCCTACCAATATCACTTTACTTGTACTTTAGTTCAGTGTCAAGACACAAACGATGTCAAGAAGAGAGCAAACTGGGGGCAGGGGAATCTTTAAATATGTGAAAGTGCTTGTGAAAAAGGATGAAATAAACTTGTTTATGTTTATTAGAAGAAGAAGCAATAGGGATAAATTGCAGGAAAGGATATTTACATTAAACCACTAGACAACAGTCTAGGATTAAGGAAAATTAAGCATTGGTATAGACTGCCTAGGGAAATGGTGAAACTTTCATCACTGGAACATAAAAAAAGGCTTAAATAAACACCATCAAAAGTTTCCTATGGATGATCACTCACTGAAGCAGAGAAGACTTGGAGATTCATCTGAGAAAGGTTACAATGTGTGACCAGGTCTTTCTGGGTGCTCTTTTTTTCCCCCAGAAAGATGTTGAAGATTTTCTGTTTGTGTGAGATTCTGAGATGCAGCCTCTGAAAATATTTGTCTAAGAGAGGAGGGACCATTTATCTTTTGAAGTCCCTGCTCCTCTCCACTGATCACAGATGCAGTCACAGATGACTGGCTTAGTATGGACACCTACTTATTGAATCTGCAAAGTGAGATGAGACAATTACCATCCTTAATGACAAACTGTGTCCTTTCTCATATATTCCTAAATATAACACTCAAATCTCCATTACTCATCCTAACTATAATTACTTGTTGTGCACGTATGAGGTGGCACCCATAACACATAATCATAATGTTATTTATTGTCCTGCATTAGTAATTTAGCACATTATATTTAGATGCCATATGGCCTGATGAAAAATGTAATAAGGACTTCCTATGCAGTGGATAGAAAGCTTCTAGACAACGATTAATATAATCAATTTCACTTTTGCACTGCATTTCTGCTAAAAATATCACTGGAGTGTAGGCTATCTCAGGAAAGAAAATGTTATGTTTACATGTAAGACCCAGCCAAAGCTCTGCTGTGTTGCAGGTAAGCTACTAACTAGGAATGTAAGTGGTTTTATTTCAGCAGTATGTATGAAAGAATAAGGCGCCTCAGATATACAGTATTAACCACTTGTGTTTCCAAAATCTGCATACAATAACACAGATGCTCAGGAATCTATAGGAATGTGTGTTTATATAGAACTCATCCCACCATTGGACTAAAACTGGGTACTTAAGAAATGTCACCACTATGTCCCACACTGACAGGGAGGAAGTCTGAGCACCCAATTGTCCCCTCTGCTGAACTGCAGCTTTCTCCTTGGGGACCTCTTCAGGTACATCCCCTGCATTCACTCTCGAGATACCCCACAAAGGGCCAAGAGCATTGTCTTTGGCTCTCCCAGACCCATGCTGTCTTCCAGCCCTATTCCTTCAGGTTCTGCACTGGGCAGAGATGGACACCACAGGGCACATCCATATGAGATCCAGGGTACAGGGCTTTGTGGCATGGACAGGACAGTCTGCAGTAGCCCTAGGCATCCTTGCTGCCCATCAGCATGCACAACTGAGCCTTGGGATGGAAAACTGCTCTCTCTCTTGTGTGGATACACAGACACTTGCAAATACTGGCATAGCTTGTCTGCCCATATCAGCCAGCACTGCACTGAACAGTGGCACTGGAGACTGCTTTCATCAGGTAGAAAGATCCCAAGGACTGTCTCAACAGGAGGGGGATTTTCTGGTATCTGAGCAAAACAGAAACCCAGAATAAAAATGTTAAAAGGTGACAAGGAGAAAGAGCACAGGATTACCTTCCCCATCCAGAGAAATCCATAGACTATTATTCTCCTGTGCACTTGGAACAACTTCTTTTGATAACCTTTGTTCTTTTGTAACCTGTAATTATGGAAACCTCTATCTTCTATCTTCTTATGCACAAGTACCCTCATCATACATGTATTTCTACACTGTAAAAGGATGTGAAGACTTAAGGCTCTTGTATTGATTTTGGCTGGGATAAAGTTGATTTTCTTCACAGTAGCTGGTGCGGGGCTGTGTTTTGGATTTGTGCTGTAATATCATGGGGATGTTTTTGTTACTGCTGAGCAGGGCTTACACAAGGTCAGGGCCTTTTCTGCCTCTCGCCACACCCCACCTGCCAGTGGGCTGGGGAGAGGGAGTTGGGAGGGGACACAATGGGGACAGCTGACCCCAGCTGACCAACGGGGTATCCCAGAGCACGTGGTGTCATGCTCAGCTTGTGAAGCTGGAGGAAGAAGGTGAGATGTTCAGTGATGATGTTGATCTCCCCAAATAATCATTAAGTGTGATGGAGCATGGCTTTCCTGGGAGATGGCTGAACACCTGCCTGGCTCTGGGAAGTTGTGAATGAATTCCTTAATTTTCTTTGCTTGCTTGTGGGGCTTGTGCATTCCCTATTAAACTGTCTTTATCTTAGCCCATGGGTTTTCTCACTTTTACCCTTCTGATTCTCCCATCCCACTGGCCAGGGAGTGAGTGAGCAGCTGTCCCTGGGGCTGAGCTGCCTACTGGGGTTAAGTCACAACAGGCTCATTTTGTAACTTCATTACATTTATAAATACATCAAATATGAAAATTAAATGCAACACTTCCCCTCTTTTTTTTTTAAGATTACATGAAAAATTATTTGAATGAGGAAATACATACAGGAAGACAACAGCATATATAGGTTTAACTCCAGCTTAGCATATTGAGGTTTAGCTTCAGCTGTGCTTCCTTGTGGATTTTAGCTTCTTCCTTATTTAAAACTTTAGGAATGTTTTTATTCTTACTTGCATGGAAAAGGACCAGAAAGAGGTGAGTACATCACCTAAAAGAAGCAATTAGGTAGGTGAAGCTATAGAAGATCACAGATAAATATAATTAAACAATCTCTTCCCAGGTTATTAAGATGCCTACCAGATGACTACTGAAATTTAAAAAGCAGCAAAAGATGCAATGCAAAACTATTAGAAACTACTAATAATTCTTTCACCTCATTGAGTTTGTGGCTCACATTCCTAATACATGCTTGTTTTAAAAGAATACTGTTTTATAACAGGATGGTTAACTCTGTAACAACAGCAATACCTTAACTGCCAGAGACTGCAAAAGTGTCCTGGTGGTGGACACCAATAGCATCAAATCTGTCTGAACTGCAAAGAGTTTTAATAATCAGAAAATGAAGCTTTAGTGACACACTAGCAGCTGAGCCTGGGTGGTTTTAGAGGTCAGCAGACAAGGCAGTTGAACGTCGCTTGTTGTAGTCAGCAGTGCTCCACGCAGAAGGAGCAGCTGCTCAGCCTGGAGGTGGGATTCAGCTGCCCAAATGTAGGTACTTCAGATCTCAGCATCTCTTATGGGTCATATAAAGCATCATCTAAAAGGCCAGATTTTCCACTGATTCTGAAAAGAATTTTAGACAACTATTTTACAAGCAGATGCCTGCACTGTAAACCATTGAAGGTAGGTACACTGCATCCAACATGTCTGATGAAACATTAGCAGCCCTTGGCTGATGGGTGGGGAACTTAAGCTACTCCAACTTGACTGCAGCTGCTCTATGCTAGTGGCAACACCACACTTCTAGCCTTATTTATAAAGTCTGGCACACCTTTTCGTGGTACATTTGTAAATACGATAAATAATTCTGTTTAAATTATGGCCACTTTTTTACACGGATAACAGATATACATGGCTAGATTATCTCTTTCTTACAGTGATGCAAACCATAATAAACTTCCATGACATTTTTGAAACTGTAATGGTATAAAAATAATGTGCTTGAACAGAATGATGCTTAGATACAAGACTCAGTCTCCTTAACTTACATCTTAAACATATCTTTTTCTTGGTGACACACATAGCAAAGAGGTCAACAGTGCATTTCTGTCCCTTGCTAAAGCTCATCCCTTCCTCAGAGCTGTTTACAAGGTCATGCAATTAAGAATATCAGAGACATGACCTAGGTTAAAAGTTACACCTTCTTTGGCAGGGTTCCTTTCAACTCAGATGATTTCACCAACCTAGCTGGCAGTGCCACCACATCAACCCCCCACAGCCCAAGAGACAGACTGGTATGTAAAGTACAAGACAAGAACAAGTGCTGAGGGGTGGGAACCAGGTAAGTCAGTTTAGTTGCCAAGGAAAAGATGCAAAGAATAGCACAGAAAGGCATTCAAAGTTGAAGAGGCTCCTCTAGATAATTCAGAGCAGAAGCCTAACTAACAGTCTGAACTGCTCTCTGGAGGAGCCTCTCTCACTCCTTCAACTATGCAAGGCATCTAGGGAGACAAGCCTCCAAATTTAGGCATCTAAGTTAGATGTTTAAACGTAGGCAGTGAATATTCCCCCTGAGAATGTGAATGGGATGTTATAATAGTTTAGAACATGTTTCACTGTGATGCCAATGTCTGTTCTTTTATGAGATACTGTTCTTTGTGCCACCGATCCTCTACTGACACAACCATGTTTCTCATTTATTAGATAAATGAACTACATTAACAGAATGCACATTGTTCAGTGATGGTCTAAATTCTGAAGTTAAAAAAAGATTCCAAATTTTACTCTCAAAATATGAACCAGATTAAATTGCTCACATGGAAACCACTGCAAATTCCCAGTAGAATTCATTTTAGGGGACCAGAAAGGGAAAAGAGATTCTTCACAATGATCACCAGTGTATATTTAACTTTATTGCTCTCCTCAAACATTTTTTAAAACATTTTCAGTTAGGAGCTTTGATCTGTAATTACATCTTGTCTATATTGCTCTTTTCTACTCAGAACTTTTTACATATTCAGTGATGTGGGTTTCAGAATTTATCAAAAAACAGCAGAAGTTGTGAAGTTGTGCTTTCACTGCAGATGCCTCCTGCCCTGCAAAATCTTGATACTAAGGCACACATCAGAACACCAATTTTCAGAGTGTCTTTCTCCAGTGTAAACACCCTCATTGCCATTGATCACAGCTCTATTCAAAGGACTACTTGAGACAGTTGTGGAAGGAATGCTCTTTAAATGTAGCTATCTTCTCTCCTGGATGAATATGTTTACAGGAGTGGATTGTTAAAACCAATTCATTTTCTAGTGTCTCACACTGCGGAACTGCAACTAACACGCCTAAGAAATCAAACATGCTGGGCAAGCCATTAATATGCATTAGACTGTGATTTGTTTATTCTAGTGGCTTGGGCATCTACACAGCGAGGAGCCCAACAGCTCCCTGATTTGAAACTGCCACTGCTAAGTCAGAAAAACATCTACAGGGGAATGAGAATAATATAGACAAGGGAATAATATATGACTTGAAATGGCTGTGCCTGAGTTAATAGGCTCAACTGATATAACTGGTTCAAACTATCAAAGCCTACTACCCTGTGGTGTCGTATCCATTTCTACTTAGCCCTCATCCCTTCAAGAAACTTGCCAATGGATCATACATGGTATTGCAACTTGTGCACAGAAGCTGCGCGTATTGTTAAGTGGGGAGCTGCCAGTCATTTTACACGGGCACACTGGGCAGCTTGCTGCCAGATGAAATCTAGAACGAGTCTGCCTGCCTTGTGCTCAGCAGAAGCACCAGCTGAGTGTACGTTTTCTACTGTGCTACTTACTCCAAAACTAAAAGGAACTGGGTTACACCTCCATCCTTCTGAAAATGTGGTAGAAACTGAGCAGTGAGGCTCAAACTTACTGCAGTGCAACTCCAGAAAGTCACATCTTTAAGAAACTGCTTAAAGTTCATACCATGAAAGAGTTCTACCACCAAAAGAAAGCACATCATGAGAGATTTTCTATCAGCTGTCAACCCCAGCAGATAGATCAAGGGTAACTTTGCCACTTGATACTGCCTAGTGGTCTGCCACAAAGTCGAGATGGTGTGAATAAACTTTCTTTCCTGGTCCAGATTTTCATTTAACAGTTGCTGACATCCAGCTCCTTGGGCATGACTCTACTTTCTCTGAGGTTTCTGTCCAAGTTTTCTCTCTCTTTGTTTTGACTGCTGTCAACTCCTTTCTTATTCCTTCTCCAAAAAGTAATGCTCCAACACATGCAAAATGCTTCTGGATGTTAAGTATACACATAAAAGAAACACAAGATCCTAGTTCCTGTTTATTTTTCTAATTTCTGTCACAGACTCGAGGCAGAACAGGTGAGGTTTTTTCCCTGTGTACTGTGGGCTTGTTTCAACTTATCTCAAAGATCTGTCTTCTCTTCCACCTGTGATTTCCATTAAAGTGTCACTGGCCTGTTCTTCATCATTTTAATCAACCAACTTAAAACTGCCATGACAGCTTTCCCTCTCTAGGGCTTTAACAACTCAACACATTGGGTGGGACTCCTGTCACCTACCTTTAGACATCTACAGTGCAAACACTTACATTTATGTTGATCAGATGAGTCTGCTATAAGCACTGGAAAAAAATTAAGCACATTCAGGGCACAGTCCACCTTGGCTGAAGCAGGAATTGTATCCCCAAAGTCTTAAGTCAGAGGCAAAAGTCTATATGACATATGTCTACATTGACCAGATAAATAAAATCATCCTTGTCTATTCCACCTCTCACCTTCTGGCTTAATTGCAATCAATCCTGCTTGAAAATGAACTGCTTTCTCTTACACTATTCTCTATTAACAATTCACAGCACTTTGTGATGCGTCTTGTGGGAAGGATGTTGACTAAATCTTTCTCAGGGTTCAGGCTCTGAAGTTCTTTCCTAGGAGAAAAAATGGTGGATGTGTCATCTGGTAAATAAATTCTATAAAAATATCTATGCAGAAGAACAATTACTATGTGTGTATGAAAATTAACAGTCTACTGATGCCTTTACTGACTTGTGCATAACTTCCCTTGGAAGGGTAATGTCCATGAATAGGTAACATGCATCTTCTTCTCCCTACTGCTTGCCTATTGTTTTTCCCTTTCCATTATTACAGCATTTCTCCATACAGCCTGTAAGACCTTTGGTAAAGAGTTATGTTTGCATCTCAGCATTAAAGCTTATTATGAAGGCACAATAATTCCTGTAGTCTAGTTAAATATAATTGCAAGGGGAAGGGAAGACAGAAGCAGAGGGCAGTTCATAATTCATAGACTTCTCACATGATTTCAACCTTCTCCTTGCAGAACTTTGTGGGTGGGAGGAGGTTACAAATGAAGCTCTCTGCTACTTTGTGCTAAAAGCCAGTGCCAGCCCTCTAGTCAGTGGAATTTATGTAATGATAACCAAATCAATTCAGAAACCAGTTTTGTTAATCTGTCAGAGACCCTAAGAGTACACAGCTTTAAACTTCTCTGACAGTGTCTGCAATTACTCTAGCTGAAGAGACACTTCTGAACCAAATCTAATGTTCATGGCAAAAGAGTTACATTAATTTCTATCAGCTTCTGATTGAACTGACTAGAATAAATCAGAGTGAGCGGGCACACAATCAGCTCTGCTGGCAGATTTGCAGATTGCTGGAAAGGGCCATGATAAGTCTCTGGGGTCTGGCTGTGAGTAATGCTCTCCTCCACCAACACAGCTGGATCCTGCCTAACAACACTCGCTGACACCCACCACCATCATGTCTTATGCAGAACTGCTAGGTTTATAGCCTCTATCAAAAAATAAAGAAGTTGTAAGCCATGAGAATATGTTCAGAGTAGAACAACCTTCAGTGGCTTAAGGTGCCACCTCCCCTCCCAGCAATTTTGTACCTCCTCTTTGACTGAAATGACTGCCTCACAGCAGAGTTGGTGGAATAAGACACTTTAGTTCCAGCTGCTTCAACACAAGGTCCTGCAAATTAGCCTGAACTGCTCATAACATGATTTTAACATCATATTCTGCATTAAAATGGCTTGGAAACATTACTGTTTTTCAATCCAGGGACTGCTGTGAAGGCAGGAACCTTCAGTAATGAGGTCAGAGAAGCAGTACCTTTTGCAGAAGTCCAGCCAGATTTGCTCAAATTTGACCCAGCAATAGGAAAGACTAAGAAATTTCACACTTAAAGTTATCATTCTTATGGCTTACTAACAGGTTTATGAACTTCTGATTGTCTGGCTGGACTAGATGACCTTCTGAGGTCCCCTCCAACATGAACTAGCCTATACACCCAGTGTGCATGGCCAGGAACCTGAAGACACAGTTCTTCCTGCTGACACAGTCACAGCATATCTTGGCAAACTGTGGAGACCCATGCTTACCAAACTTTCCCTCGGAGTGGTTAGAATAGATTGACACTGGTATTGTTCTGGTGTTGAACAACTGCTTTTCAAAAGGGAGGTCAGCTGAGGCATGGGGAGCCTCTGTCACTGGGAAGCAGCCCCGCTTGACTCAATCGTTACTAAAAAAAGGAATGGGGAAAAAAACCCCAACCAGACAGAGAAATTACACCCAAATAACCAAGCTTCTCTGGGTCACAATTTCCTAGATGGGGATACAATCCTCAGACAAAGCACTTAATGTGTTGCCTCATGTGGTAAGAGGTACACAGTCTCGTGGGAAGGGATGTTATGGAAGTACTGGGACGAGGCCACATCATCTGCTCGCCCCTAGAAAGGCTGAACTCTGTAAGGTCTGCACAGCATCTATGCTTTTGTGTATGTGAAAAACCAGCAGGAATTGATGTCATGGGCAGGCAAGTTCGAAGAAATCTGGAAAAGGGGGAAGCCAGAGTTGCAGCTGTTATGAATTCATCACGATTTTGGCACCGGTTCCAAAATTCTCACAAAGACATAAGAATCTCCACATGATTTTGAGGGAAACAAGATCTGTAGATATATGAGTGACACACTCACGCATGCTGTATTGTTTAAGAGGCATACTGAGCTTTTAGTTTCAATCCCTGCTCTTTCACTTGTGTCACTTAGCACTTCTGAGAACCTTATTGTGAGATACAAGCTCATGCTGCTGCCTTAAACTAACTACAACAGAAATTTTCCGGAGAAATCATGTACTACTATCAGGTGTGATCACAAGATCATCGTCACTGGGACACTCTCAGAGCTGTCACAAGGCAGTTTCAGCAGTAAGGGCTCGCTGCAGTGGCGCAGCTGCACACAGAAACACAGCTCAGATCCACTGGGCTGCAGATTCAATGGGCTGCTCCTGCCTCCACATCTCCTCTGCCTTCCTTGTGCCTGCAGCAGCTCTACAGACTCCGCTAATTCGGGAACTTTCAGTTCCAGCTGAACTCAGTTAATTTTTTGGAGGAGCAAAACTGGCTCTCCACCAGATCAGATCCCAGGCTTGCCTTGCCAGATGGCATCATCAGCGTTACTGCGGTGTAAATAACAAACAGGAAGGCATATCCATGATCAGAGGAATGCAGGACTGCCCCTTTCGGTGGCAATACAGACACAGGCTGTCTTACATTAACTGTGAAATTACATCCTTAGAAAGGTTTATAACTGCACGGCTCCCGTCGCAGGGCACCAGGCTGCTCGTATTAACAGTGACCTGTATGTTTCAGAAACGCGAGGTAATATTCACCCTCAGGAGATGACACAAACTGGGTGGTGCCACCCTGTGTGACTGCCTCTGATCGCCAGATACCACTTTGGTCCAGGAACAGGGCAAATCCCTAAATCTGTTCCTTTACGGTGCTATCAAAGTGTATTAGACTGCTATAGCAAAGATGGTCCAGTGCCCTTCTGCATGCACACAGGACAAACGTATGCACTGCATTTCCTAGACAGACACTCCCACAGACGAGGTGGAGGCACATGAGGTTTGCATTCTGAGTGTGAATGAGCTCTGATGTGTATTCAGAGCTCTTCCCGCTGGTTCCAGCTGCAAGGACACGACGCAAGGACAGAAACTGATGCACAGGAAGTTCCAGCTGAACATGAGGAAGGACTTTACTGTGCAATGACCGTGCAATGGAACAGATTGCCCAGAGTGCTTGCGGAGCCTCCCTCACTGGAGCCATTCAGGAAGGCTCTGGATGCAATCCCGCGCCATGTGCTGTGGCACGGCGCTGCTTGAGCGGGGCTTTGGAGCAATGAGCCACGGCGGTCCCTGCCCGCCTGACGCCCCCTGTGGCACTCTGTTCTCAGCCTCCCCGCCCCGAGCCCTGGCGCAGCACAGCGCAGAGCACGGCGGGCGCTCACAGCCAGCCGCGGCGCTTGGCTCCGGCACTCCCTCCCTGCTGCCCGGGCCGCTCTCCGCCCGCCTCCGCCGGGGATGCTCAGCGCGGAGCCCCGCCGAGGGCTGCTAAACGCGGGCTGGGCGCCCGCAGCCGTCGGCGGCGGTGCCGCGGGGTTTTCCTCTAGGCAGATCGCCTTGCCCCGCCGCCAGCAGAAGCGGAGGCGCTCCGGAGGCCGCAGCGGCCGCGCCGTCCCCTCCCCGCGCCCGCCGCCGCCGCCGCCATGGCAACCGCCCGTCGCCGCGCGCGCGCACCCCCCCTCCTCTT